>NC_142091.1:20933434-21267600 GCF_054644295.1 Miniopterus natalensis
AAACCACGAGCAACCTCAAAACTTAAATATAAAAAGAAACAGCATAAAAACACAGAGGAGGACAAGTACAGAACATGAAATTAATTGTCCACAGCCCCGAGATGATTTATGGCAGCCTCTCCGCAGGGCCACTCCCGCAGCAAGGGTATGTAAATGAGGCCCGAGACCTGGCGCCCGGGCTGCTCGCACCGCACTTTTTAAACATAAAAACATGCTACCTGAGTTTGCATTCGGGCTCTTTCGAGACCTTTGTTAAGAATGGACCTTGAGTCTCACATGAAGGTGAAAAATTACAGCATTATTAAAACTGTTTTAAAGTTCAGTGAAAATGAGGCTGACATTCAGCATTACCGTATTCTCCTGTGTAGTCATCATTCCAGCAACATACGGGTTTAAATTTAATTAGTACTTTTGTCCGTTTTTCTCTTCTAAGCTCCTGAAATATATATTTCACTGGTGCATCAGCCTACTCAAGCAACCTGAAATGTAACAGAAGTGGCTGCTGTACTTTTGTTTGATATGCCACTAGATTTGGACTGACTTCTTTTAGGAGAGAGGAAACAGGCTGCACTGCTTTTGGTAAGAACCAGTGACTCCACTGAACTTCACATCCTAAAACTGGATCATGCTTGTCTGAAAGTAATAGTTCATGCCATAGCAATGAGATAATATTAAACTATTTAAGGTACATGCATGGCTGAATCAGTTTATTCAACATCTTTTATGTTATTTGAAAATGTGGATTCAATCTGGCCAATTGCTCAGCACTGACAGTTATTGGGATGATTGAGCTTTTTGTAACAACTGGATTAGATTCTAGGTTGCTAAATACTGCTTGTGAATGTGTACTTAGATATCGTCATCAATAAAGATATCAGTTCCGAAACATCAAATTGTTTTTAATATGGGTCAAACTTGATTTACAACACATAGACTGGAGACACATTTAGAGGCAAAGCAAACTAAGAATAGTTCATTTTATTTTGTAATTTATGTCTAGGAGGGATAGTGACTTGAGACATTTGAAAAACAGTGAGCCCCCAAAAGTTATATAACATTCAAGATGCTCAATAAAAAATCCTGTTTATTTCTTTAGACAGTGCTCAGTTTCTATAAAACTGGAATATAATGTATTTATTCTTTTTTAATCCCCAAAATACAACGCTACAAAAAAGATATATTTGAAAGCAAAAATTATACTTTTTGTAAATAGTCATTCTCTTGTGAGAATAACTATTGAAATTTAGCTAAATGACTATAATCTCTGCAGATTATCAGTATCTTGAAAATATTTGGATTTTACTGACTGGTGTAAATTCCAAACTAGCAGGTAAGAAGTTTGGCTTAAAAGTTCACCTTCTTTAAAGAAAGAATGTATCTTAGATACTGGCACTATTTCAGCTCTTGACTTAAGAGAAGTCCTTTCTCACTGACAGCAGACAATATATTATATTCTCGTTTTTAAGATAGTTTATGAACACTCCTGCACTCTAGGACACCGATACACTGGGGGACGAAGAGTTCTAAATACCATGATGTTTTTTATCTGTCAAGTGGCAGGGTCATTTAACTAAAAGCCTGTCTATTGATTCATATATCAGGTGCTTATCAGGAGAGCTCATTTTTCAACTTAATAAATAAAAGATAGATTAGACAATGAATGTGATTTACATTATAACATCTTACTATTGCATGCCTAATTACTAGATAATTGAATATTGAATAAATATTTCCTTGCAATTTTCTGCTTCTATGTATCTTCTCCTCTCGGCTAGTATTACCATGTGACTCCTACATTTGGAATTTTCAGATTTGGGGATTAATTCTGCTGGACATCCTTGAATGGAGTAGGCTGGTAAGGGAGTGGTGAGGTGAAGGTCTGTTGGGGTTAAAGAGAGATCTTAGAAATGCAAACCAGCCTTCTAGCACTCAGTATCAAGTCCTGCTGAGTATATTCTGGTCTCTTAATTTCTCCATGAGTTTCTCTCTAGATCTGGAGGTACCTTGGCTCTCATCTTGCATTTAATCAGTAGATCTCAGTCTTATTAATGTGCCCAGTACCATAGTCTACCCAGGATGGCATTGTGCTTAACCTTGTCTTTCAAGGATTCATTGCTATTTGTTTTTAACCTTCACCTGAGGATATGTCTAATGATTTTAGAGAGAAAGGAAGGGAAGATAGGGAGGGGTGGCAGGGAGAGAGAGAGAAACATCCATGTGAGAGTAAAACATCTATCGGTTGCCTCCAGTATGCACCTAGGTATATGCCCTGACTGGGAATCAAACCCACAGCTATGAGCTACCCGGCTGGGGCCATTGCTTATTTCTGGAAGTCTATTTTGCTTTCCAAATTTCAGAACCATTTTCTAGACCCTTCATTTCCAAGTTTTCCAGGTTTGGCTGACCTGTCAGACACCACACAGCCTAATTCAGATATTTCCAAGTACATGCCCGAAAGTACCATCTATTCACCTCGTGCCATATTATTTAGAGATCATGCTCTTTTAGATTAGATTTCTTTTTGGTATCACATCAGAGTGGCTATCATATCACAGAATCATTAGTCATTAATTAAGACTATACGCTTTCCAGTCTGAAAAGGCTGGGTTCACATCACTGCCATTGACTGTACGCGTGTGATCTTGAGTAAAGTTAATATCTTTCCTTATACGTAAAACTGTCATAATTATATCGAACTGTTCTTTAAAAGTATTAACTAGGTAATATATGTAAATTATACTTCAGTGGTATGTAATAAGTATTATTTCACAACTTACTCAAAATATAAATAAAATTTGTGTCAAATTTCAGAAAGAAAAAAGTAGAGGGCTAGGTAAAGCTTTCAATATGCAAACCTCAGCTATTTAGGGTATTTGATATGTCTCTTCTGGGGGGAATATGTCTCTTCTGAGCTGAGATCCGAGGGATAAGAGAGTGAACTAGGCAAAATGTGGGAAAGCAGAGGGAACAGGATTTGCAAAGGCCTTGAAGTGAGACGGACAGCAAAACCTTGGAGAACCAGTGGCCAGTTATGATGGCAGCGTATGGAGGGGGCGGGGAGTGGCCCAAGATGAGCCTGGGGGGTAGACTGCAGGAAAGATCATGAGGGACACAGTCTACTATGGAAAACATCTCACCTTTTTCTAAGGGCAATGGGAAGCTGCCTGTTTTTTATAGTTTTATTGAGGTATGATGGGCATATTATAAGCTCACATGTTTAAAGTGTATACTTTGAAAAGTCCTCAGATACAGATACAGTCTTGAAGCTATTACATAGTCAAGACAGTCAGCATGCATGTCACACCCAAAGCATCTCTGTCTTTCTTTGTAGTCTCTTCTCCTAGCCCCCTCTCACCCCACCCTTATCTCTAGGCAACTACTGATCTGGTTTGTCACTACAGTAAGTTTTCACTTATGCAGAATTTTATACAAATAGAATTCTAACATTATGTATATATTCCCTTTGTTTAGTTGATTTCACTCAGCACAATTAAACTGGGATTAGCTTGACGTCTGGGTTATTTTCAGCATGGGGTTAATACAAATAAAGCTGCCACCAATATTTGTGTACAAGTATTTTAGGAAAATTAGATTTAATTTCTTTTGCATAAATTCTTATGAGTATAATGAATGGATCATCCAGTTTTTGTTTAACTTTTTAAGAAGCTGTTGTACGGTTTCCAAGTGTTTGCTCCACTTTACATTTCTAGCATGACTGTAAGAGTGTCCTTACAACACTCAACATGGCCAGTCCTTTTCATTTTAGCCATTACAGTAAGTAGGTATGAGATTTCCAAATATTTTTTGCCAGTCTGTGGCATGTCTTAGTATTTTTCCAGTAACAGAAGTTCTTAATGTGGATGAAATCCAATTTCTCAATTTTATTTTGTGCTTTTGTGTTTTTATTTTGTGTTTTTGTTGTTGTGCTAAGAAATCTTTACCTAACCTAAGGTCACAAAGATTTCCTGTTTTCTTTTAGAAATTTTATAGTTTTAAATTATATGTTTATGATTCATTTTGGATTACATTTTGTTTATATTCTGAGCCATAAATCTAGATATTTATTTATTTATGTATTTATTTATTTATTTAGGATATGGTTATCCAATTGTTCCATGTTATCATTTAGAAAAGACTGTAGTTTCTCCATGGCCTTTTCATATTGTCAAAAATCAATCAGCCATAAATGTGTAGGTCAATTTCTTAAGTCTCTTCTCTGTTCCATTGACCTATTTGTCTATCTTCATTCCAAAACTATACCATCTTGATTACTGTGTCATTAGGGTCTGTCTTGACATCAGAGAAGTGAAGACTTCCTACTTCTATCTCCTTTTTCAAAGCTGTTTTGTCAATTCTATATTCTTTGCATTTCCACATGACTTTTAGAACTAGCTTGTCCATTCTTATAAAGCATGCTCAGATTTTGATTAAGATTTCAATGAATTTGTAGGTCAATATGTGGAAGAATTAAAACAATATTATTTTACAACTAATATATATTATATATCTCCATTTATGTAGGTCTTTTTAAATTTACCTATGCAATATTTTATAGTTATTAGTCTATTGATTTTAGACATTTTCTATCAGGTTTATGCATATTTTTGAGGTTATAGTAAAATATTTGTTTAAATAAAAAAATTTGAGATAATTGTAGAGTTACATGCAGGATTAAATGATACATAAGTGCAATCTTACAATATGTAACTTTTGGGGATTGTCCTTTAACTTACTTAGCTTAATTCCCTAAAAATTCATTCAAGTTGTGTGTGTCAGTAATTCATTTCTTTTAATTACTGAGCAGTATTTCATGGTTGGGATATATCTGTTTCTTTAGCCATTCGTCTATTGAAGGACATCTGGGCAGATTTTAAACTTTAATATTCCAATTAAAGTTGCTATAAGCATTTGGGCACAGGTTTTTGCATAAACATCAGTTTCAATTTTTCTGGGATAAATACCCAAAAGTATAATTCTGTTGACATACAATATTATGTTAGTTTCAGATGTACAACATAGTGATTAAACATTTATATACTTTACGAAGTGATCACCTCTATAAGTGCAGTACACACTGGGAACCATATATAGTTATTACAATATTTTTTACTATATTCCCTTTGCTGTACTTTACATCCCTGTGACTATTTTTATAACTGGAAATTTATAAATATTAATCCCTTCTACCTTTTCCCCTATTCTTTCACCACCCCTCCCACCTGGAGACAATCAATTTGTTCTCTAATAAAATCTATGAATTTATTTCTATGTTGTTTATTTATTTTGTTTCTTTAAGATCCCATATATAAGTGAAATCATATGGTATTTGTCTTTGACTTACTGCACTTAGCATAATACCCTCTATTGTTACAAAAGGCAAGATTTTATTATTTTTTATGGCTGAATAATATGCCAGTGTACATATGTACCACCTTTTCTGTATTCATTTGTCTATCAATAGACACTTAGGTTGCTTCCGTGTCTTGTCTATATAAATAAAGCTGCAATGAACATAGGGGTGCATATATCTTTTCAAATTAGTGTTTTGGGTTTCTTTGGATATATACCCAGAAGTGGAATTGTTAGGTCATAAGGCAACTCCATTTCTAATATTTTGAGGAACCACCATACTGTTTTCCATAATGGCTGCACCAATTAGTGGGCTTTGTTGCCAGTTGAGGTCACCCTTCAGGTATGTCAGTTGTGGATCTGGTTGAGTGGGGTTCTGGTGCAGTCTGGAGCCTCTTGGGAGGGGCTCCGGTGAAGGCCAACATTAGCCACCACTTGTGCTGGGCTTGGAGCTCCTTGGTATGTTCTACAAAGTGATTGGCAATTGGTTGCCATTTGTGCTTGGCTTGGAAGTGCTTGGGAGAGACTATGTGTGCTGTGAACTGAGGTTGACTGCCACTTGTGCTGAATTGTGGTCACTTAGTTAGGGAAACATTACAGACCAAGACTGGCCACCACTTATGCCAGGCTTTGGACAACCTGATGATGGGTGTTATAATGCATGTTGAGACCAGTCACTGTTCGTGCTAGGCTTGGGGGTCACTTGGCAAGAACTACAATGCACGCTGAGCCTGGCTGTTGCTTGTGTGTAGTTTCTAGACCTTTGAGAGAGTATGTAGCATGAGCTCAGGGCAGCTCTATTTGCATGGGATTTGCACACCTTTGAGAAATTCTGCTATGCAAGCCTATGGCAGCCTACTCATGTGAGGTTTGCAGATTTGGGGAAAGTCTACAGCGTGAGCCGAGGCAGGCCGCTTGTGTGAAGCATATCTGTTTCATATAAATCTTCTTTGCTGTCTGTGACTGCTTTTTCCCCCAACTAGCCCAGTATCTTAAATTCATGATTCAATTGCTATGCAACTTATAGTTGACTCTCTCAAGTACCAATGACAACTGGCATTGGTTCTTTTGGATGCTATCCATCAAGAGTCTCCTGGAGTTCTCTTTAATGTGTCACCTTCTTTCAGGGATCCAGGGTGAAGTGGTTTCCCAGTTACCAAGAGAGATAAAAAGAGAAATATGACGAACAACACAATGACCTTAAAAATCACCATATGGAAGTGGCACACAACACTTCTACTGACATTTCATTGCTTTCCCAAAACCAGGCAATGGCCTCAAATGAGCTTAAAACAGCAAGAAAGCACAATCCTACCTTTTGTCTGTAAGAGAAACCAGAAACATCTGGTTTTGGACTACTACATACTACCAATGATGACTGTATTTTGGGGGCTATGCCAAATTTAGCAGAAGATGTACAAAACTTTAAGATACAATTTCTGTCCATAAAAGTTCTAACAATTTAAGTGTTCCTACAAGGACTGCAGAACAACAAAATTATGTATCAGGCTATAATTATTGCACTATTCAGAAGAGGAGAAGACTAATAAAAGCTGGAAGAGTTCAGTAACAAGTGGACAGGTTTGATATGGATATTTGGAAGTGGGGAAAGTTTTTTAGAAGGAAGGAACAAAAAGAGCAAAGGAGAGAAAAAAAATCAGAAGTCGGAGTAATATGTTTACAAGATAGAGAAGAGATGAAATGAACCAGAGTAGTGGTTTTGATTTTAGGAAAAATAACTAAGGTTTTGAGAAGCATGGTGGCAACTGTGCAGCTGTAACCACTAATCAATAGCAAAAAAGAGAAGAGCCACTCTCCCTGGGGTGGACTAGAGCGGGCCTGAGGGTTCTGCCGCAGCACATTAACAAGGGGTTTGTGATGCAGGGACAGGAGGGATCATGGAAGCTGATGTAAATATTGGTATCCTTTGATAATGACTCCACTTAGCTTTTGTGAACAGGACACACTCTCTGGGGAAATGAGAACCCTACAGGTTTTTACATTAACCATAGGTGGGGATACGGCTACCAAGAGGGTCAGAAAGAGAACAGCTATGGAGAGGCTTTTCTCAACTTCGAGCTAAGAGCCTCCGTTCAAGTTAATCTGGGTTGGATGTGTAGGTCATCCCTTTACACCACAGGACCTCCTGCAATATCCCCCAGGGAGCTTGGGTACACAGGGTTTAACACCAGAGGAACTTAAAACTCTTCTCGGTTCCCTGCTTTGGTGAATGAAATAACCAGTCTCTTAATAAGAAAGACAATTACATGTGCAATTACAAGTAAAGGAGATCAGTGCTAAATGGAGACAAACTTTTCTGTAGAAAGTGGTATCTAAGCTGAGTCCTCAATAAGTGGTAGGAATTAATCCACCGAACGGTGGAAGCAGGGGGCAGAGGGAAGTGTCTCAGATTCAATTTATTGAGTAACTTCTTTATTCCAGGCACCATGGAAGACGTCTGGGAAATGATGACAAATAAGCCCTAGTTCCTACCTTTAGGAACCAAAGGAATAGAGGAAGCTTCAGACAAATAAGCAGGAAAATAACATTCTGTATAAAAAATTCTGGAAAGAGGTAAGTACGAGAAACTACTGGGAGTACATAGGACAGACAGCTTGCCAGCCTGGGGTGTATGAGTGTGGTCAGGGTAGGTGTCTCAGAAGAGGTGACATCTCATTTGATGGTTGAAAATTAGTAAATCTTATGCTTATACTGGTTTGGGAGACGGGTAGATAAAATGACCCACTGATACGTCTATTGAATCTTTTCCCTAATTGCTTCTCTGAATTATTATATAGGTACACTGTAAACAGGTAATAATTAGAAATTATAATTATTAGTAAAAGCATAGGTATGCCATTTTCTCCCTTCCCTCCTACTGTCCCCTAGTGGGTCTCTTGCACATCTCTGAATTGTTCAGACCTCTATCTGGAGACCACTGCTCCAGTCATATAGGACTAAACATCTTTCAGTGGTCAGACGCTTACCTATTTTTCACTGCCTAAATATGCCATCTAGTTGAACTCCTTCATCCACTTTAGTTAGAATTATTCCTATTTCTGCCTTCATTTTTGCTTCCTCAGAACTCCATCTGTCACATTTTTCCTTAGTGCACACAAACAGGACATTTTTTTTCGTTTGAGCATTATAGTTTCAGCATTTTCAAGGGCCTACATAGAGATCTGAGACCTAAAAAAAATCATTGGCTCAAACAATAAAAAATAACTACAGTGTTAGAAATAATACAATGTAATATTGCCACAATTACCCAACTGCAACTTATCTCTTTCGTTATTAAATAAAAATGTTACCATCGTGACAATAAAAATTTTACTCATATTAACATTTTTGATTATAAAGTTATAAAAATTATTTCAAAATACTTTATAACAAAAATATTTTATATGGATATAGGTATATTTTATTATTTTTGATAAAATCTAGGGTGGTATCTTTAAAAAACTAAGAGTCTTGCACCTGTCAATGTCTTAAAATGGTTCTGCTGATAAACATTATTGCTCACTTTTTACATGTCCAGAATCATAACCTTCCACACTTTATTTCATGTAACATTTCTAACCATTATGTGGGTTGAATATCAGTCTCATTTACTGGTGAGAAACCTGTGGCTCATCATCATTTACTATTTTATTCAAGGCTATTCAGCAAGTGGCAGGGCTCTGATTTCAGTCACATTCTGATTTGTCGTTTATCTCTCAGTGACTTCTTTTTTTTTTTTTTAAATATATCTTTATTGATTTCAGAGAGAGGAAAGGAGAGGGAGAGGGAGATAGAAACATCAATGATGAGAGAGTCATTGATTGAGCCCGCAACCTGGGCATGTGCCCTGACCGGGAATCGAACCCCGATCGCCTGGATCCCAGGTCGACGCTCAACCGCTGAGCCACACCCGGCCGGGCTCTCAGCGACATCTGACTAATTTGTAACCTCCTTCACTTATTATCTTCATAAACTCCACAGTAATTGGTCCTCAATAAGTGGGGACTGAATTAGACAGACTCTACTTTAATCAATTATAGATGAAGAAATTGAGGTCCGAAGCACTTCAAATCCCTTTTTAAACAACAAAATGTCTTATAGAGTTTTTTTGTTTTTTTTAATAGGTCTTTATTGATTTCAGAGAGAGGAAGGGAGACGGAGAGAGAGAGAGAGAAACATCAATGATGAGTCATTGATCAGCTGCCTCCTGCACGCCCCCGACTGGGGACCTAGCCCAAAACCCAGGCACGTGCACTGACTGAGAGTCGAACCTCAGTCGCCTGGTTCATAGGTCGACACTCAACCACTGAGCCACGCTGCCTGGGCCGGCCTATAGTTTGTTTTGATAATATGTGTTATGTTTCTACAATTTGACAGGCCCTATACAAAGCTCATTTAATGCTTTAATTCTTACAAGGATCCCAGGATATAGTATTACACTCAGTTGATAAACGAAGAGAAAGAAAATGAGCCACAGAGGGCTGAAATAACTGCTAGGGTTTTAGTCCAGGCCTGCTGGTTCCTAAAATGTGTACTGCACTTGAAGCTACATCGACCCAAAGTAAACATCAAAAGAAAGCTTTGCATAAGATCACACGCTTGGTGCCAGCTCTGACCTACAATAGAAGCTGACAGAAGTGGAAACTCAAGGGTAACAAGAGGAGACACATCTTGCCTGTAGATGAAGGAAATGAGAGAAATTCATACTCTTCAACTTGATCCATGAGGTATTTTAAAAGCTAAGGGCCATAGGCACTCAAGGAGGCTGTGCCGTCAACATGCTCTTCTCTTTAGAGGCAGTTGAGCTGGAAGGAAGCAGTGAGGTGACCCAGAAAGACATGTGTGACAGCCTTTAGGAAGTGGGAGAAAGCCTAAGTGAAGAAGTGACTTTAATTAATGGACCTCATCCCTGGCTCTGGGCATCACTGTAAGCAACCTGAGGAAACTGTAGGAGCTTTTGTGCGAAGCCACTGAAAAGTTTCACAACCTCCTGGCTCTGAAGAGAGGGTGAGAGAGAGGCAGCCTCTTTGTCAGAGTTTGTAATTAACAAAACAAAACAGAACCAACCCCACAAACACACACTTATATTTTTCTTGTTCTGAAGGATATTTCTAAAGGAATTTGTCACGGACACACGGAACTTAACATATACAGAACTACGTTCCGTCTTTTTCCTGAAATTAGCTTCTTGCCTCAGTGTTACCTATTTTACGTGAATTTGTACAGAAAATCCTGGGTATGCACGTGACTGGTTTTGTAGAGTTAGTATGTAACTTTCCTGAGATTCTCAAGGGAGTTCTGGAAGAAAACAAGGTTAAAAACCACCTGAAAATCCTTTATTATGTGGATGAGGTAACTGTGCCCAGAAGGAACGCTTAGAGTATTTCTTTTTTAAAGCTCAGGACAGAACTCAGACTATTACCTTAGAAGTCACCATTTACTTTTCTTTCCCCCTCATAACGAATTGGTCAGGTCAGATGTGTCCCCCTTTTGGCTTCCTGGAGAGTCTAACTGCGGTGCTAAGGAACGTGAAGGGTTTTATGTTTTCTAGTCACTGCCTTTAACCGTGTCCTGCGGAAACCACCTTCCCGCTTCCTTCAGACACCCAAGAAGGTCCCATGGCTTGTCAATAACTCTCAGTTGTTACCAAGGTCAATTCATCTGGCTCCCCTGCTCTCCTCCCGTAGCTCAGCCCGACAGGTGGCTAGGACCCCGGGCACTGCAGCCGCAGGGCACCGAGGACGGTCTCTCCTCCAGCCTTTCCCCCTCCTGCTCTCCGGTTCTTTCTCTCTTCTGTGTGTCAGAGGAGGGAGGACAGAGCTGGAAAGGGACCCGTGTCTCTTGTGCAATTTCTGTTGTGGTCCTTACTGCAACATAGCTGTCACTTTGGGAAAAGCTGCAGTCCTCCAGGCTGCTGTTGAAGCAGACCCCCAAGGACTGGCTCTTGCTGCTGAACGCGCCAGCGAGGCTTGGGGCCTCCTCTTCAGGCCCTGCCTTTGCCCACTCCGTCAGCTCCTGGGCCCAGAGAGCTCTCGCTTGCCTCCCTCCTCCGAGGTCCATCCAACCCACGGGACCCCACACGCTCTTGCCTTGTAAGTGGTGAGAGCGTCGGTTTCCTTCCTGTCGCTCCCTTTCCCCTGCCTGTCGTCTCTGCAGTCGGGCTCTCCCTGTTTAAACAGGGCCAGGAGCCGATCAGCAAGTCTGTTACCCAAGCAAAGTTCAATCGAGGAATAATTCTGTAATTTTTTGGAGTGAATCCTGTTAACCTTTCCCTCACTTGAGTTTGGAAGTGCAAAGGGTAAGAAAAAGCCTAGCAGTCCCCACTGATGCAAAGCCTGCAAAGAACGTCTTTCTCTCTAACATATGCTCTTACAAACACAGAGGCGAGGAGTGCGGTGCATGGGGGAGGTGATGCTGTGCTGGTGAGATACGTCCACAAGCAAAACTCGCCCAGCTACCTAGGCTCTGGAGGAGCTATATGACTCCTCCGTTTTTAGGAGTCTCTTCCAAATATCAGGTGCCTTATGCAGCTTTGTTTGTAGCTTTGGGTTTCGGGCTTAACATATAATGACGAGTCTCTCTCACTGCCACGGCCTTCTTTGAGCTTCTCATTAGAATTCATCTTATTATTGTAGTTCTGCCACCTCTGCCTCCAGTAGCAGGCCACTCCCTATTTAAACGTGTCGGTCCCACTGCCATCACAATGTGTCATATGATAATGCTGCCAACTGACTTAATGCCCATCCGTGTCTCCACACTCCATTCAGGACAAAATCCAAACTCCTTAGCATGACACGGGACATCCTTCATAATCTCTCTCTGCCTTCCCAATCTCCTATCAGATTCCTAGCGGCTTTCTCACATCTGCAGCCATCCTACCTTCCGTTCGTAATAAACTGCTTGTCATTCTCTGAAGATCCTATGTCTTGAGTGTTTGCAAACAGTTTTCTTCCATCTGGACAAGACTTTTCCTGCTTCCCAGTCTCATAACTGTATGGAAAATTGCTTACTATTCTCCAACGTTTTTGTCGTTGTTGCTCAAATTATGTCTGGGTGATGTTCCCTGATCCTTGGTTATGATCTTCCTACCCATACATCATTACTTCTCTGTCCTCTTATACTTCTAGTACATTCCTCCGTATCCCAGACCTCAGCGTCTTATGTTTCCCCTAGACTGAAACGTACTTGAGGAAGGAAATGGGCATCATAATAACACAAGGAGTAGTCAATTAATGGTGATTAAACAGTGCTCAAATTCCTCATCGGAGCATCTGGTTAATCACTACATTTCAGTGTGAATTAATTTATGACACCACATTTTTTTTTCCAGGAGGCTCCATGATGAGAGCTTTAGCTATTTAACCACTGTAGGGAAACAAAGAGTAAATTGTAGAAGGGGATAGCAAGGCCTTGTGCATTCACTTGATTTGATAGGATTGAAATTCCTGTCTTCATTTTCACAGTTACAATTTTTTTTTCATTATTTTCACTGGTTTAGGTACATTTCATAGATCTATGGTGTGTCTATTAGCATGAATGGTTCAGCTTTCCCTTATTAACAAAACAAAACTACTAAACACTTAACGGTTCTTCCTTTGAACCATACTTTGAAAAACACTATTTATTAGCTAGCTATAAACCTGTGAGTACTTATAACATTTTTTTTTTCTATTTTATTAAAGTTATTTCTTCTTTATAGGCCTTTGAATGGTTTGGTAAAAACCCCATCTCAATTAAATGTGTTTTTTCATTTTCCTCTGTAAGAATTTGGCTTAGCACTAATGAGAAATTGATCTTACAAAATGAGAGATATTACAGGCACACACAACAGAGCTAGGTAAATGCTTCTGGAGTGGCTGTGGACTGGATTCTAAACTTTTCCACTGAGCTGATTCTAAAACTGAAAAATGCTGTGAAATTGGATATATCCCCAAACTGAGAACTTTTTTTTTTTAATCCTTCCCCCAGGATATTTTTTCCATTGCTTTTCAGAGAGAGTGGAAGGGACAGAGAGAGAGACATCGATGTGAGAAAGACATAGATTGGTTGCCTCCCACACCCACCCCAACCAGGCTGAGGATTGGGCCTGCAACTGAGGTACGTGCCATTGGCCGAAATCGAACCCAGGACCCTTCAGTCTGTGGGCCAACTCTCTAACCACTGAGCCAAACTGGCTGGGGCCAAACTGAGAACTTTTTAAAGTCAAAAAAGATAGTTTAGGTTGCACTGAATCATTTATCCCGTGGCTTTTTGCAGTGTTCTGAAATGAATTATCTGTCATTTCACATTAGCACAGACATAAAACCTGTCAGTACTTTTTAAGGCAGACTAAAAAAGGACAGGTATTTATAAAAAGCTGAAATCTTTATTACTCCTTGAGCGTGTGCTTCTGCATTTTCTTTTCTGTACAGTCTGCTGTCTGTATAAATACCTAAATCTCATAGGAAGTGAGGATACATTGTTGCTCTTCTGAAACCTCTAAGGTCACCGAGACAGCATCTAGGGCAAAATTATGAATTTTTATATCGCCCCCTGGGATGGTTTTTAGTCCATTTTAAATTATCCTGACCTAATTAGAAAGCTTGACCGTGGCCAAGCTCTTTAATATTAAAAAGTGCACTTTATTATTTTTTGTATTAGTGCTCTCCTGGAGAGCAGCTCTTCCACTATTTAGCTCAAGTTACTTTTGAATGCAGTCAAGTCAACATCAGTTAATTGATTTTCATGTGTGGCAGTGTGGGGTAAAGTGCATTAGGCGTCGGTACAAAACCCCCCTCCTGAATTCACTTGCCATTGGCCTTTATTTTAATTCTATGCCTCCTCTCCCTCATTTATAAAATAAAGACTGTGGACTGAATTTCTAAGGCACTCTTCACCTATTTTCCTAAACCCCAAAGCGTTCTCTCAGTCTCAGGCTACCTTCCACAATTTCTTTTCTATCTTACAGGGAGCCCAGAGGATCAGCCTGTATTCTTTTTTTCTTTTTTCTTTTTCTGGGACAAACCTTGGAGTTTCTTTCTCATCAAAATCTGTCTCAGAATAAGACAGGTTCCCAATATCCAACTTCTAATTTACACCCAACCATAGACATCAGGACACTGTCCTCTTTTGGAGATGACATACAAGAATATAAAACACTGCTCAGTGCCTTTCAGATAGTCACTGATTGCTTTTCACTATGTGAAACAACCTGGCTACCAACAAGACTCAAGAGCTAATTTGAGTAGAATAGAATAACTATAAATATTTAAAGAATTCTAACTCCCTATTGACTAGAAAATATATTTAAAAAAATCTAACATAATTTAAAGTTTCAGTTGAGTTCAGGCTTAAGCAACTGCCACAAATAGAAAGGTTTGTGAGGATAATTCAATCAGAAAACTATACTAGCACAACCATCTTAATGTTTTATGAGTAAGTCCAATAAAACTGCATCATTTCTACATTTTATTTATTTTAATCAAAACTTATATGGTGCAAAAAAAAAATCCCACATGGTTTTTGTTTTTTGTTTTTTTTTTAGACAAACAGACTCTGCCAGCTATGGCCATGACATTGGGTAAATAATTTAATTTCTCTGAATAATCCAACTGTAAAATGAGGGATAATAATATTTATCTGGTAGTTGTCAGAATTAGATATGTATCAAGTGGCTTTCATTGTGTTGAGGCCAAATGAACCCATTTTATTTCCCTTCACCTTTTTCACCCATTCCCCTACTCTGTCCACTCTGGCAGTCACCCCTTTGGTCTCTGTTTCTATGAGCCTGTTTTTGTTTTGTTTGTTCATTTGTTTTTTATATATTTTTTAGGTTCCACATATAAATGAAACCGTACCGTGTTCTTCTTTCTCTGCTTGACTTATTTCACCTGGCAAAATACCTTCTAGATCCATCCATGTTGCCTCAAATGGCAAGAATTCTCTTGTATTGCTGCATAATATTCCATTGTGTGCGTGTGTATATGTCCCATCTTCTTTACCCATTCATCTACTGAGGGACACCTAGGTGGCTTCCATTGTCTTGGCTATTGTAAATAACGCTGCAGTGAACATAGGGGCTGCATATATCTTTTCAAATTAGTGTTTCCATTTTCTTCGGATAAATACTCAGAAGTGGGATTTCTGGGTCACATGGTATATCTGTTTGTAGTTTTTTGAGGCATCTCCATACTGCTTTCCGTAGGGGCTGTACCAGTTTGCCACTTTAGAAAGGTTGGAAATGACATGAATTTACACTGCAGTATAATCAAGAACTCCTTTATGAAACATGGAATAGGAAGACAAGTTAGGAATTAAGACACTTGGGATTTAAGTCTTCTTCTGCCTTATTGGTTATATGACAATAAGGAAGTCATTTCACTTGCAGTTTCTTTCAGCCGTAACTGAGTTCATTAGTCTAGGTGGTTTCTAATGTCACTCTTGATTCTGAACACCATATGAATCTACCCCAAAATAAAGATTTTTATTTTTAATTTAGATATCTGACCAAACATGGAAGCCGTCAGGTAGGCTAATTTTTCAAGATACTATTAGGCCAGTGTACACACATCTAGGTCACTGACACAAAGCTAGTAATCACTCCCCTTTCCTGCCTGTTCTGCATCAGATATGGGGACAGACTCAACTCAAGGGAAGAAAGACAGAGCTGTTTTTCACAAATTCTAAAATATTCTTATATTTTTGTTTAATGCGTCTTTGGGAGAGCGTGGGTAAATTTTAAAAAGTGTTCTTGGCACAACTGCCAAGGGTCAATGAGCAATAACCTAAATTAAAATCAATTCCTTAGACGAGGCCAAATCCAGTTATGATGGACAACACCTACCTTGAGCAATATGAAATGAACAGCAGAATTATTTCCACACTATCCTGAAGCAGGAAGATTCTTTCAGTGGAACATGCTCTTTTGTTTAAATTTAGGGCTGATAATTAGATATTTACTATGTGGAACATTTTCATATGCCTTGGGCAGTAATCATCTACTAAAATATTATTGTCGTAAGGTTTGTAATAATGCCAAGTCAGATGAAGCCTGATTTTCTAATTGGTTTCATAGTACTGCTGGAATATGGTCTTGGCGATACCTATTTCTTAAAAAGTTTTCATTTTTTTCTTACGTATGTATATATTTTATAGTAGAGGATTAATAAATTCAGAAATGCTACTTTTGATTTAGTAGGACTGATGAAATAAACTTGAATCACCAAGAAGCTACTAATAGTTAACAGGGGAATTAAAACAAAAATTTAAGGGTCAGTGAGGGTCAGTGACTGCCATAGTAACAAATCAGACACACTGACACTTTTAAGAGGCAATGCAATATAACGATATACTTTCAAGTGAAGGCTCAGGTCTTAGATAAATCTGGGTTCAAATCCTTTCCTAGTTACTTCCTAGCCTGTGATGCAGGCAAGTTCCTTAACTTCTCCTAGCCTCTGTTTTGTGGATATAACAGTATCACCTATCTCAAAGGATTGCTGTAGGGATCTAGAGGGAATGCAAAGTGATTAGCACCATGTCTAACACCCAATAAACACACAATAAGTGTTTCCTCTAGCTAATAAAAAATTGTAGAATCTTAAAATTGCATGAGACTTTATACATTCACGCTCATGCTCACAGCAGGAGCTACTTTTATTGCCTATCTGATAGAGGATCATTCCATTTCAATGTTTAAACACCAAGGGACAGGGAACTCACTACTTTGAAAGTAACCTATTTAATTGTTGAAGAGCTTTATTGGCATTTTCTTAATAATAAGTCTACAGATGGACTTCGTCAGTTAAATATATTTTCATGTATCTATTTTTTTAAAGTTAACAAAGCACTTTTCACACATTATCTCGTTTCATACAACAACCATAAGAGGGAGATCTGATCCATTCACTTACTCATTCATTCACTCAGTATTTACTGAGTTCCTCCTATGTCAGGTACTGATTTAGGTGCTGGGAGTTATGGCTTCACAACAGGTGAAAGAGCCAAGCCATAGGAGGCATGTGCTTACCCACTTTAATACAGTGGAGGCAGAACTGGCACCAATACCTTTAGACTTATGTTTTAGTTTATTTCTACCATTACTTTTATAATATTACTATTATTATTTTAAAGGTTCTTATTGATTTTTAGAGAGAAAGGGAGAAAGAGGGATAGAGAGATAGAACCATCCAGGAGAGAGAAACATCATCAATCGGCTGCCTCCTGCATGTCCCCCACTGGGGATCGAGCCCGCAACCTGGGCATGTGCCCTGACCAGGATTTGAACCGGTGACCTCTTGGTTCCTGGGTCGATACTCAACTGCTGAGCTACGCTGGCCAGGCAACATTATTATTTTTATAATATTAGTAATTATTTGTTTCTGATAGATGAGAAAATCTGCATCTCAGATGCCTTCACAATGTCTCCCACATTGTCTCTCTCTCTCTTTTTAATTAATAAACTTTATTTTTAAGTTCACAGAAAAAGTGAGTGGAAAGTACAGACACTTCCCACATACTCCCTTTTTCCACACACACAAAACACACCACCCCCATCACATCTCTCACCAGAGGGACACATTTGTTACAACTGATGAACCTACCCTAACACCTCATTATTACCCAAAGGCCATTACATTAGGGTTCATGCGGGGTGTTGTATGTTACGAGTCTGGACAGATGGACAACCATAGGTGTCCACCATTGTAGTATTGCACAGATAGGTTTCACTGTTGTAAGAATCTTGGGTCCTGCTTATCCATCCCTTCCTCTTCCCTAACTTCTAGCAACCATAGCTTTTTTAACTATCTCTATGGTTTTGCCTTTTCCACACGCCATGCAGGTGGAATCATACAGTATGTGGCCTTTTCATCTGGTCTCATTGCCTGTTTAAAGTTCTATTCTTGCTGCCTCCAGCACAGTCCTGACCTTACCGCCCCATTCCCATTCATCTTCCCACAGCTCCGCTTTTTTAGGCCGCTCCTTGGCTGAAACCCGCCAGCTGGAAACTGAGATTGCTTATGAATTGCTTTAAAATTGTAAAATAAAATGATAGATTTATACACTATTTTGTGGCTTCATGACTTAATTTCATGTATGACATCTCACTTGATTCTTAAAAATGTGGTGGATTAGAGATGATAAGATCGTTTTACAAAATAGTTGAAGAAATTAAGCAATCTGTGCAAGTAAGTGACTAAAGAATTCAAAACCAACCAAAACCAGCTAAATTCTGTGCTCTTGCCACTATGACCTGTTAGTGTTCTGATGCATTTATACAAAAGTCACATTAGTTATTGATTATTAAGTAATCTGGTTATTTTAGTTTTTATTGATAGTATTCTAATTTTCTTCCTTGTTTTTTCTATGATTCAAATAAATCTGTAGTGCTTGTGGGTGAGAGTGTGGACTTGAGTCAGGCACCATTTTGACTTTGGGTGACGTATGCAACTGTTTCCTAAGCCTCAGTTGTTTCATCTGTAAAATAAGAATAATAGTAATAACTCCGATTTTATTTGGGGGAATAAATTACATAAAGCATATGAAATTTTTTTGCAGGGTATGGTACATAATAATAAATAATTATTATGACTGTTTTCACTTGGAAAAATCCTTTGGAATAATGGAGTTTCTAGGAAAGTAAACTATTTCAAGCAGAGACTCAGGCTAAATTAGAGAAAGTGAAATAATCAGTGAGCTGGAAGGAGATTCTTTGGTTAGAGGGTAAGTAACTTAACTCAGGTAAAGAAACAATGCCAGGAGAAATAAAACATGTGAATAGGCAATAGGCCAGGAGATTGATTTCAGGACCTGTGGTATTTAGAGTAAGTTCTAAAGAAATAATGCAGGAAATTGTATATTGTATTTGTTTATTTCAAGGGAAAGACTGCTTAGTAAGTATAAGTAGTAATAATGTCCAGGGGAGTTCTTTATCTAAGAAATATTTTTGTAAATGTCTTTATCTATCCTGATCAGCTATATCTGCACATATATTGCTTTGTTATATAAAACATTCATTTAAATTACTAATACTGCAATGAGTGCAATGTGAATGCTCTGTACGGAGTACACAAGGCAATAAAAACAATTTTAAATATACACAATATAAACAATTATAAATGTAATAAAACAATTTTTATAATGAGACTTGGTTTGTATCTCAATTCTTTATTTCTATCAGCTATACAGGATGGGGCAAAAGTAGGTTCACACTTGTTCATATGGAAAATAATAATTAATAAGTGATAATACAAGAATAAACTCTGTTTCTCATACTCACACCTGTAAACCTACTTTTGCCCCATCCTGTATATGACTCATCCTTAATTTAAGATTTTTCAAAGTGATACTGTTATAATTAGATACTTGTTAATAATAGGAAAGGAGCAAAGGGGAAAGCCAGACATTATAAGCCTGTCATTTGGGCAGCTTCACCAGGAAGCTGCAACTTTGTACTCCTTAGGGAACCACGAGCCTATTCCCCACAAAACACTAGGGGAGGGATCCAGCAAAAGGAAGATAAATGCATCCCCCATAAAATTAGGGTGACTAGGGAAGGTGCCTGTCAGTCAAACCTGGGGACAGAAATCATTGGCCAGAATGGGTGCAGCCACTGCAAGTGCCTGAAAATTTGGGACTACATAATCTCCAACACAAAGGAGTCCGCTTCTTGGTGGGCTTGGCAAGTGACTCTTGTGACTCTTGTCTCTCTTGCATTCGCCCATATGGCCCATGGCCATGCCAACCCCACATGGACTAATGCAGCAGGAAACACAACCTGATGCTGGACTGGACCCAGCTCCAAGGTGGAAAGGAAACTCTGGACATTGGTTCTGATTTTAGCTCTACCAAAGCCCCAGCTACACTTCTTCTATGGCCAGACTAAGGGAAATGGGACTTTGGAAACCCAGGTGTGTAATTCCACAGAAATAAAGCTTTCTACTATATTGCATCCTCCTGTGCAAGTCTCAGAAAATTCCTTTTCTCGAGATAGAGCAAGAATTCGATTCCCATTAGCAACCAGGGGAGAAGAGGAAGTTTCCCCACATTAACAAAAGTACTTTATACAAAGGATGTGTCTAATTAAACTCTAAGCTAGAAATCTATTTTTTTTTTCACTTGTCAAATTAATAAAACTTAGTACAGAATTTTGGGAAGATAAGTTTTGCCAAATACTCTATAAATAATGTTGTTTTTATACTTAATACACTCTAGCATATTTCTAAGGCTATAGGAGGCATGAAGGTAATAAGGAACTAGTGTCTTATTTACACTCCTTTGGCTGCTTTGAATGAGAATAAAGCCTCATTTGTCATTCTAGAAAGGAAATGAATTATCAGGGACTATGACTTGAAAAACAAGGTAAGTACCATCTCTCTTGCTCTTCTGATAAAAGGTGAAATGTTACTTAGCAACTGGAGAAAAGGCAGTTCCCAAGAAACATGCATTATATTTAAAGATCATATTACTATTAATATTAAGGGTGAAAAGGCATTTGTTCCATTAATAAACGGTAAATGGAAAAGCATGTGCGAATCCTTCAGTTCTTTCATTGGTTTCTGTTACATTTCTAATGTTCATGGTTGTTACTGTGATTATCTTTAAGGGGTGACTAATTCAGTTAGTCAGCCCCCCCCCCCCCGTTCTCTCTCTCTTTCTCTCAAACTACATTTCTACAGGAAGCTTAAACAGTCATCTTTATCTCTTAAGAATATGCATGTTGAGATAAAGTGAGTGCATTGCAGAGTACTTAAAAAACACTGCCTAAAATAATAGTGCCCCATGGGAGCCACCTATCACTCCAGATTATGTCTGAGAGGCCTTTAAAACCCAAGAAATGCTGCAAATGTTCATGAAGTCCACTGGAATAAGCAATAACTGGTATGTGCTATACTATCAACCCATTATCTTTAGAAAGGAAATCTTATGACCTTTTCCACTCAGGTTTCTTCTGCAACAACAACAAAATTTAAAAATGAAAAAGAGTTAAATAGCTGAAGTGTAAGAAGGTGTAGTCATCATGGACAGTCTACAACCTAGGTGATTTAGCAGTAATATAGAGCTTTTGGTGGAAGGTAAATACTTTAAATAAAAAGTAAACAGTTACATCAGAGAGAAGGGTACATAAAACATGTGTACACTTAAAATTATGAAGTGAATGCCTATGTAACCATCTAGGACAGGAGCTAGAATATTCCCAGTACTTCTAAAACTCTGCTGCATGGCCTACCACGGTCACAATCCTACCCACAAGTCCCACTTTGGTAATGATCATTCCCTGGCTTTTCTTTTAATGTTCGCCTCTACATATACATTCGTCAACAATATGGTTTACTTTTTGCCCATTTTTGAACTTCATCGAGTCACACTTTTGTGTCTTGGTCTTTTCATTCAACATTATACTTATGTGATTCATCTACTGTATATTGCAGGATGTAGTTATAGTTCATCAGCCTGCATTGTTGAGTAGCATTCCATTATCTGAATATGCTATAATTTATCATTTCATTACAGATGGACATTTCGGGTTATTTTCAGTTTTTGCTATTGCAAACAGTGTTGCTATGAACACTCCTGTATATATCTCCTCATGCACGCGTGTAAGAGATTTGCTAGATATTTACATAGGAGTAGAATAACAAAGTGGGTAGTTATTCACATCCTTGCTACGCAATGTCAAATGGTTTCCAGAGCGGTTGTGAAAATGCACATTCTCTCCAGCAGCTATAAGAATTCCCTTTGCTCCATTATTACTTGGTATTATCAGGCTATTAAAATATTTTCCCCAGTTTGGAGGTTATATAGGATATTATTCTATGGTTATTATTATTATTTTAATTTGCATTTTCCTGATACTAATTGAGTTGAGCACTTTTTCCCATTGGAATTTCTCTTTTGTGAAAAGTCTGCTTGAGACTTTTGCTAGTCTTCCTACCCTGTTTTTATATTGTGTTGTTTTGCTTTTGGTTTGTTTATTTGATTGTAAATCTGGATACTAGATATCTCTTAGATATCTCTTAGTTATGTGATTGAAATATTGAAATACCTTATCCCACTCTGAGGTTTATCATAGCACTCTCTTTAAAGTGTATTTTCAGGAATAAAATTTCATAATTTTAATACAGATTAAAAAAGAACACGATGTTCTTCAATGGTCGCTTTTTTCCTACCTTCTTGCTTTTTTCTTTTTTTAAATAAATCCTTCCCTAGTTTTAAAATATTCTCCTATATTATCTTCTAAAATGTTATAGTTTTGACTCATTCAGGGCTTTAACCCATTAGAATATATTTTTGAGTATGATTTAAAGTAGGGGCAACATTTCTTCCTTTCCTTTTTCCCCCACCTGGCTTTCCCTTTTCCACTGATCTGCAATGTCACCTCTACCTTAGTATCCACAAAGACATGGACCTGTGTGTGGTCTATCTATTCTGTTCAATTTGTCTGTAAACCAACATGTGTCATGATTTCATCATCTAAATTCTATAACCTGTGAAACATCGACATGAGGGGAGCCATTTAAAAATAGAGCCAGAGCAGCTATTCCAGAGGAACTGCCTTTACATCTTGCTCCTTGGGCCTTTGGAGTATTTGAATTGGACAAAATAACCTTTCAACTGGGTCAAACCAACACAGTCTCGAAACAACTGTTTGTAAAACTAACAGAAAAGCACACCTCCTGACCACAGGGGCTGTTTGCTATGGACATTCCTTCCGAAGACAGAATTAGTAACCAGTCACGCACAGCTAAAGAGTAACTCAGTTTGTTCAAGTCAGTAGAAATTCCTTTTCTCTGTTCACATATTCATTTCCCTTTCTTTTTTCATAAAACCCCTTGCCTCCACCCCTTTACAGGAGACAATTTGGGTATCTGCCTGAGTCTGTGCCCCCAGCTGCAATTCTGTAATGTGAAGTAACTTTTTTTGCCTCTCACTTTGGCTTTTGATTTTTAGGTTAACAAAAGATTAAGATTGTATTATAGCCCGGCCGGGCGTGGCTCAGCGGTTGAGCGTCGACCTAGGATCCAGGTGATCGGGGTTCGATTCCCAGTCAGGGCACATGCCCGGGGTGCGGGCTCGATCAATGACTCTCTCATCATTGATGTTTCCATCTCTCTCTCTCCCTGTCCTTTCCTCTCTCTGAAATCAATAAAGACATATTTAAAAAAAAAAAAATTGTATTATAGTTGTCTTCATATTCTACAAGGCAAGCTCCCTCCCCCTGTTCTTTTTCTTCACGTGAATCTTTACAAATCTTCAGCTTTTGCACTTTCATATAATTTTTGAATTTGTGTGTCAAGTTCCACAAAAACAAAAGCAAAAAAATCCATCACCAGTGTTAAAGCACCGTTGAGATCTTAATTGAAACTGCTATCCTTACAAAGTTGAATCTTTCAATTAATGAACATGGGTATAGCCTACATTTATGTGCAACTCCTTTAGTGCCTCTAAATTTTTTAAAAAAATATTTTCAATGAAGTCTTGCCCATTTTAATTAGCTTTTTCCCTGGGTCATGAATTTTTTAATTCTATATTAAGTGGTATCTCTTTAAAACATTTTTATTTTGAAACTATCTGCTTTTATTATTATTATATAGAACTACAACAATGCTAACCTCTATTATTTCCAGTAATTTATCCATATATGCTTTGATTCTCGGTATATGCAATTATGAGAGTTTTTCTCATTCTTTATGCTTTATTATGTACTAGAAACATGTCATTATAACGAATTCATTTTTTAAAAAATCTGACTTCAGCTAATATGCATATTAAGAAATGTGGTCATATTTATTAAACAAATATAGTAAAATTGCTATGTTTAAAATATAAATAACCAGGTAGATAGACATGTACCTGACAGATTTGAAATCTACATGCACTCGAAGTAATATCTTATTGTTTGCTCTTCTTTTCGATATTTGACTAAAAGTTAGTATAAAATAATTTACATGTTCTCAATGTATTGGTTAGCTTCTTTAAAATATTTAAGTATTTTGGCACTAGAAAATATAGGGACCACTGATACCAAATAAAATTCTTTGACATAGTATTTCCTCAGCAAAGGCTTTTTACACTCACTGAAATTGTGTGCCCATTTTTCACGTGGGAAACTGATATACTCATTGTTCAAGGAAGAGAGACGAGTATTCATGTCATTTGATAATTAGTAATGCCACTTTGCTTTTATAATTGTCTACAGAGTTCGGAAATCTGTATCATTTCTTTTACCTAATGAATATAAGGTGGATTAAAACAAATCTGTTTACAATTTATCATAAATTGAGCAATTTTCGGTAAGATAATAAATACAGCATTTCATTATATTTAATTAAATAAATGAAATTTTGAAAATTTAAAATAAATATATTAGAAACAAGACGGTGCCGTAGGTAACAGCTGCACCTGCCGCCTCCCGCAACCACATCAAAATTACAACTAAAATACAGAACCACCATCACTCTGAGCCTCCTGAGATCTGGCTGAACAGAAGCCCCACAACCAGGGAGCTGAAGGGGCATCGAGACCGGGAGGAGGGGCGGAGACGCGGGCGGATCGGGGCTGAATCGGAGACTCGGCCACGGGCCCTCACCCGCTGCTGAGGTTGAAACCCGGGAGGGAATCTCGGCGGTGGGGGTTTGCCAGAGGAGGGAGGGGTCCCAGCCCCACAGCAAGCCCCCCACCCAGGGCTCCAGGGCCGGGAAGAGACGTCCCCACAACTCCGGGCTGTGAAACCAGCGGGGACTGTCGCTGAGGGTCGCGGAGGCTGCGGGAGCCCCAGCAGCTCCTCTAAAGGGCCCGGCACGGACTCACTCGGACGCTCCCTCTGAGCCCAGCGCCGGGAGCAGCCTGAAAGGACCTGGGACACTCGGGGGGAACTAACCTGCCTGAGATCCGGGCGAGAGGCGGAGGGCGGCTTCCTCCCAGGCAGAAGGGCTGGCGGAGGCCATGGCTCCTGTGGCGAGTCCTCCCGGCACACAGCCGGCAGGCAGGCGCCATATTTGAGTCACCAGCACCTGACTCGCACCTTTGGCCCCGCCCCGTGATTCCCGGAGGCCCCGCCCCTCCCCACCTGCAGTTCATCCGGGCCATTTCCAGGGGCTTTTCTGTGCAAGTGGCCTCTTGAGCCTCATGCTTAGGACTTTCCTAAAATCTCTCAAACAAGCAGCAGCTGCCCCATAGGGCTTGATAAGCGGCCCCAGGCCTGGCACTAGCGGCAGCTGCACTGGCTCATAGCTTGGCCTCTCCTGGGCACCTCCAAGCCCAGCACAAGTAGCAGCCAACTACGGTTTGCTGTGTAGCTCATGCTGGGGGGCCCTGGGCAAGGCACTGGCACAGGCTGACTTTGCACCTCCCGGGAGGCCCCAGAGACAGTGCCCCTGGTGGTCAGACTCCACCACGCTGGATTACAGCCCTACCACATCCACGAGGGACACGCAAGGGGCGCACTTGGTGAACCAAAGCTCCACTGAAGTAAATCCTGCTCCATAGGGGTGTCTCCAGCACAGCAGCTCTCTGGCTATAGTTGCAGCTGGTCCTCACAGCTGATTGGCCGGGGGTCAATTCCTCCCGGTGAGGCCAACAGCAACCAAGGCTCAACTACAACAGGACAGTGCACACAGCCCACACAGGGGAGCACCTAGAAGGCCCAGCTCAGGTGACTGGGGAGGCTGAGCCTACAAGACACCTACTACACAAAGCCATTCTACAAACTCCAGGAGACACAGCAGCTCTACCTAATACATAGAAACAAACACCTGGAAGCAGCCAAATGTGGAGGCAAAGAAACATGTCACAAAGGAAAGAACAGAAGAAATCTCTAGAAGAGGAACTAAATGAAATAGATCCAATCCAGCTAACAGACAGAGTTCAGAGTTTTGTTTATAAGGATGTTTAAGCAGACTATTAGGGAAATAACTGAGAAAAATCGATAACATAATAAAGTACCAATTTGAAATGAAAGCTACAGGAACTGAAATGAAGAATAACTTACAGGGAATCAACAGTAGAGTAGAGGATGCTGAGAATCAAATCAGCAATTTGGAACATGAGGAAACAAAAAACACCCAACCAGAAGAGCAAAAAGAAAAAAGAATGCAGAAATATGAAAATAGTATAAGGAGCCTCTGGGACAACTTCTAGAGGCCCATATTGGGGTGCCAGAAGGGGAAGAAAGAGACCAAGAAATTGAAAACCTATTTGAAAAAATAATTACAGAAAACTTTTCCTACCTGAAGAAAGAAATCGACTTTCAAGTCCAGGGAGCACAGAGGGTCCCAAACAAGAGGAACCCAAAGAGGCCCACAGCAAGACACATCATTAAAATGCCAAAAGTTAAAGACAAAGAGAGAATCTTAAAAGCAGCAAGAGAAAAGCAATTAGTTACCTACAAGGGAGCATCCATATGACTGTCAGCTGATTTCTCAACAGAAACTTTGCAGGCCAGAAGGGAGAGGCAAGAAATATTCACAGTGATGAAAAACATGAACCTACAAACAAGATTGCTCTACCCAGCAAAGCTATCATTTAGAATTGAAGGTCAAATAAAGAGCTTCACAGATAAGAAAAATGTTAAAGGAGTTCATCACCATCAGACCAGCACTACAGGAAAAGTTGAAGAGCTTCTTAAAAAAATAATAAAATAAATATATTATTATCATCATAGTTGTTACATAATCTTTTGTTTAAAAATGAATACTTTTCCCCGGCTGGCGTTGCTCAGTGGTTGAGCATCAACCTAGGATCCAGGAGACTGTGGTTCTATTCCCAGTCAGGGCACATGCCTGGGGTGTCTGCTCGATCCCCAGTCAGGGGCTTGCAGTAGGCAGCCTATCAATGACTTTCATCATTAATGTTTCTATCTCTCTCCCCCTCTCCCATCCTCTGTCTGAATAAAATATTAAAAATAATAATAATTTAAAAAATGAATACTTTTCAAAGAACCAGCTCTTGGTTTCATTGATCTTTCTTTCTTTCTTTTTTTTTTTTTTTTTTTTAGTCTATATTTCATTTATTTCTGCTCTGATCTTTATTATTTCTTTCCTTCTACTTACCCTGGGTTTTTCTTGTTCTCTTTCTAAGTTTTTAAGTTGTAGGGTTAGACAGTTTATTAGAAGTTTTTCTTGTTTTTTGAGGTAGGGTTTGTAGTGCTATGAACTTCCCTCTTGGGACTGCTTTCATTGTGTCCCATAGATTTGGAGTTGTGTGTTCATTTTCATTTGTTTCCAGGGTTTTTGATTTCTTGCTTGATCTCTTTGGTAACCCATTCATTGTTTAAAAACTTGTTTTTTAGTCTTCATGTGTTTGAATGTTTTTTAGTGTTTTTATTGTAGTTGATTTCTAATTTCATGCCATCGTGATCTGAGAAGATGCTTGATATAATTTCAGTCTTCTTGAACTTGTAGAGACTTGTTTTGTGTCCTAATATGCAGTCTGTCTTTGAGAACGTCCTGTGTGCACTTGAGAAGAATGTATATTCTGCATCTTTGCGGTAGAATGTTCTGTAAACGTCAATTAAATCCATCTGATCTAATGTGTCATTTAGGGTCATTGTTTCCTTGTTGATTTCTTGTCTGGAAGATCTATCCAGTGAAGTGAGTGGGGTGTTAAAGTCCCCAAGTATGACAGTATTGCTGTCGATCTCTCCCTTAAAGCCCTCTAGAAGTTTTTTTTATAAATTCAGGTGCTCCTATATTGGGTGCATGTATGTTTATCAGGGTTATATCCTCTTGTTGGATTGATCCCTTTAGTATTATGTGATGACCTTTCTTGTCTCTCGTTATGGTCTTCATTTGGAAGTCTATTTTGTCTGATATGAGTATTGCTACCCCAGCTTTTTATTTCATTTCCATTTGCATGGAAATTTTTTTCCATCCCTTCACTCTTATCCTGTGCTAGACTGATAAACCTTTAGCCAGACTCATCAAGAATCAAAGAGAGAGGACCCAAATAAACAAAATCAGAAACAAAAGAAGTGAAATAACAACTGATCCAATAGAAATACAAAGGATTGTAAGAAAATACTATGAACAACTATATGCCACCAAGCTGGACAACCTGGATGAAATGGATAAATTCCTAGAAAAATACAACCTTCCAAAACTCAATCAGGAAGGGTCAGAAAGCTTGAATGAGCTGACAACTGCTGATGAAGTTGAGCAGTAATCAAAGGGCTCCCAGCACATTCAAAGAATAATTAACACCTATCCTCCTCAAACTATTTCAAAAAAAATCTAAGAGGAAGGAACACTTCCAAACTCTTTATACAAGGCCAGCATTAGCCTAATTCCAAAACCAGATAAAAATACTACAAAGAAAGAGAATTATAGGCCAATATCCTTGATGAACATAGATGCTAAAATCCTCAACAAAATATTAGTAAATCAGATCCAGCAATATATTAAAAAGATCATACACCATGACCAAGTGGGATTTATCCCAGAGATGCAAGGCTGGTACAATATTCACAAATCAATAAATGTGATATATCACATAAACAAAATTGAAAGACAAAAATCACATAATCATATCAATAGATGCAGAAAAAGCATTCAATAAAATCCAACACCCATTTTTAATAAAAACTTTCAGCAAAGTGGGAATAGAGGGATCATATCTCAACATAATAAAGGCCATAGATGACAAACCTACAGCCAACATCATACTCAATGGGCAAAAACTAAAACCATTTCCCCTAAGAACAGGAACAAGACAGAGGTGTCCATTTTCACCACTCCTATTCAATATAGTGCTAGAAGTCCTAGCCACAGTGATCAGACAAGAAGAAAACATAAAAGGCATCCAAATTAGAAGGCAGGAAACAAAACTGTAATTATTTGTAGATGGCATGATATTGTACATAGAGGATCCTAAAGACTCCACCAAAAAATGACTAGATTTAATAAGTGAATTCAGCAAGGTAGCAGGATACAAAATTAACACCCATAAATCAATGGCATTCTTATATACCAATAATGAACTCTGAGAAAGAGAAAAAAAAAAAAAAATCCTATTTACCATTGCAACTAAAAAAATAAGATACTTAGGAATAAACTTAACCAAAGATATAAAAACCTTTACTCGGAAAACTACAGGATACTGGAAAAAGAAATAGAGGAAGATATCAACAAATGGAAAAATATACCATGTTCATGGATTGGAAGAATTAACATCATTAAAATGTCCATATTACCCAAAGAATCTATAAATTCAATGCAATCCCTATTAAAATACCAACAGCATATTTCACAGACCTAGAACAAATACTTAGAAAATTTATATGGAACCAAAAAACTCCAAAAACATCCCAAATAGCCATGACAATCTTGAGGAAGAAGAACAAAGTTGGAGGTATCACAATACCAGATATCAAATTATACTAACAAAGCCACTGTAATCAAAACAGCCTGGTACTGGCACAAGAACAGACATATAGATCAGTGGAACAGAACAGAGAACCCAGAGTTTGACCCATGCCATTATGGTCAATTAATATTTGACAATGGAGACAAGAACATACAATGGAGTAAAGACAGCCTCTTCAATAAGTGATGTTGGGAAAATTGGACAGGTATATGCAAAAAAAATGAAACTAGACCACCAACTTACACCATACACAAAAGTAAATTCAAAATGGATAAAAGACTTAAATGTAAGACATGAAACCATAAAAATCCTAGAGGAAAACATAGGCAGCAAAATCTCAGACATCTCTCATAGCAATATAAGTTTGCTGATACATCTCCTAGGGCAAGAGAAACTAAGGAGAAAATAAACAAATGGGAGTACATCAAAGTAAACACTTCACAGCAAAAGAAACCATCAACGAAATGAGAAGGAAGCCCACTGTATGGGAGAATATATTTGCCAACAACACATCTGATAAAGGGTTAAATTCCAAAATATATAAGGAACTCATACAACTTAACAAAAGGAAGACAAACAATCCAATTAAAAAAATGGGCAAAGGACCTAAACAGACACTTCTCCAAAGAGGACATACAGATGGCCAAGAGACATATGAAAAAATGCTTAATGTCGAGAATCATCAGAGAGATGCAAATTAAAACCACAATGAGGTATCACCTCACACCTGTAAGAATGGCTACTGTCAACAAACCAACAAACTACAAGTGCTGGCGAGGGTATGGAGAAAAGGGCACCCTAGTACACTGCTGGTGGGAATGCAGACTGGTGCAGCCACTACGGAAAGCAGTATGGAGTTTTCTCAAAAGATTAAAAATTGACCTGCCATTTGACCCAGTAATCCCACTTCTAGGAATATATCCTAAGGAACTCGAAACACCAGTCACAAAGAACTTATGCACCCCTATGTTCATAGCAGCGCAATTTACAATAGCTAAAATCTGGAAACAGCCCAAGTGCCCATCAGTAGATGAGTGGATAAAAAAGCTGTGGGACATTCACACCATGGAATACTATGGAGCTGTAAAGAAGAAGGATGTTTTATCTTTGGGACAGTATGGAGGGAACTAGAAAGTATTATGCTAGTGAAATAAGCCATTCAGAGAAAGACAATACCACATGATTGCACTTATATGTGGAATATAATAAACAAAATACTGATGAACAAAATGGATCCAGAGACATAGATGCATGGAACAGACTGAGGGATCTCAGAGGGAAGGTGGGGCGGGGGGAGTGGGCGGGAGAGAGTAATCAAAGAACTTATATGTTTATAAGCATAACCCATGGACACAGACACTGGATTAGGGAAGGCCTGGGGGTGGAGTGGATGCAGAGTGGAGGGGATCAATGGGGGTAAAAATGGGACATCTGTAATATTTTCAACAATCAAGATACAGAAACGAAAAAAATAAGAATAATGTATAATAATAAAAAAGTGAATACTTTTAAAAGCACTTGTAATACAGGAAAATAACAGCATTAATAAGGAAGTCCTAAATTATATTTAATTTAGTCTACAATCCTGAAAAAATGAGTGATTTTAACCGGGTGTGCAGATTTCCTGTCTAATAATGTTAATGCTGCAATACTGTGGCAACAAAGAGTGGCCACATTATACATATTATGTAAAGAATTTTGTTGATTAGAGTTTGATTATTTGAAATTCTAGTTAGATTCTAATTTCAGGATGTTTGCTTAGTTGTTATGGCCCCTTATTGTTTTTCATAAATCAAATGGTTTAGAAAGTTACATTTTTATTAGTTCTTTCTGCACTCATTTTTATGAGAACTTTTTTGTGGTTATGCCATTAAAAATTAATACTTTGTTTTTAAAAACAATCTATAATGTTGTCTTCATGATAGCAATCTTGTTCTTTGGGGAGGATGTGGGAGAGAATGTAGTCTCTGTCACATCTTTGACAAATTCCTTAACTTTCTGAACCTTAGTTTCCTCATCTGTAAAACAGCAATGTTCTAACCTACTTTGAAGAGGTTTTTGTCATAGATGATGTTATTCATGCAGAGTAGTCGTGGAAAAATGGTCATTCAGCAATAATTATAGTAGTAATTAGTGAACTTTAATTAAAAACAGTGCATAAACTTTGACAGCTATTTATAAATATTGAAAATACTCAGATGCATTTAGTGGAAGGGACTAAAAAAAATGTCACTTTTATTGGGCGAAATCACAATAAATGATGAGTCCGTTCTTTTCCATCAATAACTATACGGGGGGGGGCAAAAGTAGGTTTACAGCTATAAATACACGAAAGAGCTTATTCTTGTATGATTATTTATTGTATTTTTGTATTATTTATTGTATTATTTTTCATACAAACAACTGTAAACCTACTTTTGCCCCACCCTTGTGTGGATAGATGATAGGCTAGGTACCTGCATCAAGGCTCCATTGCCCGAATAAGACCACCCTTCCGAGCACATTGACATTGGGTTCACTTCTGTTTCCATGAACAAGTGCTTTTTACACAGCGAGTTTGCGTTTTGTGTGTGTGTGTGAGGTGTGTGTGTGCAGGGGTGGGGGTGGGGTGGAAGGACTGTTGTGTTTCAGCAGTAAATGGATTGGAAAATGTTTGGAACAGGGAGTCAGGAGCCCTAAATTTCAGGTCTGGCTCTGCCAGTAATTAGCCTTAAAGTTTTTAACAGATCACTTCAAGGCATCTTTATCTCAGCTTCTAATAATGCTACCTCATTAACTTCACTGAATACAATGAGCCTTGCTGCACAAGGTGAAGCCTAAAAAACCAGCAACAGCTGAGAAGAAGCCTTTGGGGTTAAGGGGGCAGAGGAGACAAAAATGAGTAGCTGTAGAGTCACCACAATTCAGGCAGGCAGCCAAGTAACAGCCAGAGCAGAGGGCAGTGGAAGCCTGATGGGTGATTTCACTTAGAGGGTCACGACTAAAGATTGCTTATTTCCTCCAGGAATAAAATTGTGGCTAAAGGAGATGTGGTTAAAATCACACTGCGAAGGTTTGAGAGTTTCGGAAAAACTAGCAGATAGGATCAGGAGAGAGTTCTGACTGAAAGATATTACTAAACAGAGCTAAGGACAGGGGACTAACTTTAACCACCTCCCAAGAGCTTTTCATGTAGGAATAAAGGCATAACTCAGGAGGCTAAGGGACAATCAAACCTATTATAATGTAGCTGAAGACATTTTAAAACACTTTAGCTATACAAAAATATATCAATTTGGTGAGCAAAGGCAAGGAATGGTGGTTAATTGGATTTAACCAGAAATGATATTTGTATGGGATACAGTAAAATGAGAGTGACCTATCAGTTAATCTTTTCTGGAAAAAAAATACATAGTTTTTTTTTAATTTGAGAAAAAGCATTTCTATCAAAATTGTCTAAGGCTACTGAATAAAATCTAGTAGCTTGCCCAATCGGGAATAAATATAATTAAAAAAAAATTAATTACAGTTTACTTTAAGTATTATTTTGTATTGGTTTCAGATGCACAGCACAGTGGTTAGACAATCATAAACTCTACTAAGCAGTATTCATTATATGGCTTTCACTTTGGGCTCAAAAGTCTTACTTACAATAATCAGCTAGGGGCTATTGGTCTTCAAATTTCGGTTTGAAGCAAATAACCCTCTGACCATCATTTCTTATCCTTTCAGCTCAATCCCTCTAAAACCCCTACAGTCTCGACTGCACAGACATCTATGATACACTGATCCCACCACCGGTCACGGTCCCTGCCACCCTTGCTTCCTCACCTTCCTCCTCTGCCAGCTTAAATTTTATGTTCAATCATTATAACGCCTTTTTAGAAACACCCCTTTGTCACTCTCTCATTTTACTGTACCCCATACAAATCCCATTTTTGGTTAAATCCAATTAACCACCATTCCTTGCCTTTGCTCACCAAATTGAACATGACTGGAGTAACGCACCTTAAATCCCTAATGCCCGATCTTACATCTGCCCAGTTCCCTATTTTCTAAATTATTATTTCAAAACTTTTCTCCCCCAAATTCCAAAATGTCATTCCACAGCCTCACTCTAACCGAATGAACTTGCTTCTTATTTCTATTAATCCCTTCCTTGTGGATCCCAAGGTCTGCTTTCCCCTGTCACTACGTCGGCACTGTCCTTACTCTCAGCCAAGAGCACGGACCCCATTCCCTTCACTTCGCCCCTCTCACCAATCCGAGGACATCACTCTGGCATTATCCATTTTCTCCACTCTACGGCTTCTTTTTTATCAGTCTGTAAACATAATATTTACCCTGTTTTTAAAAATGGAAAAAAAACCCTCTCAATTCCACTTATTCCTTTTGCAACTGCCCATTTTTTCTGCCTCTCTTGGCAGCTAAACTCCTCGAATTAGTGTTCTATATCCCCCATCTCCTACTTCTTTCCTCTCCTTTTCTTAAACTTGTAATATTAGTCTTTCCTCCAACCTAACCGCTAAAACTGCTACTGGCAAGTCACTAATCAATTCCACGTCGTTAAATCCAATGTGAGACTCTCCTTCCTCCTACTTAGGGCGTCACCGGGCGTGGTGACTCCTCACTCTGCTTTGACACGCTGCCTTCACTCTGCTTCCAGGGCACCCAGGGCCTCGGTTTCCTTCCTGCCTCTCTGGCTGCCTATTCTCGGTCCCCTTCATTGGTTTCTCCTCACCTCCCTGACCTCTAATTGTTGAAATTCCCCAGGGCTTAGTCCTTGGAGACATCTTTTTATCACACATTCTCCTTGCATGATTTCCTCTAGCACTGTTGCTCTAAAGATAACCTAGTTGCAAATTAAATTCCAAATTTGTATATCCAGGCTGGACCCCTCATCTGAAGACTGGTCTCCCATGCCCATCTGCCTCCCAGCCCTCTGTACGCGGGTGTCTAACGGACATCCCCGATTTAACACACGCAGAACTGAGCCCTTGATTCTTCCCAAAGTGCGTTCCTTCTGCTGTCTTGCTCATTCAGTAAAACATCAGTGCCATTCTTCTACTTGCTCAGCTGAAGTGAGTGTAACTCCCTTCTTTCCTTCCTTCACACATGAAAATCCATGAGGAAATCCTATAGGCTGGTTCTACACTTCAAATAAATCTGGAATCTGATTACGTTCGCCCTGGCCCAAACCTCCATCATCTTTGGATTGCTACAATAGTGTCCTTCCTGCTTGGTCTTCCTGCTTCTGCCCTTCTCAGAACCTTCTCAGCAACACCTGCCTTGGCCAATGTATCTAAATATCAAATCCCCTATACTCAGGCTTCTCAATCACATCCTTATTTAATATTTTAGCACTTCATATAATATGTTCTATATTTAATTTTGTTTTGGTGATTATCTGCTTCCCTCGACCCCTTCATACACAAACTAGAACTCAGCGAAGATAGGGACGTTTGTCCCTCATTCGTTGCTGTTGCCCGGTGCCTAAGACAATGCCAGGAACACAGTATGTACAACACATTTATCATGAACTCCACTTACGCTGTAGAATGAAAATAATGTACATTCACATATACAAATACTTACATAAAAATAGCTATATTCGTTATAAAACGCACATCTTAGTTCAGAGTGTTACAACAAATTACTATAGTGTAGATGCCTTAAACAATAGATATTTATTTCTCACAGTTCTGGAGGCTGGGAAATCCAAGATCAAGGTGCCTATAGATTTGGTTCTTGGTCAGGGTCCTCCTCCTGGCTGGCAAAAAGCTCTCCTGTCATTATGTCCTCACAGGGTGGAGAGAGAGACAGCTCTGGATTTTCTGTCTCTCTTTATAGGGACACTAATGATTTATTATTCAAATAAGCTTAGTTGATATGAAATTTTGACCACATTGTTATAAAAGTGGCACCATTTAACTCTACAAAATTCTTCTGCTGCCAATGAAGACAACACAGTAACAGCTTTTGCTTGAGTTTTTGTACTTGCACAAGAAAACTTAGAATAGAAAATGAATGAGATTAATTTAGGAGAATAGACATTTACTTAAATGAAAGGTGATACTTCATAGGATAATTGCAAATACACAGTGAAGAGCTTCACATATTTAATTGTCATCTTTGGACACAATCTTCCTTCAAATCTATCAACTTTTGAAGTGGTGCTGATGTTCTATTAGCACATTTTTGTCTCCTGGTTTTTGGGTGCTCAGCAGTCCTCTTGGGAAATATCAACAAGTATTTTGTACAACTTACACGCACATCATTAATTTTCTTAAGAAACAGAAATTTCGTACTTATTTTTTTCATTAAACATTCACTTTGGGTTTTCTCTTTTTAGCTTATTGCTGCTAAAAGATTTATTACTAAATAAAAAAGCATCACCAATCAAAGAGCTAAATGTATTTACACTATAAAATAAGGGACGAAACTTCTACAGCAAGAGCATTCACCGCTCTGCGTGGACTACAACAGAAGGCGTGGCCTCTATTTCCCACGTGTGTTTTAGATATAAAGCTCCCTCGCAGAGCCGCATGGGAGAATACTGTGACCTGTAAGCACAAAGCAGGGCTTCTAAGCAGAGCTGACCCAGTTACAGGCCGAGCTGCCCATCCAGGTGATGCGGGCTTACTCACCAAACCCAAGGGTACAGAGCTGAGGCAAGTTACCATGAGAGATCACATATGAACACTGACCTTTAACGTGTTCACTCAGTGCGTGTCTGGTTCTGTCTCAACAATGAGAGGAGCCACTATTCATCTCCTTAGGAGGGGAGGAGAGAAAAAGACCAGAAGTGCTCCCCTCTTTCCCTCAGGAGTGTGAATGGCATTCAAGGGAGAGGAAACAGGTTAAGTCAGATGCATGGAGAGGTGGCACTGCCTGGAGCAGGAGGAAGCTCCAGCAGTTCTGCCTCACTCCAGAGTTAATACGAGACAGGCTGGCAAAAGATGAAGATGGGAAGATGAGCCAGGTCAGAGATGGCCTTCTTTGTCATGCGAAAGAGTCTGGGCTTTATCCTGAAGGGGGGAGGAATGAGGACACTTTAAAAATACAGTCGCATTTTAAACCTGGTAGTATAATAGCAGAAAGATTGCTGAGGAGGTTACTGAAATAGCCTAGCAAAAGATGAGAGGGCCTATATTATAGGCAGTGGTGAGAATGGAGGCTCTATCTTTTATTTTGCACATTGTAGCATCTTGGACAGAGCTGACATCTGGTAAATTTCTACTAATATATTTTTATATAGTGTCCACAACATTTAAAACTCAACTTGCCTAATCAATGAGGTCCCTTGATGTTAGCCTAAAGGTAAAGATATATTAGGAAAAAAATGAATTTATCTTGCATGTAAAATGACCAGAGTCTTTCTAACCATATCACAATATTTTCAATATGGAATAGGATCTTACTGAGGATAGTAATTACACATTCTGTGACATGTTTATTTTGAACTGCAAAATTTGTTAGAGACTGACACAAATCGTATATCATTTGTTGCTAAAAAGCTGAGATCCCAGAGTAAACCTGAGATCTCAGAGTAAGCTGAGATCCCAAACCTTCAAACAATGAGGGGAGATTTCCTAAAAGAAGTTAGTGAATTGTTTTTATAACTATAGTTTCAGGTCTCTTTAAAATAAAAACAACAGATAAAACATAAAGGACATTTAAAAATGTTTTGTGTGTATATATTTATGCTTACAATATTTAGATTTAATGGATATTCATTATAATATATATAGAAATTAAAATGTATATAAAAGAAAACAAAGATCTTATATAATTCCCTATTCAGATATAATTACTGTACATTTTGGGCTATTTTCTTTCAGTACTTAATAAACGGTATTTATATGAGAAAAACTGTAATACAGTCACTCTTAACCAAGCCCCAAATTTAAAACCTTTAAACATTATTGTTGGCTATTTCCTTCACAAGGAACCAAAAATCCCTTTGTGGGCTACAAAGTATTCATGTTTCTATCTGTACTGCTGTATTTACTGTGTTTACAGAGAAACTAAAGAACATTCCTTTCTTTTTACTTAAGAATTAAGTCTTGTAATGTTTGTGCTAGAATATTTATGTATTAAAATAAAACTCTCCTACTCCATGGCATCTGATTCTGATACTGGCCAATAATTTAATGAACAAATAATGACTGTTAGAGAAAGGCTATAAATGGAGTGATCTGGGGACAATCACAAAAATGTTTTACACACCAAAAGCCCTGAAGGCCTCTCAGAGTTTGTGATCAGGCTACATTACGTTTCCTTATCTGGAGCGTAGACATGAACCCTGTTTGCTTAGAATGGCAGGCATCTTGAGACCCAAATCCCAAGAGCGCCTGGAATTTCAGACCATGTAGCCAAAAGCAAGTCAATAAGCTTTCCTATATCTCTCCTTCATCAGTAAGATGATAGTGATGGCTCAGAGAATTGAAGGAAAAACAGTGATGGCAAAGTACTTTGCAAATACAAGTTCTTAATTGACTGGTCATTAAGGAAACCTATTAGGCAATGATGACTCCCTAGAGACTCCTGTCGAGCCACACGTTCCATCTAAATACAAACCCTGTGTTCACACATGCTGCTTATGTGTCACACAACACCTCCCAGGATAAGAGTTACTCTTCAGAAGCCTAAACCCATCAGCATTCGCTGAGCCAAGATTAGCAGTCAATGAGTAAATGGGACAGAGGTCTGAAAGCGCCATCCCAGTGCACACCAAAGAACATGACTCTCTTCAGTAAGAACATATGTGATTGGTGATGGGTGACAAAAATAGCCTTGTTGTCCTGAATGGTAACAGTGACAATAGCTAATGTTTATTGGGTGTTAAGTGCCAGATTATTTGCTAAGTGCTTTACAGCCATAATTTCATTTTTTCCTCACAAGAACTTTATGAAGCAGGTATCATTCTCGTCTACAACGAGCCATCAGGAAATTGTTACTGGCCCATAATCACACAGATGGAGTCAAAAGATTGACTGAATGTTGTTAACAAAATGGAATTTAAAAATTTCTCCAATGGGAGGGTCTCCGATCATTATGTGAAGTTGACAGCACAAGGCTGACACCCAAATTTGACAAAGACAGCGTGGAAGAGGAAGGTACGGACCAACTTTCCTTAGATATGTAAGTCGGTAGGTATGTAGGTAGGTAGACAGACAGACAGACAGACAGACAGGCGTATCCTGTAATATTATGTGGTAGAAGGGGCACACATCCTGTTCATGAGGGTTCTGCCCTCAGTACCTAATCATTTCCCAAAAGCCCCACCTTCCGATACCATCACATTGGGCAGTAGGATTTCAAGATATAAACTTGGGGGCTGGGGGTGGGAGCACAACCATTCAGACCACAGCACTGCCTTCTCTCTCTTTCCCTGGCTTCAAATCCACGATCAGTTATAATCACTTCTTTCCACGTACCTTCTTCTCTGACATCCTCCCCTTCAGATTCATCATACTCATTTAGTAAAACCCAAACCTTTCCTAAATCCACCTTTCTACCTCCTTCATACCTGCATCCAGGTAGCTAAATACAATTGGAGAGAAAAAAACAACCACCCACAAGACCATGCTGACATGTTTCTCCAAAATTCATTAGCACTAACTTAAGTGAGCTCCTCATGCTGCCTGGAAATCACTCCTGGGCCCTCAGACAACTATTTCAGGCCAACTTATTTCTGTTCTAACCGTCTCCTGCACTCACCCCTTCTCACTTATAGGTGATGACCTTGCTTGCTATGGAACTAAAAGAATAGAAGCAGTACTTAGAAAACGTCTATTAAGTTCCTACCACCACAATTACCCACCTACTGACATTTGTGCTCACATCTTACTTCCCTTCTTTCTCTGGATAAACTGTCATAGCTCCTGGCTGAAGACACTCTGCTGTGCAGCAGAACAGTGGGCCACCAGATTCTCAGGAGCATTGCTCCTGCAATTCTCTCCTCTCTTTGAGTAACCATCAGTTTCTTCCCCTCCCTATGCAATATTGCTTGGGGGGGAAAAAACAGTATTACTTGCTTTCTCTAAAAAATGCCCCCCTTCTTTCTTTCAACTACCCCAATTATACTTTCGCTCCTGACAGTTTGTAGATATTGCTTGCAAGGTTATCACTGAATTGCATATTACTAAAATTTTATGGTCAAGTCTCTGTTCTCATGTTACTTGATCTACCAGCATCACTGACACAAGGGACCCTTTTCTTTCCTTTGCAACACTTTCTTTTCTTGACTTCTGCTGTGTTTTGTTTTGTTTTGTTTTTTAATCTTACCTAAGTGGCTGTGCCTTGTCAGTTTCTCTGATTCTTTATTTTCAAGACTTCCAAATTTTGAAGTGCTCTACTCCTACAAACTTTCTCTACAGTACTTACTGCATGAAGAGCTAATCAAGCCTCATGGCTTTGTGACTTACATGTTGAGGACTCCAAATCTCTAGCCCTACCTCATCCTTGCTCCCATCTCATATATCCAACTGCCTTTAGACAGTCTCATATGTATAAGGTTCTTACTTAAATTCCCCAGGCTCCCAAACCTACTTTTTCTGCAATTTTCCCCATCCAGTAAGGGCCAGTTCCATTCTTGTGGTTTCTCAAAATTTTCCCTTCAACATCCTAGAGTTATCCTGTACTCCTTTCTTTCTCTCACACTCCGGTTTCAATAAATAAAAATATCCTATCACTGATCTTCAAAACATGTCTAGAATCATACCACTTATTACCAAACACCCTGGTCCAAGCCGCCCTTTTTTGCTGGCCTAAATTTATACAATAGCATCCTAGTCTGTCACCCCGCTTCTACCATCATTCACACGACAGAGGCTCATTCTTCACAACACAATCCTCAGAGGAGTCCTTTAGAAAACAAGTCAGCTCATGCTCCTCTCCCCATCCTCTCCACAGGTTTCTAATCTGACTCACATGGACAACCAAAGTGCTCCAGTGGCCTGTAAGACTGTACAAACTCTGGCCTCTTACTGTCTCGGTAGCCATATCCCCGTCCTTGCTTCCCCATGCTCATGCAACGTGAGTCACACTAGTCTTTCCGCTGTCTCTCAAACCAGCAGGTCTTTTCTGATCACATTATATGAATTAGAAACCCTTCCCACTCCTGTTTCTGGTACCTCTTCTCCCAGTCACCCTGCTTTATTTCCTCTCGAGTGTACTTAACACAATCTGACAAGTGACATGCTTGTTAAAACCTTTGCTGGGTTCCTCCAATAAAATATAAATTTATAAATTCTTTGATGCAGAAACTTTGCTTTGTTCACTGCTGGGTCCCTGGCACTGAGGAAAGTGTACGTCTAATAGTAGCTACTCCATAAATATGCAGTGAATGAATAAGTAATAACTCGAAAGTGTTTATCATCAGCACCATTCTTTTTCCTTGGTGTCAGACCTATATATTCAGTTGCCTACAGGATTTTTACAGGTGGATATTCCAAAGGCGCTCATAATTCAAATCCCTTCCTGGCCTGCTCATTTTCTTATCTCTCTTATTTCATTCTCTTTGCCATTTCTATCTTAGTTAATGGCACCCCAGTCCAATCTGAACCTGCAGGACTCTCTCTCCCTCCATTTTACTTTATATTATCTAGTTTATCAACCAGGTTCTATTAATTCTGCCTCTTCAATATCCCTCAAGTCCATCTTTTATTCTTCAAATTCACTGCCAGTGTCAATGTTTAGGGACCCATTATTTCTCACGTAGATATTTATAATACCCTTTTAACTGGTATCTCTGGCTCTATTCCCGGCTCTCTCAAATCCATCCTTTACACTGTTGGCAGAATGACTGTTATAAATTCAGGTACTGCTTTTCTCTTTACTCCCATGCCATCCTTTGCATTCTTTTGTTAAAGTACTTTTCACAATGTGTTTGAATTGCTTCCTAATTGCATTTTCCCATCAATCTGATAATGCACTGCAATTCGACAGTGCAACCAAATCTCATATGATAAAGTGACCTGCCTACATTCCAGTAAGTGACTAGAAGCCAGGTTTGTGATTTCTACTCCAGAACACTTCATTTATAAGCATACATTTTTTCATGACTAAGATTTTACCTAAGTAACATTAAATGAATAAACTGAAACAGTTATTAAGCAGAAAAAGTCTTCAACTTTTGATTTAATCATCTGGATATTTCAGATTTAAATTCATCCATTATGTAATTATTTGCTTTCTTCCCCGAGAGAATTCCAGTATTTAGAATACTTCCTGGCACATAGTTGGTACTCCATAAATATATTTTTAAAATAAATAAGTGACTGAATGGTTTTTGATGTGTTTTCAGTTTGAAGTAAAATTCACATTTAAAATTCTCTTAATTTATTGGTTTACACTGGGACTTTCACATTATAAGATTCCTATACACATATAGCAATCTAAATATTCAAATGGAGATTTAATTTTTATCTTATATAACTTCCCTGATATACATATGTGTTGAGCTAATGCTTTATATGTAAAAACAAAATAGAGAATAGGGAAAATTTTAAAGTCCTTCTACTCAAATCTTTTATGTGCCATATATTTTCATGTCATTGCACCTGAAATATATATTTTAGTTAATATATATATTTACATATGTTTAAGTAATTGTGTATATTTTAGTGAAAATGTTAATTTGATCAAAATATTTGGATTCATTCATAATTTCTTCACCTTTCCTGGCAGATATAGACATTAAGTCACATCACCATAGGCCATTCTCAGTATACAACCTAATAAGAATGGAAAGTTGAAAAAATATATGATTTTTCTCTTTTTTCCAAATTATTTGTTTTCTGTGTGGGTGTTGTTTTTTGTTTTTTTTTTAAGTTTAGGAAACCAGAGACATGTTTATTTTCACGCCTTTTATAACTGAAAAGTATTGACATAAATCCCATCTGGTTTTAGAAATACATATTTTGTTTGTTTAAACAAGTGATCATCCTCTTCTCTTTGTCTAGACAAAGCTTTAAATGAGCTGAATGTATAGCTGTGACTGTCCATGTACTTAAAATATTACCTTATATGTTATTTTTTATATAATTAATAATTAGATTGATTAATGATAATCATAAAAATAACTGAGAAAAGTGAAAGGAATACTGCACACCTAATTTAGTTATTTTCCCTCCAGAATTGAAGATATAAATCTTGATAGAAACAAGAAAAAGTTCATTTTATTTTTCAACAGGCATATGTCAGATTTTTTGCAGGATCTAAATCCAAATACAAATGAATAAGTGATCTTTAAAAAAGATGGGAAAACGCCACTTTCATAAGGAGTGATCTATGAAGACCATTTATATTGAACAGAAGAATTGAAATGACATGTCTTGAATACCATATTCAAGGGCAAGGTTTCTGAAATTCTCAAGGCCAGTTTTATCATGATGGCTGTTATTTTGTACCTTTACTATGACAATCCTGGATTTAATCTGATTTTCACTGAGCTATGGATGATTTAAGCACATTTGTTTTCCTAATTCAACGAAACACTATCCTAAACTTATGACAATACTGAATGATCTATGGACGGAGAGTATCATTTTTATATGCCCTGAACATAGTACTGACGTTCCAGATAATGATGACAAATAATATCGTATACCAGTATTCAATCAGTTACAAGCAGGGATGAGCCAGACCTAACTCAGAGAACAGCAATGATATTTCTAGCAAAGCGAATGATGGACTATTATTTAGAACCAGCTTATAAGTTATGATTGAAACCAAATGGAAACAAGAGATCATAAACTCAAATGAAAGATTAAAAAAAATATTAAATAATACCTGCAACTGCAAGTGACAACAGCCATATTTATGAGTCAGAAAGAGCGCAGTAGACTTGTAAGCAATGTTAGAAAGCAGTAGAAAGGGTAATGTTCATGGGCAATTTTAAACTTTCTTTAAGACAGTGAGCCATATTTGCTGGTGCCAGGCAAGTAGTAGATGTTTAATAAATATGTTACTTTTAAAATAAAGATTAGCAATGAAAGGGAATTTAAAAAATGAGCAAGCCTAGTCCTCACAACCTTTTGGTAAGAAGCATATTTGTTTTATCTGAGAGATTTAAATATAATTCCTTTTTATCTTATATCCAACATAACAGGAGGACTCATCTCCAACATGGAAACATAAATACTCCTCATACAACTTGAACCATATTATCTCTTTATGTCTTCGGCATACCAGGAGAAAATAAAGCAATTTTTACAATAAGTGTAAAAGACAATCAGTCAAATAGCAATTAATTAAACCGATATATATTGGGAATTCTCTATGTGTCAGACACTGTATACATATCAACTATGAAGAGGTGAGGATGGTGGAGGGGAAACATAAATAATTGCAGTATCCTCATATTTGATATAGTGTAAAAGACAGTAATATACTATTAAAATACAGCAGAAGGAATCACTCCCATTGCTTGTGTTGAGTAGGTGGACTCGAGGCCATGGGAAAGCTTTTCTGGGCAATGACCATTTAAGCTGGACCTTGAAGGTGAAGGCATCGTTTGACCACATCAGCAGGTGTTAGCAAGGATATTTCATGCTGATGGATATTCAGAATGTGCAGTTTTGTTGGACAGACAATTTCTGAGCAGCTTCAACATACAGACATACCTCCCCTCATTATGCTTTGCTTTACTGCACTTTGCAGGCACTGTGTTCTTTACAAATTGAAGTTTTGGGGTAACACTGTGTCAAGAAAGTCTATCAGAGCCATTTTCCCAATAGCATTTCCTCACTTCATGTCTCTGTCACATTTTGGTAATTCTCACAGTATTTCAAGCTTTATTTAATAATTATATCTGTTATGGTGATCAGTGATCTTTGATGTTACTACTGTAATTGTTTTGGGGCACCAAGAACCACACCCACATAAGACGATGAACTTAATAAATGCTGTGTGTGTGTTCTGACTGCTCCACACACTGGTGGTTTCCCCATCTTTCTCCCTCACCCTGAGCATCTCTATTCCCTGAGACACAGCAATATTGAAATTAAGCTAATTAATTACCCTACAATGGGCTCTAAGTGTTCAAGTAAAAGGGAGAGTAGCATGTTTATCACTTTAAATCAAAATCTAGAAGTGATTAGGTTTGGTGAAGAAGGCAAATCAAAAGCTGAGCTAGGCCAAAAGCTAGACCTCTTGTGTCAACAGTTAGTCAAGCTGTGAATGCAAAGGAAAAGCTCTTGAAAGAAATGAAAAGTGCTACTTCTGTGAGCACACAAACAAAGCAGTCTTATATTTGATATGGAGAGAGTTTCAGTGGTCTGGATAGAACATCAAGCCAACCACAATATTCTGTTAAGCCAAAGCCTAACCCAGAACAAGACCCTAACTCTCTCCAATTCTGTAAAGGCTGAGAGAGATAAGGAAGGAATCTGCAGAAGAAAAGTATGAAGCTGGCAGAGATTGGTTCATGAGGTTTAAGAGAAGAAGCTGTCTCTATAACTAAAAGTGCAAGGTGAAGAGGCAAATGCAATGTAGAACCTGCAGCATGTTTTCCAGAAGATCCAGCTAAGATAATTAATGAAGGAATGTAGATGAAGCAGCCTTATATTGGAAGAAGATGCCACCTAGGAATTCATAGCTAGAGAGGAGAAGTCAATGCCTGACTTCAAAGCTTTAAAGGACAGGCTGACTCTCCTGTTAGGGGCTAAAGTAGCTGGTAACTTTAACTTGAAGCCAATGCTCCTTTACCATTTTTAAGGCCCTTAAGAATTATTAAATCTATTCTGCCTGTGCTCTATAAATTAAAAATCAACGTCTTGATAACAGCAGATCTGTTTACAACATGGTTTACTGAGTAAATTGTTGAGAACTAATGCTCAGAAAAAATTTATTTTAAAATATTATTGCTCAATGACAATGCATCTTATAGAGCTCTGATGGAGGCATACAATGACATTAATGATTTTATGCCTGCTAACACAACATCTTCATTCTGTAGTCCATGAATCCAGGAATGATTTCAATTTTCAAGTCTTACTATTTAAGAAATACATTCTGGAAGGCTATAGCTGCCATAGATTCCTCTGATTCCTCTGATACATCTGGGCAAAGTAAATCGCAAACCTTCTGGAAAAGATTAACCATTCTGTTTGTTGTTTTTTTAATTCTCACTCGAGGATATTTTTTCCATTGCTTTCAGAGAGAGTGAAAAGGAGAGAGAGAGAGAAACATCAATGTGAGAGGCACATAACAATTGGTTACTTCCAGCATGTGCCTAGACGGGGAGGGGATGAAGCCTGCAACCGAGGTATGCACTCTTGGCCAGAATCCAACCTGGGGCCCTCAGTCCTCAGGTCAGTGCGCTGACCACTGAGCCAAACTGTGTAGGGCAAGATTTACTATTCTTTATGCTGCTAAGAACATTTGTGATTCGTGGGAAGAGGTTAACATAGCAACATTAACAGGAGTTTGGAAGAAGTTGAATGCAACCCTTATGGATGACTTCAAGGGGTTCAAGAGTCCAGTGGAGGAAGTAACTGCAGATGTGATGGAAATAGCAAGAGAACTAGAATTAGAAGTGGAGCCTGAAGGTGTGACTGAATTGCTGTAATATCTGATAAAACATTAACAAATGAGGAGTTGCTTCTTACAAATGAGCAAAAATAAAGTGTTTCTTAAGATGGAATCTACTCCTGTTGGAGATTCTGTAAATGACAACAAAGGATGTCTAACCTATTACATAAATTTAGTTGATAAAGGGGTGGCAAGGTTTGAGAGGATTGACTCTAATTTTGAAAGAAGTTCTACTCTAAGTAAAATACTATCAAATAGCATTGCATGATACAAAGAAAAATCACTCATGAAAGGAAGAGTCAGTCAATGAGACACACTTCATTGTTGTCTTATTTTAAGAAATTGCCACAGCCACGCCACCTTCAGTGACCACTGCCCTGATCAGTCAGCAGCCAACACTGAAGCAAGACCTTCCACCAGCAGAAAGATTATGATCCTCTAAAGGCTCAGATGATGGTTAGAATTATTTAGCAATAAAGTTTTTTTAAGGTATGCACATTGCCTTTTAGACATAATATTATTGTATACTTAATAAACCACAATATAGTGTAAACATAACTTTGGTATGCACCGGGAAAGCAAACAATTCATGTAACTCACTTTATTGTTATAATCTGCTTTACTGCAGTCGTGTGGAAACAAACCCACAATTTCTCCAAGGTAGGCCCGTGCTAGGCATCGGTTACATGCTAAGGATACAAGATGTATAACAGATGGTCCCTGACTTATAGAAATTTCTAGTTCAGTGAAGTCAGTTGGCTGATGAACAGATACTTTTCATAAAGTAATAACACTACAATATATTATTTATTAGACATTAGCCATATGCCTGGCACTGGCACAGGCACTTTATGTTCACTGCTCATTTCAATCCCCACCATCCACTTCATAATTTGTGAAACTGAGGCTTAAAAAGTTAATTTGCTCAAGGACAAATAGAAATTAAGATATCAAGGCTGAATTTTATCAGGGAATGCCACCCCTTAAGGTGACCATAGAAGAAAAAGAGATTCCTTAAACAGACTATGTGAGGTTTATAGCCTGCCTTTCCAAGTTCATGTTTCATTTATTTTGGTGAAAACAAAGTTTAAAGGGAAACGTCATGCTCAGTAAGTTCATTTTGAATGTAATAGAATTGCTGGAAGCAGCTATGAGCCCTTCTCCATCAACTGTGGGAAGATAAATTTCCTTTATCTTTTTTGTTCATACATATAGGGAGTTTTAAAATATCTATTATTTGTATCTTTAGCAGATTTCTATTTAGGTCTTTGATTTCTATCCTGGCAATCCTTTGTTATTTTCTGACATTTTACCCTTTAGACCAACTTTTGCTTTTGGTGCTACTCCCATCTATGAATCTATTTTTGGTATCATTAAAAAACAATAAAAATCAAACGACATTATAAATTGAATTTGAGGGAAAATCATCTTTGAAATTAGATACAAAATTATATCGTTCAATTTCAAACTCCAGTTACCAGCCAATAGCTGATTACGTGCCCTTGGTAACCTCCTAATGAAACTAATATCAGTAACATAGGGCCAAATCATCTCTCTCCTCCCAGATTACATGGTAAAGGACATCAAGCTCATTGCTGCTGAGAACAGTGAGTAGGTTAATAAATATTTACTGAGGGGATGAATGAAGGAGAGACATTGTTACTACATTTATAACTTTACATGATTCTTGGTGAATTGCATCAGGGTCAAATTATCCATCCTTGGTCCAATAAGTCCTTATAAATACATCCCTTATGCAAACGTATGATTGGATTTCCTTTGAGCTGCCTGTGTTGCTAGTGATAAACAGGGAGTCTGGAGTTTTCAGCTTTCACTGCACCATTTCATTGGCATTATGTGAACAGAATCTCTATGAAAAACTATATTTTCAAGGGAAGACAAATTAAATATGCTAGGCTGAATCTAACAACAAACCAAAGTGGATCCCATTAGCCAGCTGGACATCCTAAATGGAACAGTTAATCCTCTGATGTTGGCAATTCTTCCCATATCTGTTGGTGACAGTTCATTTTGTGCAGGGAATATCTAAAAGCAGACAGTCTGTGTGAAGGGTGACAGGGGTTGAACTGGCCATTAACTGCATATGTAAGTTGCTATTCATTATTAAATTCAATGCCAATGACTGCACATAAACCTTGGTGCATGTAATTTTTTTAATCTATGTGACCATCTTTGAGAAAATTACTAAAGGACTTCCAAATATCTTTCATTTATGTTCTCCATTTTGTAATATAATTTAAATTAATAAAATATACCATTATTTTATAAAGGCGATTACATGATTTATAGTAGATAAAGTCTATAATAACCTTGTAGTGAAATTAATACCAAAAATAAGAAAATATGAGTTGCTTCTGTATTTGCAAAGCATACATAAATCAAAAATACTAGTTTTGCTCCATATTGAAAGGAGAAATCAGGGTATTCATAAATATTACATTTATCAAGGTAAAAAATACTTTTTTTGAAAAATGATCCTTTTGCTTCAGTATTAGAAACTTTTAGTGCACTAACAATCATGCATCACTTGGTTTCAGTTGTAAAAAGTGCATATAAAACGTTTGGGGATTTTATTGTTAGTTACTCAAAAATTAAGCATAATGTTGTATGGTATTCTCAGATGATACATATGATTCATCCAAATTGCTAAAATGTCTTCACTAGCAAGTTTATTTTAAGAATGTGCAGAACAAACCAATCCATGAAATCTCAATGTAAAAATAAACTACAAATGTCAAAGAAACATTCTTTTTAAAAAAACCTCTGAATTTCAGAGAAAACGTTACATAGGGAAGAGCAGCTGACTCTATTTTCTCTACTATTAGTGCAATTATTATTCCTACCGCCCCTGCTATTAACACGTCCCCCATCACCACCAGTGCCTACCACATGGTATGCTTTTCATATACACCAGGCAGGCTCAATATAAGATGTGTTACATCCATTATTACTTTTTATTTAATTTTCACAACAATTCTATTAGGTGGATGTCTTGGTCCAGTTAAGCTGGTCTATAAAAATACCATAGACTGAGTGGCTCATTAACAACAGAAATATATTGCTCACCATTCTGAGGGCTAGAATTCCAAGATCAAGGTGCCAGCACGACTGGGTCCTACTGAGTCGCATCTTCCAGGTTGCAGACTGCTGACTTATTGTATCCTCAATGGCAGAAGGGGTGAGCTAGCCTGTGATAAGGGTACCAATCCCATTCATGAGGGCTCTGCCTCCCAAGACCTAATCACCTCTCAAAGGCTCCACCTCCTAATACCATCATCTTGGGCATGAGGTTTTTAAAATATGAATTTTGGGGAGGCAAACATTCAGACCATAGCAGTGGGTGCTATTTGTAAACCAGAAACAGGTTCAGGAGGTAGATAAATAACTCCTGGTTACAGAGTTATTAGAAAGCTGAGTTAACATTGACCTTGACCCTCAATAAGCTCTCAGTCTGATGTGTGAAGCTGTCCAGTAATGTCAATCGGGGCTCACCTAGGGACCCTGATTGAGGTCAATTTACATGACTTGTGGTGTTTCCTTTCTTTGATACCCTCATATGTTCAGTGTTCTCTTGTCTCGAAGACTGAATTTGTTGTGATTTATTGTCACCTCTCTCAACCCATTGCTTTGCTGCACATGCTAGTTCCTCTGCTTGGAACACCCTCCATTCCCTTCTCTCTGCCTAAATATGTTTCCAGGCTGAAGCAAAGGCTCCTTCTTAGGTAATCAGAAATACCTGTACATTCTTCCACTATGACACTGTTACTGTCGTGTTGAAATCCTCTCTATGCCCCCTTCCCCTTCCTCACTCATCTGGATTATAAGGCAGGAATGTAAATTCTAGATTTTAGATTCCCACTGATGTGCACATTAATATGGTGCGTTTGTTTCTCGGACATTCCCCTCTTCAGCTTTCTTACGAAGCGTGCCTTTTGCTCTCTCCTCAAATCTCTCCGGTCACCCCTTTCTCTGTTTCCATTTTTAGGCTTTCGGCTTTGTTCCCTTTTCACCTGCAGTCTCTCTTGAGGCATCTCTTCCACCTGCTTTGCTTCAGCCACTGTCTACATACCAGAGTCCAGCCCTGTCTTTCTGTCATGACTGCCCACTAACGTGGCCATTTGGATAAGTCACAGAAATCTCAGCCTTAATATGTCCAAAACTTAACTAGTGACCTTCCTCACCCCACCCCAGAGCCATTGTCCCCCATAGCCACAGTAATGAAGGGCACACCTCTCCACCCCATTGCTCAACCCCTCACGCCTCATGTTGAGCCTGTGTCAAGCCATGTTGTCTTTATCTCCATCACATAACTCAAATTCTTCTTTCCATCTTTCTCCATCACTGGCACTCTAGTTCTTAAAACATCTTTCGCCTCCTGAGGTATTGGCAAAGCCTTTTAACGAATGATTCTGTGTACATTGTTGCTAATTTCCTTTTCATTGTACACAAAAGCCTCGGCAAAACTCAAACTGTAACCATGATCAGGTGACTCTCATGTTTAGTCTTCTCACCATTGCCCATAGGATCAAATAAGTGTTACCTAACATATTAACTATAAACTTGAGTGTGACCCCTTAGATCTCCCTGTTCTCAGAGCTCACTGATACCAACATCACATCAAAAATTGTATTTGAATTTGAACTCTGAAAGTCTTGTTTTTATATATTTTACAGGACATGAAAGATAAGTTTATCTCCAAACCAGTCAATAATAAGTTATAAAAATTGTATTTAAATTGTCCAATTTTCCTCCACCAAAACTGTACCCCTGTGGATAGTGCCATCTCTTTGTCTCCCCATCCCACACACAATAAATTTTCTTCAGGCTCTTTAGGTTATTTCTTCTGTTCTCCTTCACACACTCCCACTTCAAAATGTTATCTAGTAGCATGACTCTTCAACAGTGAAAAACCTTACGAAAAGTAAGCCCAAACGAATGACTCCCTTGTGTGTCCTCCAACCCAGTTCTAGAAGCACCTTCATCTTTTGCCACTAGATCCTTTGACCCTTGCTCACCATGCCCCATTCCCATCTCGCTGCGTTTACACATACTATTCCTTTTGCCTGGCAAGGTGTTCCCCCTGCTCTTTCCATCACTCGCATATTAAACTGTATTCAGCTCTGTTCTGTTATAATTTTATTATAAGGTAGATGAGGGCAGAGACTCTGTTGTATTTGCAGCTACATTTCCAATAAATAACAGTGTGTAACATATGGTTGCTATTCAAAAATGTATAAAACAAATACACGAGTAAATCAGAGAATGAATTAAGGAATGAAATGGGTGAAACGTACAATACAATCTTTTGAATGACTGTGACTTAGAGGTGTTTGCATTCGGAGCTTAATTTTTAATTATATTCCTTGAGGAAAAAGCAAATGGCAATGAGACAATGTGGGTTTGATTTGGATGCATGTTATGTGCTGTGTGTGTAGTACATCAGCTTCTTCTGTTTAGCAGAAAGGTTACTTCCTTATTCCACTTAGGCATATCCTTTATCCTGGCCCTGGTCTAAGCCAATGAGACAACATCTGTGAAACTTAGAATATATTTTCAACTCATGATTTCCATTCTAGATTGTTTGGTAAATCGTACTAATCAAGTTATATATGTGTGTGTGTGTATGTGTATTTCCATTCTAGATTATTTGGTAAAATTGTACTAATCAAGTTTTATATATCTATTATCTATCTATCTATCTATCATCTATCTATCTATCTATCTATCTATCTATCTATCTATCTATCTATCTATCTATCTATCTATCTATCTATCATCTATCTATCTATCATCTATCTATCATCTATCTATCTATCTATCTATCTATCTATCTATCTATCTATCTATCTATCTATCTATCTATCATCTATCATCATCATCTATCTATACACACACACATACATTTGTGTGTGTGTGTATAATTTATATTTCAGAGGTGGAACACAAGATTCTCTTTACTACATCCTACTTTCAGGTGTCATGAGATTATAAGAAAAGGGTATCTGAACGGTGGTACTTTCTTCAATATGATAATCCTTTGTGACTTGAAACTTCATGCACTTTAACTGTTTATTTTGGGGGAAGTCTTTTCTCTGGTAAATTTAAATATCTGTAGAGGGGCACAGAAAACTTCTGTAGCTCCCCCGAAAATCAGAAAATATTCAGAGAGCTATATATTTATGTCACTCTTCAGAAGGCCTGATGAAAATGGGCCTTTGGAACACTTCTAAGCAACTGCAGTTTTATCTGTGATTGCAATCTCTTTTCTCAGTCTTCAAAGGAATGTTGATTTGATGAGTGCCTGTGCATAAGTGTAAAAATGGAAGCAAAGGGAAACTGTCATGGAATAGCAGATGACTCTCATGGATTGGGACTCTACTGGTCTCTTGGTCAGGATTAAGAAAGATATACATTGAAAAAAAAATATTTTTTTGTCAAATTTCTAGCTGTGCATAGGAAAGAGGCCACCCACCAGGGGTATAGCCACTTTATAATGGCACAACATTCCATCAGCACATTTTATAACTCCATCCATCCATCCATCCATCCATCCATCCATCCATCCATCCATCCATCCATCCATCCATCCACCCACCCATCCATCCACCCATTTAATTACTTGCTCATTTGTAGATGTTTTCTGAGAACCTACTTTATTCCAGGTGCTGTGCAAGTTACTAGAATATAACAACAAAAAAGGAAGACTTATTCCCTGGCCTCCAATTCCCTGGTGCTTATAGTCTACTGAGGAAAACATTTTTCTTAAATTGTTACACAATTTTTAAATAACTCAAATTGTAGCAAGTTTTATGATGCATAATTATCCTACTAGAGTGAAGAACGGGAAGGGGGATCCAACTTTGTCTGATGCAAATTTGGACAATTTTTACCTGTGCAAGTAATAGTTTATATCAGACTTGGTAGCCAAATAGGAGTTACTGAGGTAAAAGAGGGGTAGGAGTGGAGGGAGAGAGAAAGTATTACAGAAAGAGAGAACAGCACATAAAACATCTCCCGGGGGCAGAAAGGAGTAGGATGCCATGCCATTACAGTTTTCTTATCCTTTCAGGGGTGGCTACCCACATTCCTTGGCTCCATGCCCCCTTCCTCTATTTACAAAACCAACAAAGTTGTTTCTCCCTGTGCCTTTCTCCTGTAGTCACACGGTCCTCTAACTCTCCTATTCTGCTTCTCCTTTCTACTTTTAAGGATACTTCTGATTATATTGGGCCTATGGGGGTAACCCAAGGAAATCTTCCCTAATTTATGATCGGCTGACTAGCAGTCTCATTTCCATCTGCAACCCTTTGCCATGTAAGGCAACATACCCACTGATCCCAGGGGTTAGGACCTGGTTATCTTTGGGGGCCCACTTTCTTGCCTAGTGCAATCATAAAAGATCTACGGGAAAGAGAATCAATTGGAGCTGAGAACTGATTAGGTGTGGTGAAAAATAAAGATGTTAGCATAAAGGATGACTTTTAGATTTCTTGATTACATGCAGGGAAAAACAGTGCTTTTTGCTGACTAAAATAGCAAGAATGGAAGAAGAGTCAGTTTAGGAATAGAGTTGAGACTGAGAGTCCAGGCTTAGGCTTGTTGAAGTGCATAGCCAGCCAAGTGGACATGCTGAGCAGGCAACCGGTATGTGGGTCTGGAGCTCAGAGTAGATGTTTAGGCTGCAGATACAATTTTGATGTATAGATGATAACTGATGCAATAGAGATCACCAACACACAAGTATCAGAGAAGAAAGCTTAGGACAGAGAGCGACTATAAAGTCTTCCTTAATAATGTCTATTTAGAATCATTAAGATTCATCTAGCTTTCTACCTCCTTCACTTAAGGATTTTTCGATCTTCATAACTTCCAGGGAGTGAAACTTCACTCACAACTAAATCAAATCTGCCCTGCTATACAATTATAGGACTCACCTTTCACGTAAGGTGGGCACCTTGAACTTCTAAGCAAAATAACACAGCAAACTATGATGAAAACCAGGAAAATGCCAAGCAGAAAGTTATGGCTGTTATCACTAATTCATAAAACATGAAAAGTAAGCCTTCGTAAATGAGTTGGCTGGAGCATAACATTTTCCACTTTGTTCTCTACCATGTCTTGTCTTCAGTTCTCAGCAGCAGCAGCTTAACTAGCTGTTCAGAGCAGTGGTTTCCCAGGCCAGTAGCATTAGCAATCATTTAGGAACCTGTTCGAAATGCAAATTCTTGGGCCCCGTTCCTGACCCTGAGGGTGGGGACCAGATATCTGTATTTTAACAAGCCCTCAAAGTGATTCCTGTGCATACTAACATCTGAGAACCACTGGTTTACAGGACAAAAGCTACTTTATTAGCATGTTAAGAACCTTGGGTTATAAACTGTATTCAAGTGAACAGCTTTTTAGTACACAGCATCATTTCTGAATGCTGACACAGCTCGTGCCTGGGTCGGGCAAACATGGGTTTCTTTACATGATCCCACCCTGTTCCAATCACTCTTTCAACTTTATTACTATTTCTTTTAGGATTCTTGAAGAGTCAGAATCACAGGCCCATTTTCGGTAGTATTACAAGTTCTGTTGTTGCATTCAAACTAAATTACAATATAATGTACTGTACAGATGCACCAAATTAGTTGCTTTTCCTCCCAGGGCTCAGAGCCAGGGATCTTTCTGAACTGGGTCTTGTCAGGCATCTCTTTAAAAATGTCCCCAGTGGCCTCCCCTTGCCTCTCATTCTTACTTCTTTTATATCTTTCCGTTCCCCATTGTTTACCTTTCTCTGTTCTCTGACTTTTCTGCCAGGTTCTATAATAATTTTCTTGACACATATTTGTAAGCCTTTGCCCTTGTATTTAGTTTATGTAAGTTGTCTCTTGTCTATAGAAAAAAAGAAATATTTTGAATATAACTGGAGAGTGGAAGATTAATTCTACATTTACCAATATTTAAGTGTCTACTCAACAGGGTGGGCTTTAGAGTCAAAATATCTGGGCAACTAAATGGTGATTGTAGCATTTTTATCAGACATAGATTCCATCCATTCACTATATTTTTCTAACTGAGTTGTCCTATGTTCAAGTAGCTGTTTTTAATTCTGTCTGTCTTCTGCGCTGTTGCTGTAAGTTTGTTATTAAAATATGTTAAACTATATTTTTTTAAAGAGTATCTGGGCTCAAATCTTTCCTCTCTTATTTGTTTCCTGTGTGACCTTAAGCTATTTTAGCAATTCTGAGCCTCGGTTTCTGCATCTTTAATATGGGGACAAAACCAGCACTAATCTCAGAGGGTTCCTGAGAAAATTAAACCTGATATTGTACATAAAGTGCTTAGTACAGTACCTGGTGCATGGAAAATACTCAGTAAATGTTATCTATTATTATAAAAAAGGGAATGGCTTTTTAGATTATGACTTAGTCCATTCGAGATGCTAAAACAAAACACCGCAGGCTGGGTGGCTTATAAACAACAGAAATTTATTTCTCACAGTTCTGAAGGCTGGAAGTCCAAGATCAGGGTGCCAGCATGGGAAGGTGAGGGCCCTCCTCTGGGTTGCAGAATTCTCTCTGTGCAGCATTCTGCTCTTCACAGAGCAAGAAGACGACTAAAGAGCTCCCTGGGGCCTCTTTTATAAGGGCACTAATTCCCTTCATGAGAGCTCTGCCCTCATGACCTAATCACCTCCCAAAGGCTCACCTCCTAATATCACAACCCTGGGCATTAGGTTTTCAACATATGAATTTTAGGGGAACACAAACAGTCATCAGACCATAGTAGTTTATAAGTCTAATTTGATATGTCCTAAAGACAGTCTCCTTGTCACTGCTGATTCAAATTGAGCTGGTGATGTCATGTGACATCATAGCAAATTTTAAGATTATCATAACCCTAGTGGGTGCTAATAAATATTAATTCAATTTTATTTAGAAATGCTTTTTTCTAACCTGATCAGTTTATAACCCACTGAGCCTCTTTAATTGCATTTAAATCATTCACTGTTTGACATTGAATATTAATATTCTTTAAGATGGATGGCTTTCTCTGTCCCTCAAAAACATTTTCCTGTCCCTCAAAGCATTTTGAGTCATGTAATTTGTTTCAATTACACATTCTAGATTAGAGTACCAACTATCTCCATTTGCTTTAGGAGTCTGGCTAATCATAAAATAAATTTTAAAAAATTAAGAATTTCTACATTAGCAGTATTGACATGACCTATTGGCATTTCAATCAGTTGAATGGCATCAAAGAGTGTTTAACACGAAAGTGCTTTCCATTCCATTCCGTTCCATTCCATTTGTGATTAGCATGACAAGTCACTATATTCATATTTATTCCACCTAGGAGCTTAAGATGTATTATTTATGAATTTGATTCCTCTCTCTGCATGAAATATTAAGGCCAGATACATACAAATGTAAAGGGAAGTGCTGATTTTCCTTAATAGTAATAGAAAAACCTGGCGGCAAAAACACTTCATGTTTAAAGGGTAGAAATGGTGATGGACTGATGTGTTGATCCTGTTTCACAAACTTTAAAGCCAGAGAGTGAGTTCTGTCAAACTTCTGAAATATGAGACAAAGATGGGTACATTCTCAGGAAAAAAAAAACCCTGGCTAAGTGTTGGAGAATCTACTTTTGGTCTTCAGGTGTGCTAGAAGCTAGATTAAGGGATTGGCCTTGTAAAATTATTCACAAATGCCACAGTGAACCCTTTGGCTATCCTAGGGTATATTAACCGCTTGTGGATTAAGTAGAGCAACAAATAAGAGCACATTAGCTGTAAAAAACTGACCGAGTAGAGAAAATATATACTTTTTAGAAAGTGTTTATTGATGGCATCTACATAAAATCCATCGATACCAAGTAGCGTGTATTGCGACATGGAATCCCTCCCTTCTTTTCACCATCAGAATCACTCAGGGCAATGGCACCCTGTTTCTGTGTAATGATCTTTGGACACACACCACTGAGCACCAGGAAGGTGGGCGAGTAAAGAAAAGAAGATAAAGGAAAAAACCACAAGCCGTGACTACATTGCTGCATAGCTCATTTCTCTTCTAAGAGTGAGGTTGGTGGGGAGACGAGCTTATTGAGGGAACAGGAGTCTGTTTTAAGCAAATATAATTTTCCACAGAAGGTAAAGGGTAGGGTGAGTGGGAGAAGATATTCCATTTCTAAATGTTAAAATGCAAAAAAATAAATTGAGTATAAGAATAAAAAATATGTAGGAATGTACTCTAGTAAATAATTTATATGATGCTTTGGTCCTTAAACTATTATCTTGGAATCAAGCTTTTGAATAATACATTTTTCTTACGTCCCAGTCAGTTCTGTTAAACTTCTGAAATACGAGACAAAGATGAATACATTCTCAGGAAAAAAAAACAACCCAAGGCGAGTTGGAGAATCTACTCTTCAGCTATGCTAGAAACTAAATTAAGGGATTGGTCTCGTAAAATTATTCACAAACCAATAGCAAATCAGTCAATATGGTCTTCGAAATATATCCAATGATATTTCCTTAGATATTACAAATGTCTCTGAACTGATCACCTGTTCCTACCATCATTTCCTAGAATCTATTCTCCACAAGGTGGGGTGATTTAATATGAGTATGATAATATCAAACCTTCAAACAAGGAAAAAAATTGAGGGAAAAAATCCAATCAAGTCCTTTTGTAACTTAATCTACAAGGCCCTCCATGTTTCCCCACCACTGCCCCTCAGTTCTGACCACCCCTCAACAGCTCTCACCTCACTTACTACACTATCAGCCTGGCCTACTTCCTGGTCTTCAAACACCTGAACCCACTCGAGTCTTAGATCTTCACACAAGCTTAAGTATTTCCATCTTAATACTAAGAAGTGAATTTTTTTTTTTTTAAAAGCACATTTTAAAGCAAAGGACTGGTTAAATAAGTGATAATATAGTTCAGAAAAGGAGATAATATAGTCATTAATATTTTGCTGTGGTTACATAAATTAATAATGGAAAATGACCCTTAATGTAATGTTAAGTGAAAAACATACAAAACTGAATATAGAATATAAACCAGTTGTAAATTTATCAGTATTCATATCTTTAAAGTGCTTTCATTTAAAAAAAGTCAAAGTGTTAACACTGATAGGCAGAGCTCTTCTTTATTTTATTTGCTTAATTCAAGATATTTTAATGATCACTACTCTCATGACAATCTTCGAGCATAAACACATTAGAGGTGCTTGACCCAGAGATAAAATTTGGAAGTAAAGCAACTTTATCCTTGATCTCCACTCCTCTGTCTTTAAGTGTCTTCTCTAGCTTCATGGTTTATTTTCATTTCCATTCTGCAGAATCAGTCCTCAAATAAAGAAATCTATTCTTATATATTCTTCTCTAATTGTTTGTTATATAGACAGTGGCTCAGAATCTGCGTGAGGTTGCTCTCTTCTATTTTATTCACTCCAAAATTACTTTTTAAAGTAAATGCAGAAGTGAAAAATACTCTTAAGAAAATGAGTTCTTTACCAAGTATTTCTGAGTGATCCGTCTTGGACGGCTTAGTAAGGACTGTTTTGTTGTCTAGTTACTGGTAAAGAGAAGAAGTTGTCCTTTCCAAGTAGTAATTTACATGTAAATAGCAATCACCAAATAGCAACAAGAGCATAACAATAATCTTGCAGCTGTTTGCATATCATTTGCTTCTTAGGGATCCCCAAGGAGAAATGTAAATGAACAACTATGGGCAAATCGATCTATTTTCTTTAGCTGTAATAATGTGTTTCCAACTTAACCTGTTTCCAGCTGAGAATAGAGGGATACCGTGTTTGCACAACTGGACAGTTCCACACTAAGCCAAATAGGAGTTTAGAATAATCTCTTCAGAGGGTGTTCCTGTGCCTCTTATTTTTCAGAGATCATGTAGGCACATGTGTTACTTGGTGAATGAAGTTCAGAGGATATCTGGAATCATATTTGTTCTCTTTTTAAATTTATCTTTATTGTTGAAAGCCCTACAGATGTCCCCTTTCTCCCCCATTGACCCCCTTCACCCCGCTTCCGCCACCTCCTCAGGCCGTCCCCCACTATTGTCTGTCCATGGGCTATGCATGTGTGCATAGAAATTCATTGGTTAATCGCTCCCACCCTGCCCCTCCATTCCCTCTGAAATACGTCAGTCTGTTGCATGCTCCAATCTCTGGAAGGTTTTTGTTCATCAGTTTATTTCGTTCGTTAGATTCCACATGTAAGTGAGATCATGTGCTACATGTCTTTCTCTGACTGGCTTATATTTTTGAACCACTCTTTTTAAAAGGAGACTAAAACCTCACACTCTGATGTTGTTAATGTAGAAAATTTATCTGATTCATGAAATATAAATTTAAAAGGCCAGCCAAAGAATTTCAACTTTTTTCTAGGTAACAATGCAATTTGAAAAAATATAAATAGCATATATGAACAATGTTTTGTAGTTAATGAAAGCTACTCCCAAGTCCATTTTACAATTTCAAAATAGAAGTTCTTAATAATTATACATAAGATACATTTAAAAACAAGATGAGTATTCATGAAGAGAGAAAACACATTCTACTCATTAAAGTGGCTTATTGTATTCCAAAGCCTTTGATTATGGTCAATTCTGTCAACCTTTGTACGATCAGGTAATTTCATAAACCATAAAATATGATACTAATATAAAATCAGTTTCCAAATGAAAAAGATGTATTAGTTAAAATTCAAAGCAATTACAAATCCTCATTAACTCAGCACAGCTGAGGACAATAGATAAGTCGAAAATGCTGCCTGGTTTCAAATCAATTCCCTGTTATTGAATAGTTTGTACTCAGTAATTTATTATTGACTCAAAGCGTCATTTGCATTTTATATCAATGGCATTTCCTCATGACTATGGCCCAATAATAACAGATGGCCATGGTTAAAAGATACTGTAGTCTAATGAGCAGTACTGCCTTTATACCAGCTTTTATAGTCTTTTCCATCTTTGTTTTATATTAATCACAAGAAATTCCGAACCAGTGTAGGTCAGCAACTTTCATTCTGCTATAGTGAGTAGCAGTTTAGTCCGATGGCAGCGAGGGAATCTCCTGCAATCCCCCAAAAGCTTATATTCAGAAATATAACATAAGGAAATTGAAAGTACTTACTTTCAAAAGCGCATGATATCCTTAAAAGTAATACAATTTTTTCTGTTGTTTATTTTTTATTTACTTATATTGATTTTAAAAATTTTTTAGAAAGGGGGAGAGAAACATAGATTTGCTGTTCCACTCACTTATGCATTCATTGGTTGACTTTTGTATGTGCCCTGACTGGGGATTGAACCTGCAACTTTGACATATTGGGATGACACTCTAACAAACTGAGCTACCTGGCCAGGGCCTTTTTTTTTTTTTTTTTTTAATTACAGTTTACATACAATATTATTCTGTACTAATTTCAGCATACAGCCTAGTGTCAGACAATCATATACTCCACAAAGAGGTGCCCTGATACTTCAAGCACCCACCCTGCTCCATGCGTAGTTATTGCAATATTACCGACCACATTCCCCACACTGTAATTTACACCTCTGTAACTGTTCTGTAACTACCAAAGGTAGCTATAATAGTAACTCATATAGTTTTGACATGTTAGATATTACAGTATCTTCCATTTTGGCAAACCTCTATAAATTAGATATTATTATGCCCATTACATGGATGGGGAAAGAGAAACCCTGAAGTACAACAAGTGAGATAAATTTTCCCAGTTCACATTAAATCCACGGATCTTGTTACAGAGCCCAAAACAACTATCACAGAAAGAGTCAGGTTTTCATATATAGTCTAATGAAACACACAGACCAAGATGCCTTACATAGTAATGCTTGAGTGGAGAGGCAATGTATTCAAATAACTCATTCAGCCACTATCCAAGAGAATTATATTCATTAATATTCAGTTATTCATTTATTATATAATAGATGTTGTGTTAAGTAAAATATAGATACAATAAAACACCTGAAGTGTTTAAATAGAATGCTATTCTTAAAAAAAAAAAAATGACCTGCAAAAGTTAGTGAACTGAGTTTCCAATAATTTCAGACTAGGCCCTCATAAGTCCTGTTACCTCAGCCCTAGTAACCATAGTGGCAGCTATTCTATCTGGCGCACAGACTTTCAGGAGGTGGAGAAGATTTTACTAGAGTGGGACAGTGGAAGTGGCCCTGGGGCACAGAGACTAACATTCGTTGAGCATATGCTATATGCTAGACATCTCAGACATACTATTTCACGTAGTCCTCTCAGAAACACTGGTTTGCGATAGGTAGTATTGTATCAGGCAACTTTGCAGGTTTTGTGTTTCAGTATTTTTTCTTTTCACAGAAGCATTTTATGATATAAATATAACAGTAGAATCATAATGTGTGACAGTTGGAAAAAGCACTATGTGTCTCCTCCATTTTGCAGGACAAGTAACAGAAGTCCAGGGAGGTGAATTTACTCGAGGCCACAGAGCAAATCAGGGAAGTGAACTTACCCAAGGCCACAAAGCAAAGCTCATGTCTGATCGAGACCTGCTAGAGCCCAGGCCCAGGCCCCTTACTCCCCAAATGCTCAAGGCAGTGGTGCATAGTGATACTAACAGGCGCACCAGGTTCCTGCCTAAAATCTCTTCGGAAGAAATAAAGCAGCAGTTCCTTCCGGCAAGAGAAGACAGGGATGTGCTTATCTCAGAATTCTCTACTTTTTTCCCTGAGCCGAAGCCCAGCCAAGCAAGTAGTGCTGAATGTGTGACTTTGATGGACACATTTACCGGCTGGAAAAACGTCAAGGAAGCTGAGAATTTCCTCACCTGCCACCTGTGATGTGCTTTCAAGGCAGTTGAATTTGCTCTATTACCCCAAAAGAGCTTCTTGGAAGCTGTTATCCAGTATTTCATTCGCTTTTCCATATGCCAACGCTTTCTCTTTAAAGTTACCTTAAATTTTATATTTTACTTCCTATCACTCATTCAAACTTGCTAGAAGAAACGTGCAAATACACAAATAAAATAATATAGGACTTGCCTCCCAAAGATAAGATGTGTCAAGAATAACAGAATAAGAAGACTAAAGGTATAGATATCATTTTACTATTCTATACAGAAAAGCAAACTTGTAATAGGAAATTACACTTTCTATGTGGCTCTCAGAAGCTATTTTTATTCACACCCAGAAGAAAAGGGGGGCTACTCCTTTTTCTTCTCAGGCAACCAAGTTCATATCAAATCCTTTTTTTGACTTTATATAATTTTTTATTTTTCAACTACAGTTGACAAACAATATTATATTAGTTTCATGTTACATCCAGTGATTAGACATTATGGAACTTACTAAGTGATCACCCCGGTAAGTCTAGTACCCATCTGACACCGTACATACTTATTACAATATTATTGACTATATTCCCTCGGCTGTACTTTACATCTCCATGACTGTTCTGTAACAAGCAATTTGTCCTTCTTAATCCCTTCATCTTTTTCACCCATTTCCCATCCCCCCTCCCATCTGGCAACTGTCAAAATGTTCTCCATATCTATGAGTCTGTTTCTGTTCAGCTTGTTTATTTACTTTGTTTTTTAGATTCCACATATAAATGAAATCATACAGTGTTTGTCTTCCTCTGTCTGACTTATTTCACTCAGCACAATATCTAGGCCCATCCATTTTGTTGCAGATAGTAGGATTTCATTCTTTTTTATAGCTGAGTCATATTCCATTATATGTATGCACCACTTCTGGTGCCTACTGAGACCACCCCTTGAGTGTGTCACTTGTGGAGGTGGTTGGGTGGTCTGAAGCTGTCCACTAAGTGAGCGGGCTCTGGGGTCTCCTGGGAGGTACAGGCCGAGTTCAGCTGCCATCTGCGTTCTGCCCAGGGCTACCCAGCATGAACTACAAAGCAATCTGCTGATGGCTATTACTTGTGCTTGGCTTGGAGTTGCCTAGGAGAGGTCAAGCTATGAACCAAGGTTGGCTGCTGCTAGTACTGGGCCTGGGGCCACTTAGCCAGAGGTATGCAGCACTCTGAGGCCAGATGCTGTCTGAGATTTTAGGAAAGTCTGATGCATGAGCTAAGATAGACCTTTTGTATAGAAAAGCCACTGGGAAGTGGAAGGGGTGGGCCTGAGAAAGTTGGGCGGGACAGGGCCTCAGGGAATCACTAGGGTGGGACAAATAGTGATAGTCAGGTTAATGGAGAGACTCAGATATGGTGCCCGAGAGGAGGGCTCTGAAGGAACAATGACCTCTGCCAGCACTTCTTTCTGGGAGAAATCTGCCCCCACAGCTCTCACCCAGTTGCTGTATAATTTGGTTCTTCCCCTTATGTCCCTGTTGCCTTTCAAGCTGCAGCCCCAGCGCTGGAGGTCATAGGGGACACATCCGAGTAAGTCCGTGTGCGGGCCCAGTAAGAGGAATGCCTGGGGTTCCAGCAGCCTCTGTCTCACTCAGCCTCAAGCCAAACTGGCTTTTACAGCCAGAGTTATGGGAACTTCTCTCACTGGCACTGGAACCCTGGGCTGGTGGGCTGGGTTGGGGCTGGGGCCCCTTGCTCCTCAGGGGAGACCTCTACAACTGAGGTATTTCTCCCAATTTTTATCTGCTACATGTGGGTGTGGGACCAGCCTGTCCTGTGTCTCCAGCCTCCTGCCAGACTGGATGTGGCTTCTTTTTTGTATCCTTAGTTGTAGGACTTCTGTTCAACTAGGTTTCAGGTGGTTCTGAATGATGGTTGTTCTGTAGTTTACTTGAAATTTTGATGTAGTTGTGGGAGGATGAGAGCACCACGTTTACCCCCCTCCCCCCTTTTTTATTTTCTCTTTCCTTTGGTACTCAATCTAGTAACCAGTGATACCTGAATATATTATGTTTTCACTCTTCCAAGTCCAATTTATAGCCATGAAACTTATTTTTATAGGAAATCTCCCATGATCCACAGGGCATTTTACAAGTTGCAATTACATATCATAAGGGATGACTTCTCTTTGTTTAAATAGTTCATTAATAACTTTGTTTTCTCTCACAGCAAGGTAAGATGTAGAACGTAGTTTTTCTTTCACATGAAACCTCGGTTGGCTGAATGAATTACGGATGAATTCTGCTGACCCAGCAGTCAGGACTAATATACTTACATTGCTTCCTCCGCTTGCTGGTGCTGATGGATCCCATACGTGACTTTTTGATATAAGAACTATCCATGCCTGCAGCCCAAGCTTGGGCTAGATGCCAGGAGGGTTGAATGTTATAGACAGTGACTGAGGAACTATCTTAGGGTGCTAGAAGAATGGAAGAGCAGGCAGAGATTGTTTGCTTTTAAAAGTGGTAATGGCTTCAGGCGGATCCATCCAATACATTCCCCCTTTCATTTCTCTTGTGGCCATTGGCCTGAATTTTTCCATATGAGCAGCTTGAGTAATATGTGAACGTAGTACCAGGTTTTTCTCCATGTGAACCTCACTGGCCCACATATGAATAAATTTCTTGGCTTCTGAGTTTCAAAAAAAAACAACTATAATTTTTAAATGATTTCCAATTTTGAATTTAAATAATTTTAAATCATATTTAAAAAGAGCTCAGTCTCTCAAGTTCCACTAAAATTATCTGATTTTAAAATTATATTATAATTTAAAAATATTGACCTTTTACCAAAACATCATTGGTATAAAAGGTGTCCTTTTACAGGTTAACAGTTAGAGAGAAACATGTTTGAAAACATACATTTCTACTTCTCCCCCCAAAACCATTCTCTCTCAAGATTTCTGATTTATTTTTGTTATTCTGTTGTTACATATATATATATATATATTCATGTACATGTATATATATACATATACACACACAGATACATCTATATATCATTGCAGATGCCTTTGCACATATAGTAGTTACTCGATAAACTTTTTCTGCCACTGATGGTGACGTGAGCAGAATATGAATATCTTACTCTTTATTAGCCCTAATAAAAAAAAAGACAGCTTATAATTGCTGCATGCAAAATGCATTGCAGCAACCAAAGCCATTTCGCTAATACACTGACCTGAAATTTGACTGGGATTTTTAGGGTGAAAACAGGTTTGTGCCACATTAATCTTTCTTGCTTACTCTAAACCTATAGGAGTCCCTAACATTCTCTTGATGCTACTTTGAGATCTGACCACTGAAGAAGAGGGAGTCCTAGAGAAATTGGAGGCTGATGATATCAGTGCTGTCCAGTAACAGAGACAAAACACCCATGGAGGCTCCCCAGTCAGTAACAATAGTGGGTGGAATGGATGGGTCCTTAGAACGTGGGATAGAAGGGTGGGCAGTCCTTGTCTGTCTTTGCTTATGAAATCCTGATAATATTAATATGTACTTTATAGAGGAGTTGTGAGGATCAAGTAGGTTAATTTACAGAGCATTAAATAGAGTGCAGTGCCTGGCACACAACAAATATTTATTGTGTATTTACTGACTGACTGAATGAGATGAGGTAGTCTTTTTTAAAAAATGTTTTTATGGATTTCAGAGAGAGGAAAGGAGAGATAGAAACATCAATGATGAGAGAGTCATTGATCGGCTGCCTCCTGCACACCCCCTGCTGGGGATCAGGCCCACAACCAGGGCATGTGCCGTGACCAGGAATGGAACCTTGACCTCCTGGTTCATAGGTCAACTCTCAACCACTGAGCCACCCTGACCAGGCTATAAACTTAGTCTTGAAAGATGAGAGGGTTTTTGCTAAATGGAGTAAAAAAAGGATTGATCTCTAAGAAAAATTTTCAAGTACTGACAATCAAATTTTGGGCAGAAGTAAGGAACTGCTGTAAGAGGAGGGTGAAGAGAAAGGTTGAGTCCAGGTTTGAAAAACATTTTACACACTACACTAGGCCTTTTAAACAACAAACATGAGGGTGCCACTGTTGGCTTTTAGTTAATGTGATAATCTATCAAATTAAAATTCTATGAAATTAACATGTGATAGGATTTTTAATAAAATATCAAGTTATTTTAGATGAAGATTAGGAAAAATATTTAATAATTCTTCATGCTAAAACTGTTTTGACTATCTCATAAGACTGACATTTTGGAATATAATTCCAATACATATAAGTACAATTAGACTGATATCAGCAAATGTGTATCAGTGCCAGTGCCAGATGGATTACAGCTTGCAGGCTTAGAATTAATTATTATAAATTGCCAAAATCTTTCCTTGAGTTTACCCACAAAAATAATCTTAGTCAAGAAAAACATTTTATCTGAATATTAGGTTTTCAATTAAATGTTGATGTTGTCTCACAAATACAAGAATGTCTATTTTTGATTGATACCATGGAATACAATCCAGTAGTTTTGCTTTAAATTGCTAAAATATTAAACTTTAGATGCATACCCAAAGGTCAAACATTCTTACCTGTCCTTCAACCTTTTAGTGGAAGAATTGGGTACATACTCACATGGATGGCAATCCCAAATAGACCAAGGACATAGAGAGCCAAGACAGACTGAACAGTTAATATGCCTCCACTGGCTATCCTTGGAAATTTGGGATGTAGGGAAGTGGTAAGACTTAGAAATCCACTTAAGGAGCACTCACTTGGTGATGACACAGTGTTGTTACTCATAAGCTAAAAGTTAAATCACCCAGATTTTACATAAATGGAGAGTTTTGAATTTACATAGAAGCAAAACCTGGGGAACTTACAATTTTTATTTGAAATAAAAGTAAAAGCAAAAGTGAGTTGAACGGTGTCAAGTAAAGAAAGACCCACCTTGCCTGTTTCCCATCCTCTCGTGTTTTTATCACCCAAGTTATGAAGAATGAAAATGCGATTGCCAAAGTTTCATAATACTATCCAAAGGAGTTAACTGTAAAAAATATTCTATCACATCTCTAAGCAGATATCAAAATTTTCTAACACGGGACTAGTTTAAAAGAAATTAAGACAGTGGAGGGATGCTTGTTGCTTTTGTGGTGTCGGGTAATATGCATTATCAATTCCTATTTTAAAATATAACATGGAATTTATCTACTCTTCATGCATGTTTATCTTTCCTATTCGTTATTATCAGTGATATGTACCAGGCTGCAATAACAAATAAACTCTAAATCTCTGTGTATAAAAACCACGAAGGGTTTCTCCCTTTCTCCTGACCATGTTCACCGAAGGTAGCTTAGGCACTGATCTATACTTTCTTCAACCTCATGACCTAGGCTGTTCGAGTGGCTCCTGTTTATCTGGGAATAGAGGGGAGCAGTCTTTAGCTATTAAAGCTCCTCGCCAGAGGTGACAGAAGCACCTTCCACTCACATGTCATCGTCCAAAACAAGTCCAGTGACTGCACCTAATTTCAAGTCAGCAGGGAGGTGCAGTCCCACCATGTGCTGAGAACAGAGAGAATATTTAAGAGCATTCAGAATGAGAGCAGAGCGGGGAAATTGAGCATGTTAGGAAATATTTTTCTATACGACTTTGTATAAAAAAAAATGAGAGAAAGAAGGTAAGAAACTACTTAATTCAGAAACAAAAAGCATCTCAAGAAGAAAAAGTTAATAAAATAACACTGCAGGGGGTACACAGAAACATCATTCTCTCTTCTGTTAGGGAAATGACTACTAATAGAAGGAGAGTGGGGGCCTTACACTCTCTTTACCTATGAGTGAAACTCTGGTCTGAGGGCCGCTTCAGGGACAAAGGAAGCTCTTTGCCACGTCTCTGGATCACACTAGCCCGGTTCGCCGAGACAGGCCTTTCACCCTGTGCCCTGTCTTTTTACCAGGTTGCCTCATCAGTCTGTTTCATTCGCTTTCTCTGTCCTTATATTTTGGGACTTGCTCTAGTGGATTGCTAACTGAATAATTTAACTCAAACTGTATCTACAAAGCTCAATAAAAGTCAGGTGAGTGAAAAAAAGACTGGTCTAAACTTTCCCCTTCCCACCCCCCAAATATCTGACCTGGCGTGTCGTTTATAACCAGTCTTGATATTGACAGGCCTCACATCTGAATCTAATGTCTTTCTCTCTCTCCCCCTCGGTACACCTGTACAGCCGTGGTCTGTTACAAATTTACTTTGGCTTCACATTTTTCACGTTGACACTTTAGGAAGAGCTATGTTCTAGTGAGGGATATGGCTTGAAATCCTCTCTTTCATTCAATACTCAGCGGGCTGCTGCACTTTCAGGAGCATATGCACAACTGCTAACAGATAATAAAAATGGCAGTGTGGATGCTACCAGAGACTAAGCATTTTCAAATAAAACATCCCGGACTGAAGCCACATCAATCCCACGTTTCACTATCAGTCTGGTAAATGGTTCCCCTGACCCTGTGGCTTCTATCAATCTCTGATTCTGAAGATGCAATCAGGGCAAACAGATTCATCTTTGGACATTTAATTAAATACAGAGCCCTTCAAGGTACTATTTATAAACAAATGTAAGTCATTTTTCCCGTACTGTAAAAAATTAGTCTCTATTATGGATTGCAAATTAGATTGGGTACTTTGTTGTATATTATATAGCTTATAGATAGATTGTTCTATGCTTTTCTTTCTCTAATGCATTTTATAATATCTAGTGAGAAAACTGAGTTCACATTCTCATTATGAACTGGAATACATTTTGCTTTTTAAAATTTTAGAAAATAAAGCATGTACCAGGAAAAATCACAACACTATGTTATTGAAAAATATCAATTTGGACAGAAATCCTTACACTGTAGTTGCATTTAAAATGCTACACTTTTTTTCAGAGGTATTTTTGATTAAGTAATGCTTCTTTGTAAACTGATTACCTTAATATAATTTACTTAAGTGCTAAAAATTCAGTATTATTTTTTAGATTTCTAGGATAGAGGAAATTCTGTTCTGCTTATGTTCAATTGTTTCTATTTAGACATCTAAAAAGTAGAAATTAATATGCTGACTCCAAATCTGAAGTCAAATATAAAGTAAATTGCTTAGATCCTATCATGCAGATGAATAAATCAGATCCTTATGATTTTTCATACACTCTGCACTGGTGAATTTTATCCTTGCCACTTTTTGCCTTTCATTCTGAATGCTCATTCCAGCAATAAAATCTACCTGAAGTATAAGGTGAAATATAAACCATCTTTCTCTCTCTTATTTATAAAGAACTCCTGAACTATGCTTAATTAGTAATTTTTATTTTGTTATTAGAATTAAAAAAATGATAAGAGGGAATATGTCTAGGGCCAGTCTGTTTCAAAAGTGGAAGAAAGTAGCTGCTTGGGTAAACCCCAAAAGTGTGTGCCTCAGGAATGCCCCAAACCCCATCATCTAGTGATCTAGTCTCCTATTTGGGGATTTTAAAAGGCAAATAACCCCAGTATTATGTGTGATTTAATTCTGTAGGCTTTTCTTTAGTGATGATACAATAGCATAGTGGCCTGAAAGTACCGAGTGCTGGAGGTGGCAATTTGTCGAGGGTGTTGGAATATCATTATAAAGGGGAAGAAGTCTTTCTCCATATGATTTTGCATTTTTTTCTATGGCCAGTTCTGACTATGAGAAATTTATGCAAACCGCATAGAGCCAAGATGCTGCCAAATGACTGTTCCTCCACATGGCCAGTGGATCATCCTTAAAAATTACTGAACTTTAATATGCATTGGATACAATGATGGGAAAATGTACATTGTCCACACTCTTGTAGAGTTGTTTACAAACTAGTTGTGAGGTCAGTCACTTTTCATATAAAGTAATATAAAAATGGCACTATATGTTAAAAAAATACAAGTTGTTATGACAGCCGGCATGTAACAGTGGACTCTAGGAGAGCTTATATGGGAATATACGACAGCGACTCATGGAGAAACGGCTTCAAACTTTAATTCCCCCCCCCCCCACAAAATCTTGACATAACTAAGAGAAACACTGCATATACAAAGAGTTGAAATAATTATGGATTTAATTATTCATTGGAGATTTGTGATAGAAATATGTGTCTGTGCCATTTAATACTTTCTTTTCTATTTCGTTCTTCCTGCCAACTGCCTTGCCCAGCGCACGTCTGATTATTACACCAGCTGCCTACCTCCCGTCTCTTTCACTTCTGTTTATCCCACACGTGGCTGTCTGGCGATGTCTTCGTGAAACCAGTCGTATATTGTGTTTTATGTAATCTTTTGCTATATGATACTAATCCCATTCATTGCTATCCCAGCTCAATATTACTTGCGGAAAAATCCTATAATCTTCCTGTTTTCTCTGAAGTCAAATGCAGTCCTCAGCCACGCTTTCAGTAGTTCCCCTAGTGTGCTCTCAGCTTCTTTTTCTCATCTTTCCATGCCTTTAATTCTATACAAATCTCCCTCCTTAGTCAACATAGTCAAGCCAATCTATTCAGAAATCCCTTTACTAACTTTATTTAGGTTTTTTTAAAACAACAACAACAACAACAACAAAACACAGGGAAAGGCTCCTCCCTATTGTATTTAGGTAAATCCTACCTAAAAAGCTTTTCAGGTTTCACCCAAAACAAGCTTTGCTTCCTATAAACTATGTAATATTACTTTTTTGAATAGTTGGATATTAAACACACACATATGTATATGTATATATGCTTTTATGTTAAGATATATGTGTGTATATATTTACATATAAATAATCATTATATATCACTAGACTATTAAAAGGTCTTTGAAAATGAAGGCTTTTTTTTTTTTACTCTTATAAATGCTATGGTGTTATACATACTTTTTTTATTATAACTTGTTAATTGGTGAATTCATGGTAATGGAGAGAAACAGAAGTGAAATTACCAACTGATGAGAGAATTGTACTTCAACCAATCTATACAATAAAGGGTTTTTCTCCTTTGTTTTAGTTAAACTTCTATTCAGTTCCTCAAATCGGTTGTCAATATGGTTCTCAAACATCTGATTCTATTGTACTTTGGCCTGATTTTAGCAACCACTGAAATGTTTAGGAAAAAAATGAATAAAACTATAGTGGCAGCATTTGGAAACAAGCCTTTTATTCTATAACCCAGTACACTCTGGGATTTGCTGGAATTGTCATAATTAGTATATTTTAATATTGTTTATACCATGAAATTTTTTCATTAAGTCTACTGACCTCATGCTAAGAATGAAATTATTTTTAATACATAAGAATTTATCTACCAATTGTCAGAAACTCTTATATTTTGCACTAGGGGCCTTTATTTTCCTCAAAATCTGCAGGATACCTGGCAGGAATGAAATAAAACCCTAATTTACTGATAAGTGTAAGCAAGGCAGGAGTGAGGGAAAAGTGGTCTTGGGGATACTTTTATTAGGCTAAGTTTGTTATTAGTCTACTTTATTACTGTCTAAGCAATGTTCAGAAGATAGTAAATCCAAGTTCACTTTCCAAACCTACTAAATATTTATTTATTTTGAGCATTTAGACTTAAGCATAAAAAGATAGGATGCTAGTTAGTATGTACTCCAAATGCCAAAATGTTACGTTACTTTCAGAGCTGATGGTCTCTCGAGGTGGTCGCAGAACCCCCCTTGAAAGTAAGATGCTATGAAGAATTTTTCAGGGGCCTCTGACAATAGTAGGCTATTTGATTTCACATTGTCTGGGTGGGGACATTTTATATAAACACCATATCTATCCAGCAGGCGTGGCTGAGTGGTTGAGCGTCGACCTAGGATCCAGGAGATAACAGTTCGATTCCCTGTCAGGGCACATGCCCGGGTTGCAGGCTCAATTCCCAGCAAAGGGCCTGCAGGAGGCAGCCGGTCAATGACTCTCCCATCATTGATGTTTCTATCTCTCTCTCCATCTCTTTTCTTCTCTCTGAAATCAATAAAAATACATTAAAAACACACACACCATATCACTTTCTGATGCTCTCTATTAGAGAGAGGGAGGCCATTATTATTTCTTATCCTTTTCCTAGGAAAGAGATAATTTAAGGTGATTTCATAGGCAAAGAGAAAAATACCTATTTTAAAATATAAGTAGTCTTATCCTACAAATACACTTTATTCTTATATTTTTAAGGCAGTGAGGACCCCTTTTTTACTATGTTATATGATGGTTTTTCCCATATAATGTACAATTTAAGCAGCAATTTTATTTCATAAAGCGATTGTAGCATATTTATAGCATTGTTTTAATATTGAAGAGTTTTATTCATCTCTCTTTTTTTCCCTTCCCCTCTTTATCCCCATACACTCTCTCACCCCCGTTGTAAAATGCCCCAAACTTAAGAAAAGGGAGCCTTTGGTGAGTCTTGAGAAAGAGAAAATTTTGCATCGCACAGTCTAGCCATCTCTTTAGCAAACCCTTCTCTTTAATTCCTGGACCACTAGTTGGATTGCATATTCTGGTTAAGAGTACGTCCTACAAGGCTGTGCCGCTTGGTGGCCCCGATTCCCCGTCTCCCGGCAGTAGGGTGTGGCAGCAGGGCCTGCGAGTGGGTGTGACAGCTGCCACTTCCTCGATGCAAATAGCGGCAGCACAACTTGCAGGGGCGCGAGTCCCTGAAATTTTAGGAGAGCCGCCTTCCGCCCAGCAACACCGCTTGGACTTCAGTGAGCGGCTGCTGTTCCACTGCTGCGATCTGAGGGCCTCAGCGATGCGCTTGGCTGGCACACTCGGGCCTCACAGGGCTCCCGCGAGAGCAAGAACCTCGGGCAGACAGAGGGTCCCATCTGAAGAATTTGCGCGCCTTAGGCATTCGCCCTGAAGCGCAGGTAAGGACTCGCTGTGTGCGGATCCTCGGGCACTGCTGGAAACAGACTGGCTGCGGGGACTCCAGTCCTGCACCCGCCGCGGGGCTGGGAGGCACGCGCAGTGGGCGGGGTGAGAAAGACCGCAGCTCCAAGAGGAAAGGCCACCAAAGCGGGGACAACCTGTGGGGCTACGTCCCACCCAAAAGCTGCACAGCGAAGAAATCATCAACAAGATGAAAAGGCAATCTACTAAGTAGGAGAAAATATGTGAAAATCTTGTATCTGCTCGGGAGTTAATATAAAAATATATAAAGAATGCATGCAACTCAACAGCAAACATATCCAATTAAAAAGTGGGAAAAGCACTGAATAGGCTTTCTTTTTCCCCCAAAGGGGACATACAGACGGCCAACAGGTACCTGACCAGATGCTCAACATCACTAATCGTCAGAGAAAAGCAAGTCAAAGCCACAGTGAGACCACCTTATGTTTCTAAGAGTGGTTGTTATGAAAAAGACAGGACACAATGAGCGCTGCCGAGGTGGAGAAAAGGGAACCTCTGTGCGCTGTTGCTGGGAATGTAAATTGGTGCAGCCCCTGTGAAATACAATATGAAAAATGTTCCTCAAAAAGTTGAAAACAGAACTGCCTTATGATCCAGCAGTTCCACTTCTGGATAGTTATCTGCAGAAGAGGAAACATTAGTTCAAACACATATCTGCACCCCCATGTTCACTGCAGCATTATTTATAATAGCCAAGCTATGGGAACAGCCTAAGTGTCTATTGGTGGATAAACAAAGAAAAATAGATAAGTAAAATGGAATATTATTCAGCCATAAAAAAGAAATCTTGTGATATGCAACAACATGAATGGACCTTGAAGGCAATATGCTAAGTGAAATAAGTCAGACAGAGAATGACAACATTGTATGATTTCGCTCATTGGTCAGATCTTAAAAAACTAACAGATTAAAAAAGCTCATAGATACAGAGAAAAGATTAGTGGTTGTGAGAGGTCAAAAGTGGAGCTGGGCTCAATGGGTGAAGGGGGTCAAAAGGTACAAACTTCCACCTATAAACTAAACGAGTCACAGTGGTGCAATGTACAGTATGGTGACTACAGTTAATAACACTATATTGCATATTTGAAAGTTGCCAATAGAGTAGATCTTAAAAGTCCTTAGAACAAGAGAACACATTTTCACCCAGCCAGGCGTGGCTCAGCGGTTGAGCATGGACCTAGGATCCAGGAGATCACGGTTCGATTCCCGGTCAGGGCACATGCCCGGGTTGCGGGCTCCATCCCCAGCAGGGGGCGTGCAGGAGGCAGCCGATCAATGACTCTCATCATTGATGTTTCTGTCTCTCTCTCCCCTTCTCCCTTCTTCTCTATGAAATCAAAAAAGATATGTTTTAAAAAAAAAGAAAACATTTTCTGTAACTAGGTATGATGACAGATGTTAACTGTCCTTATTGTGGTGATCACTTCACAGTGTATAGAAGTCATTATGTTGCACACCTGAATCTAATATGATGTTATATGTCAATTATACCTCAATAAAAAAGGACACCTCTCAAAATAAAAGAAGATGAAGAAGGCCAGGTAGAGAAAAAGCTCCAGAACACTCATAAAAGGCAGACTCACAGTAACAGGCGATTCAGTGGGGAGTGTTATGCTTGTGGTAACCTCAGAGTGTAATCTTTTCTTTCTGATAAAGATTAGCACCTGCAAACTCTTTAAACTTGGTGGATACATTTGAGGACATGCATATGCTGATATGACACTTGAGTTCTGTTGATATGTCCCATACAAGTTGTTCCAGGAGACAAACGTCCACAGGATTCTTTGATTTGCCATAAATCTCACAGAGCTCAGCATTTGCCTCTTGTGCCTGTGGTCACAGAGGTGCAACCTATTCTCCGCTTCAGTCTCAGCTCATGCATCTCTCCTAGAAGCACCTGCTAAAACCTAGGCATCCTGCTGCCTGCGAATCTCCCTCATGGCACAGGAATGTGAGAGAAGTAGCAGGAGCCTGAAGTCAAATAACCTCTGAGCTCCAGTCCTATCTCTCCCCCTCTGTAGCAGAGCAACTCTGGGCAAGCTTATGAAACCCTTTTCGCTTATGTAACACCTGTGGATAACTGAACCCACAAATGTTAGTTTCTTCAATTGCAGAATGGGTATCATAAAATCTGCCTTTCTGGATGTGATAAAGATGATATCTACCTAAATCAGTGCAAGATACAATGGACATGTCACATCCTGGCTAATTCTTCACTGGCCTGCCTTTATTACTGGGGTATTGCAACACGTTTCCTTTTCTGCTACTTATTGCCTATGTCAAGTAGCATCTCTCCCCCTAATTCATGTGAAATATAAGATGAAGACACTAGGGTGCCAGTAAGGTGGAGAATATTGGAATAGGACAAAGAGGCTAGAGGAACATACATGTTTGTAGAAGGACACAGCGGATCTCTTCATTAGGAAGAGTCATACCACCAGATTCAGGTACAAAACTAGCAGAAAGGTAATATCTAATAATGGAGGGATCAAACTATACAGAAAGATAGCATCACGTCCCATTCTTCTCAAGGGAAAACACCTGAGGTATCTATTTATCTACCTACCTACCTACCTACCTACCTACCTACCTACCATCAGTCTGTAAAATATAATCTAAAATCAATTGTATCTTCACCTAAGTACTCCTGTTAATACTTTGCTGTTTTCCTTCATATGTATATAAAATTATATATCTATATATTTTATTTTGCTTCATTCATATAACCTTATATTATAAAAAAATTCCAATGAGGCCCGGGGAATACTACACACACACACAAAAGTTTAAAGTAGCAGGCACAATTGTGTTTGAGACAACAGGGAGTGTCTGACATACTGAGAGCTCACAGCTATATTGAAAGAAAAAAGCCACTGCTCAGATCTGCCCATTGTGGCCAGGCTGGATTTTGTTAACTGTTTGAGAGAAATTGTAAACTTTGAATGTTATGCAAACGTGTTTTGTGTTTTAAATTTTCTAAAAACAATGTGCGGACTAGACAAAATAGGTCTGAGAGTCAAACAGATACTTCACGTTGCCACATTTAAAGGTCTCTGCTTTAAAGGTACTTCAAAGACATGAGTTTAATGAGTGAGTAATCCCATCACTTTATCATCTCCCTGTTCATGGGCATCTAGTTGTTTCATTTTTTATTATAAAATATAATGCTTCAGTAAACATTACTGAATTGAACACTTAGGGGTAAAGCCCTAGAAGTAAAATTGCTGTGGAACACACAGCTACATGTTGGCGATTCGGTGTTTAACAGTATAGTTTCCCACTCGCAGGGTAACGGGGCCTATCGCGCCGGCAACCAAGCACTAACATTTCAAAAGCTCTTCGCTAATCTGATAAAGGTAAATCAGTGCCTACTTTTTTCCCGAATAATGAGGATGAGAATTGATGTTAGGTGTATTTGTGATTTTTTATTTCTTCTCTGTTTAACGACCTGATCATGAGCTCAACCTGTTTTTCTTCCTTTACAATTTGTATAACTTTCCTGTGTATTTAGGGCAAATATTTTTCAGGGTTTTACCTTAGCTGTCAAAATAAAGACCAAATTCCTTAACATGATATTCAAGCACCCTCAAATTAGGATCCTCCCCATCTCTCAAGTTTCAGATTGCCATACCCCAAATGTGCCCCAGCACAACCTGTTCTCCAGCCTCCCCCAAGCTTCTGGCCTCGGCAACTTCTGTACCAGTTTTTGACTGAAGTGCACTCTCTCTTGTCGGTCTGGTGAATTCCTATTCAGACACAGGCATATGAATCTGAAAAGTGTGCAGGCTTTCAGGCAACCAAGCACTGAAATGGAGTTTCGCCACTAAACTTGTCTTAGTTCCAGTTATGCAAACTCATCTTAGTTTCCATACCTGAAAAATGGGTATATCCATTCCGAATTTTCCTCAATGCAGTCAAATCAGATGATATATACAAAGTGTCTAATACAGTACTTGGTTTCTAGTGACTACTCAACAAAAGACATTATATGTGACTATTTTTTCTGGAACTTCCTCCTTTTATTTCTGACTATGCCTTGATGCCTGAAAAGTACTCTTCTTAAACATGACATTTTCCACCTTGTCTCTCATAGTTGTTTGCAGAGTGGGGTGTTGTTTTGTTTTGTTTAAATGTGTGAGAAGCAGATAATTGGACTATTTCCAGTTCTCGCTGACAGAAGAAAATGTAAAATAAATCCTGTGACTTTGTAAAGAGTTTGACATGTTCTGTTTGCTCCATCATTTCAATCTTTATATTTATCTGCCATAATCCAAAGATCTCTATAACCTCTTCCAGGTAGCTGGAGAAAATCATCAGGAGCCTCTGGAAGTTGCTAAATGTGAGTCAAGAGTTCCTTGTGGCACGAGCAACATTCTAGTAGAAATTTCCCCCCCTACGAAGAGGGCGGCCTGGTAATAGCTTCCAGGTGCCTGGTAGCACCTGCCAGCACTGCCAGATAGAATACAAGTAATTAAAATAGACTCTACTCTTTAACCCCTCACTGACTGGAACAAAGCAGGATTTACAGGATGATGGCTACTCCTTGCGAAGGTGAGTGAGTTCACAGGCGAAACATGCAGCCCTAAGTGCGGAACGGTGTTTGTAAAAATGAGATTTCAAAGTAAAAGGAAATAGTACGTCAAACTTCACTCCGTGGAGGCAAGGTTAGAGAGCTGTAAACACTTGAAATACTTTTTTCCCCTGGTTTTAACAAGAAAAATGTAATAAGTGTTCAAATTCCCATTACAAGGTTGTCAGAGCAAAATTAGTACATGATGCGCTGCAAGCCATGGATTGTTCAGAATTCACCGATGCGTAAAATCAGAATTAGACGAAATGCTAGAAGCAGGAGGGAAGCTGGCCAGAAGTCCTTTGCAACCACTGAGGTGTCAATAAAAATACTAATACCTTCTGCCAAAAATATCCTCTAAGTTTAAGTAAAGTCTAAAGGGAATGAACCAATGCTAATTACGCCTTACTTATTGACTTCAAGAGTTTATTAACATTTTAAAACGATTTCACTTTAAAAATAACATGATGAATAGAATATCGTACAGTGTACTCAGTAGGTATGAGTTGAAGGGATCTCACTAAGTGACTTTATCTTCTAATTCATTTAATCCGAAGTTAGAGCTGGAAGTCCAAGTGCATTATTTTAGAGACAAGGGGACTGGCATCCAGAAAGACAAAGCAAATTAATTGTCAAGGACATTGTAGGGAGAATTCCTATATTGGGTGAGAGCAAAATGACCTTGAAACGTAAAGATTCGATTATTCTGTCTTGGACGAAACCACACAGCTAGTTAGAGGCAGAATCCACGTCTCTTAATCAATCATGTTATGTCTGGTGCCAATGTTGAGAACACTAGTAACACAGGAGGGAGAAGAGCCACGTACTATGACCAAGGATCACGGACACTAACTGGATATCTCCTGAGGAAACTATTTTATCCATCAAGATATGTAAAATTTATAATACAACATTCATTTTAGTAATAGCTTTTACTAAATCCATTCTTTCAAATATTTTCTCTCAACGATCAGATTCTTGACAAATCCTAAATTAGTCTCTTCTTAGGTTTCTGACCTTTTTACCACATTAGACACTGTTGTTGCTGTTTTTTCCATTTTCTTGAAACTCTTTCTTTGACCTCTGAAAAACTACATTTTCAGGATTTTCTCCCACATCTCTTATTCGGCAGCCTGCATTTTCTTTGTTGCTTCACCTTCTTTCCTTTCTAAACATGGTAGCATTTCCACAAAGTCGGCTCTGCCTTTGCGGTGTGCGCGCCTCTGGCGCCTCGGTGAACAGTGCGCAGCTCCCGGCCCTTAACCAGAGCCCCGTTTGAATGCCTCGTTGGCGACCAGATACTGGCAGACAGAGTGCCTCTTCCTGCCTGTCCCCAGCATATCCCAGATAAGTCACCCCGCTCTCCACTGAAACAGCAATTCCCTCCAATAACGCTCCTTCTGTAAAAGGAGGGAATTCATCCAGCCAGTGGACTCACTTGCTTTTTCAGTTTTTTATTATTTAGCAGACGGTAGATGATTAGCAGTCAGTGCATTTGGTCCTAATTATTTAAAATGTAGAACAGATACAGTGTGGCCCTTTCGGAAGTGTGGAGAAGGCGTGGGGAATCTGGATCGTGAAGACTAAGCTGGAATTTCTCAGGAGAGGGTAAAGAACAAGCAGAGGAAGCCACATAAGTAAAGACAATGCAACCCAAAGGTGTGCACTCAATTCAGAGAACCTAAGACATTGTGTCGTTGGAGCATAAACAATGCATGGCTCAGTGGTGAGAGACAAGGCTAGAAAGGGGATCTGTCCTCGCTTCAGAAATATGCATTCACTTTAATCTCATTTGTCTTCTTGGGCACACGCCTTCCTCCCATCCTCACAGCAAGAATACTATGTTTGTTTAACAGCAAGAGACCCCAAGGTGTTTTTCTGTCACCAGCATTTTCCACTAATCTTTCATAAATGTTACCTGTCACGCTCCTCTTTACTCATATATACCAATCTGCCACATATACAGATCCCAGCTTCGATTCAATCACCACCAGGGCCATTCAAGCCTACTTGTCCTTATTTCATACTCTATTGATGTGAAAGTCCTTAGTGTTACAGGAGGACACTGTGTCGTTTCCATTTCATGCATTAGCTTGTGTTATTTCCCTTATCTGAAACGTCTTCTCCTTTTCTTCTGCTAGACCAAGACCTACTTCTCATTCCAGGAGTAGTTAAAATCCCATATGTTCCAAAGCATCTTTTGGATGACTTGCAGGTATCTGATCAGTGTTGACATAAGCAAAGTAGTGAATCCGTCTTATTCATAAATTAGACTCTAAATTTACGTTTCGAGTTTAAATACAACAAATTAGGGAGATTAGCCAGCCAGTAGCTGGACTTTTCCTCTCCTCACGTGCCGAGTCTTATAATGAATGACACATGCTGCCAAGGTCGGGGGAAAACGAAGGCTGTTCTGGGTACACAAAAGCTATTAGACACGTAACACAAACCAAGAGGAAGTCTAAAATATTCTTTTTCTTTATATATTATCTTCCTATAAAACTGTATTTTTGGCTTGACTCATTCATTTAATTAGCTAATTCATGAAATAGATTAAGATTGGTTGAGTATTTACCATGTGCTGGGTACAGCAATATCAAATAGTATACAGGTGCTACCCTCAAGGTGTTTACAGAGTAGTAGAGGCAAAAGACACATAATTAAGCATCTAATGATAATATAAAAAGATAGGTGATATGGCAGAAGTGTGCAGAGCACCAACTGGAAAGGGAGTGGTTTGGTCTCAGAAAGCCTTCCAGAGGTGTGAGGTCTAATAAGAGGCCTATCATGTGCTCAGTATTTTTCTGGACACTGGAGACTGTGAACCAAAACAGACATTGAGAATTGCAAACGCAGAACATAAGACCTCAAACAAAAGCACTTCATATTCCAATGCAGAATTTATATAGTATTGGGTAGAAACAATATTATTGGAACTAGTTTCCTAGCTTTAGAATGCACAGCCCATCAAAAATCAGAGTATTAGGCCCTGGCTGAGTGGCTCAGTTGGTTGGAGTGTCATCCTATACACCAAAAGACTGTGGGTTCGATTCGTGGTCAGGGCACATACCCAGGTTGCAGGTTCTATCTGCAATGAGGGCCCATGCAAGAGGCAACCAATCAATGTTTCTCCCTCACATCATCGTTTCTCTCTCTCTCTTCCTCCCTTTCTCTCTGAATATATATATATATATATATATATATATATATATATATATATATATAACGTATGTATATTCAGGTGAGGATTTAAAAAAAAATCAGAGTATTAGAAGTGGAAGCTGTGTTGTTTGAGGCAGTAGTTACTCTGAGATAAAATGTAAAAATGTATAAAATACATAACTGGAGCTAAGGGTGGGAAGGCTTTTTAGTGACAGAAAAGAAAATCCTCATTTTCTTGTAGGCCACTAAAAAAGACTTTGCTCAAAATAAATGAACAAACACAACTGAAACAAACTCATACATATAGGGAACAAATTGATAGCTGCCAGAAGGAGGAAGTTTTGGCGGGGGGGGGGATGAAAAAGGTGCAGGGATTAGGAAGTACAAATTGCCTGTTATAAAAAGTCGCGGGGATGTAAAGTACAGTATAGCAAATAATATTGTAGTAAATATGTATAGCATCAGATGGGTACTAGACTTAGACTAGACATTTGTCCAGGTCTATGATAAATTATTTACAAAGCTGGCAGCAAATATTCCCCTTTCTATCCGTTCCCTTTTCCAAGGTGACTGCAGTCCCTCCCACTCACCTGTGCCTGCTCTGAATCGGGCTCGTTCTGTGATTTGCTTTGACAGGTAGAATGCAGTGAAGTGATGGAGCCCATTCCGAAGCTGGGCTTTAAGGAATCTTGCAAGATTTTCATTCATTCTCTTGGAAGCCTGCCTACAGCCCAGTGAACAAGCCTAGCTAATCTGCTAGAAATGACAGAATCTGTGGGCCAGAGTTAAATCAGCCCAGTTGCGCTGGACAGGTGAGACAGATGAGATGAGAGATGTATAAGAAAACAACTAAGATCCAAAAAACTTCTGACCCTACCTGCAGCTGACTGCAAGCAAGTGACACCACTCAGCAGAATAACTACCTTACTGTCCCCAAAACTGCTGAGCAATAGCAAATGGTTATCATTTGTCATCACTGAATTGAAGGGTGGTTTGTTGCCCAATGACAGAAAGGCCTGAAAGATGATTTCTAAATTCAAGGTAAAGGGGGTGCTAAGGTACTCTGCTCTGATCTAAATGGGTGATACTCCAGTAAGGAGAGCCGTAGGGGCAGGGGTTAGGACCAATGTTTCTTCATAAAGTAAACCTAAAACACCAAGAAACGGACAAGCACAACACAGCAAGCTGCTGGGAATGTGGGAGTCCCAGTCAGAAGAGAGCTCCCTCAACTGAAAAGATCAGATCCTTAGGGTCTTAATATTATTCATATTTTGTACATATTCTGCAAGTCAGGGGTAATGATAGATATTTATACTCATATAATGCAAATAATCACTACTCCTGATGTCACCTTTGACTATAATGAAAGATGAACGCGGTACTCGCTTCGTAACCTCGTTGCTTATAATAGCTATAATTCACGCTGAGATGTCCCTGGGTAATTGGACACAAGCTTTAAAATCCTGCAACAGTCTCTCTGCGCTCAAACGCTAACACGAGCGGCCCAGAGAGAGAGTATGTGGTCCGTTTACAGAAGATGACTTTTAGCTCATGGGGCTAACCTAGGAGCTAGCTCATCTTTACAGAACGTTGCTGACTGTTGACAACAGGACAAATGGAAGGTTTTTTTAAATGCTCCCCAACTAAATTTCTCTGAAGGTGCTCAAGTCTGTCCTTTGATATTCACTCACAATTTCAATTGGCCTGCTACTGAAGGAAAATACACAGGAAGAACAGAGACCGTAATTCTGCCTTCAGTGAGGAACATCCACTCTGTCTCATTACGTGAAAAATGAATAGCTGTTTTCAATAATATCTTACGGCCATGCATGCACCCCTCGACCCCTAAAAGTTTAAGTGACAGTACGTTTACTATTTCTAGAGAACTTTTTGTTTCAAGATTTCTAAATGATTTTCAAGTGAATGTTAAATCTAGACAGCGTCTTTCATTCCCCAAACTCTGCTCTTCCTTTCGATCTCAGTGGTACCAAAATTTGATTTATTTCATAACATTATTCATTTGGCTGTCATTCAAGCTTTTTAGGATTTCTACTCCTTTCAGTCAATTGCCAGGAATAGCTTCTTTTATTCTGTTTTCTTTTCTTTAACTAACATTCCCCCATACAGGCATAATGACAGCTGCATCCAGGGAGCCTCTCCTTTTTCAATTCTAACCTCTCTTCATTCTCAAGGAAAAGAGACCTGGTTTCCATCCTATAGGGGCAGTATGGCATTCAGGGAAAGACACAGCTGAAATTTAGGAGAGATGGGAGACAGAATTTGAACAAGCCATTTTATTTCTCTGATCTTTAGCTTTATCTGTAAAATGAAGGAGCTGGCCTGAATAATAGCTAAGATTTCTTTCCTCTTGAAGGCCATCTGCTTCCTCAGTATATGGAAGGCGCTGCGGGGATTTGGTCCATTAGGATCATACAGGTACTTCCTGCCTCAGGGTGGCTAGAAAAAGAGAATTTATAAAGTATCTAATGGGCAATAAAAACAATACACTAAGTTTTTTTGTTTTTTTATCCCCAGTTAAAATGTGTTGACCCCTATTTCCTGGAAGAATGGAGCCTGGTATTGAAAACCAAATGAAGAGCAGAGACTCAGGGAAGGCCAGTTTCTGTGCTGGGAAACAGCCTCCTGGACAGTTCTTCTCTGGCCACTGAGTTCACTTCAGCGGCTTGTAGACACTTTTCCCATCAACTGTGCAGTTTTCTTTATTTGCCTTTAAGTAAGCATGGAACTTCAATTTACTCTTTCCCTTCCTTCTCCTTGTGGTTATGTGACAAGAAGTTATGTGGAGAGTGATGGGGAATTATTGCTCTGGGATACCAGTAAAAATGTTAGAGCAGACGGATATACTTATAGAAATGACCTTCTAGGATGGGGTGGGGAACGTCTGGCCCACAGGCCATATAGGTCTGGCCCTGCCAAGATAACCACAGGTGGGACTCGAAATTCAATAAATCTAAGAACTTTTTTCATAGCTAATTTTTACGTTGATCATTTTGAATGGCCTGCCAAATGATGTTATAAATGTCCAAACGGCCCTTGATAGAAAAAAGGTTCCCCGCCCCTGCTAGTGAACTATAGAGCTGATACTTTAGTAGAGGTGACCTTGGAAACTGGATTTAAGTCAATGAGCTGGGACAGTCCAAGAATGATGTGGTAGTCAGGATCTATAGGTTTGGGTGACCAATAAGGCCTAGAAGAGCAATCAGTCAAAGACGACTATTATTTCAAGCCTGTGGATGGCAGAAAAATGGTGGGAATAGTGACAGAGCTCCAGGTAGGAGAAAGATCACGTTTCAAAAGATGACGCATGGGACGTGCCTGCACATTAGGCAATGCGAAGAGCTCCCAGTGAAGGGATCCCCGAATGGAGGTGTGGATCAGCCAATGTGTGAATAGCGGGTGTTGAGCACGAGCCATGCACTGTGCTGTACTAAACATACTGAAAGCACCTTCTCTTTTAATTCTTGTGAAATCTGAGAAATGGGTATGATTACCCTCTCCTTGTAAATGTAGAAAATGAGGCCTGTAAAGATTAAATAACTTGTTTGGGATCACACAGCAAGCAAATAGTCTAGTGACTGGACTGGCTACATAACATGTGGGGCCCAGTGCGAAATAAAGTCATGGGGGACCCATTGTTCAAAAAATTACTAAAAATTTCCATTTGGTGACAGAAAAACACTAAACCAAACAGGAAACCTTTGAAGTGTGGAGGTCTGTACAGCTGCACACATGGGATGCCCATGAAGCCAGGCCTGTCCACCAAGGTTCAACCCCAGGCCTATTGAGCTCACGGCGGGGACTCTGGGCCTCTACCTCACTTCTGGTTCCTGTTGAGGGGTAGAGCCATTTTGATGAAACTTTAAAACAATTATGAGTAGAGATAAAGATATTGACAACAGTTTTTTGCTAAAAAGTAACTGAGACATACTATCTGAAGAAATGTTTAAATATATCACCAAAGGCATACCCGTAGATACAAACTGACTGAAGTATTTTCTGTAATTATTTTCTTTCACAGGCTTGAGAAGCCATGTAAACCTGGTCTGAGCCTAAATTGAAGACTAATTAACCCAGATATAAAACCACAGGTATGCGGGCAGATCATTTTCAACAAAGGAGCCAGAAATACACAATGGAGAAAAGAAAGCCTCTTCAACAAATGGTGCTGCGAAAACCGGAATGCCACATGCAAATGAATGAAACTAGATTACAGTTTGTCCTCAGGTACAAAAATTAATTAAAAATGGATCAAAACCTAAATATATAAGATCAGAACCTATAAATTACATAGAAGAAAACACAGGTATTGAACTTATGGACCTTGGTCGTAGAAAACACTTTATGAACTTGACCCCAAAGGCAAGGGAAGTAAAGGCAAAAATAAATGAATGGTACTATATCAAATTAAAAAGCTTCTGCACAGCAAGAGACCAACAATACAACAAAGAGGCAGCAGATCAAATGGGAGATGATATTTGCAAGCAATAGCTCCGACAAAGATTTGATATTCAAAATATATAAAGAACTCAGGGTGAAGGTGGCCTGCTATACAGTGATGGAAGATGATTTGACTTTGGGTGGTGGGCACACAGTACAATATACAGATCTCGTATCATAGAAATGTACACTTGAAACCTATATGATCGTATTAACCGATGTCACTCCAATAAATTTAATTTAAAAAGTCTAAATTATTAATTGGGGGGGGAAACGTGTGCTGAAAAAAGTAATAGCATATTTGTCAGTCCATTTCAAACATCATCTTACCCTGTAATATCCAAACAAAATTTCTTCTTAAGATCAGCTATTTAAAAAGAGACAAATTTGAAATTAACTATACAGAATGAACGCATGCACGTGACAGATGTATTTGCATACGTAGCATGAACATCAGCTGTGATGTGTGTGAGGTTCCCCTCTGTCATGCACATCTAGACACCAGAAAAGCAAATATGGGTGTGCTCTAGGTGGCTCCAAACACATTATGGATTCTTAATTAAGAAAGAACAGTTATAGCAAGATTTCTAGACACTTCCACCCCAAAATGCATTCTGGGTTTTTGTCGGAGATTTGATGTAAATTAAGATACTTTGTGATTTCAGAAAGAAACATCTGATAGTATACAGTCGTTCTCTAAGTTGGAATCTTGCTTTTTACCTCATATTTTCTTAGATTATTAGTTTCTTATGGACCATCCTTCTAATAAGCAAAGTGGAGAAAGCATGCTACAATACGATGCTTTGCTAAGATATTCAGATCACTGAAATGAATGTTTTATATTTGTTTGCATTCACTAATTTTTAAATATATTTGCCTAAAGGAATGATAAGGAGCCCCCGCCCCCGTGTGTGTGTGTGTGTGTGTGTGTGTGTGTGTTACGGGAAGCTGAAGGTAAGGGACACCACACAAAAGAGAGGTGCATCGGCGCCCGAACGCGACATCCTCTCTCCTTCAGCCCAACGCACAGGTCTTTATTCCAGTGATTAGGAGATCACCTTCACGATTTAAACATTTCATGAAATCTTATAAAACAAAATTTAAGACTGAAACTGCTTAAAAGTAGATTTACACTTTAAAAATCAAGAATAGTGAGAAAACTAACAGAGATTTAAAAATGCCACATTAGCCAGGTGATGACCCATGCAGCAGATGTGAGGGGACAGGTAGATGGGATTGAAGCCAGGCGCTCAGTAGGGCTAAGAGTGGGGTGTGAGCAGGGATCAGCTGGGGTCAGGAGAAGCAGGGAGACACACACCGAGATGCAGAGGCGCAGAAGGAGAGAGGCTCCAGGCAAGGCAGGTGCATGCTAGAGTGAGGCCTGTGGACCAGTGCAGTCTCTTAGAGACCTGGCTCCCCAACCTGTTTATGTTTTTACCTGAGAGATTCCTGACTCTCTCATTGCTAGATGCAACCATACGATTAATCCCCATTTTTCTGAGAAAGCCTAAGTGTGTCTGGTTTCATGTTAAAAAAAAAAAAAAAAGGTCCTGGCATAAGTTATAAACTAACTGCATAATTAGAGTTAATTGGTACAAACCAGGAGTGTGAAACTGTTCCTTTCACCCTCTTTGAGGGGAAATGCTTATCCTGAACAGCTGTTTCTTTCTTTTTTTTTGAATTCTCACCCAAGGATATGTTTATTGACTGTTTTAGGGAGAGAGGAAGGAAGAGACACACACATCAATGTGAAAAAGCAGCATTGATAGGTTGCCTCCAGTATGCGCCCCGACCACCAGGGATCCAACCCACAACCTAGGTATGTGCCCTGACTGGGAATTGAACCTACAATCTTTTTGGTGTACAGGGTGCTCCAAGCACCTGAGCCACCCGGCCAGGGCTGAACAGCTGTTTCTTAAACCTGCCTACTCATGAGACTCTCCTGTGCATTAATAAAAATTCTAGATCATGAGGACCCACCCTCACTCTGCAGCATCAGAATTTCCAGGGAAAGTGGTCTGTTTATCTGTATTTCTATTAAGATCTGTGTTTAATTCTTAGGACTAAACCAATTTTGGAAAAAAATAAATAAATTGTTGAGCAATGATCAGGAGATCATGATTATGCCTGAACTCAAGTTACAGTTATAGAGACTGTAGAAAGAGTTAGAAAACCCAGACTTGTTTTAGTATCTCTACTTCCATTAAAGGCACCAATTAAAGAGAAATGTGCTCTTAAAAACTGGCATCTTTCAGACATGACGGACAAACGCAAGCTGTAGCCTGGACAGCACCTGTGGGAAGACAGGGCTGCCAGCAGCTAGGCCAGCACTATGAGGACTGAACTGGGCCGGGGGTGGGGGGGCATTTCTGCTGACCTGAGAATCACCAGGGGCTCTGGGTGAACCCTGCAATGCCACATGACACCTGTGGCTGATCAGGGACTCAACTCAAAGAGTGTCACTGCAGAAGGATGAGTCAGACACTGCCTATCACTGCTGAAGAGGCCCATATACATATAGATGCCCCGTAAAATGAGACCAGGGGATGGAACTTAGCCTTCTCCCCCAAACATAACCATGTACCCTGATTACTCTGCGTGACAGAAGAAGCCAGGGTGAGTGGAGGTCCTGAGAAACCGAGAAATGAAGCCTTTATGTTAAGGAGCACATCTTGCTGGTTTCATTTTAAGCAACAGGACCCCTACCAAGTTCAAGAGAAAGGAGGTTGGAAATCACTGCACTAAAAGCTCGTGCACAGGTACATATGTGCGTACAAGCCCCTCTGTCCGCTCCTCCCAGCCCACACAGACACACGCAGGGAAGGATCCCATGAAAGTTTAAGCGCTGAGCTCAGTCTGGGGGAAGAACACAGCTCTATTCCACACGCATGATTTATATCGACATAGCAGCTCTAATGTGGTATGCCACCCTCTAAATTTTTAAAACAATTTTATAATAGTGTTTAAAACCAGACAGGGACAGTTTGGAGAGCAAAGCTATATCAAAGGATTTAGTTAAAATGATTTACTTGTGGGTTTTAAATAGCATTAAGTGGTTTGCGTAAAGTGTTCTGATTTGTGCTTAATATGGATGGTGCTTAAAAGTCTGGGCACCGGAAAGGTACACCCTTAGGGACACATTCACCAGGAAAGCACGGGCCTTAAATACAGCTGGGTGTTTCCTTCCACGGCTGCCTTTTGAATATTAGCATTTAAACCACCCACAGAGGCTTTGCAGATGCTTCGCTGGGTAAATGAGGTAGAGACGAGAGAGCTCACACCTCGCGGAGGCCGCTACTTTTAATTTAGTGAGAGTCCTGAAAAGGGGGTTGACCACAGCATTGGATTTTAAACCAGGATAAAAGAAGCTATCATGGAAATCCAATGCTGTTTAACTAATTTTCTTAAATAAACAAAGGAAACTGATCCTACTTCTGTTTATAACCACCTGATTTAATTCCATGCTATTTTACCCATATAAGAGAGAAGCCTCGGATCTTTATGTGAATAATATGAGGACAGTAATAACACTATCACTTTCTTTATTAGGACATCTTTCTTCAAAGAAATCCAGGGTGGTGTATGATGCCGTCTCCTCTCATCCTCACACTATCTTTAATAATTTAGCTTGAACTGTCATCGTCTTCACTAGCGTTTGGGAGGCTGTATTGGGGACATAAAAGGTGAGAGTTACAGGGGATTTGGGCACATGTGTTGTTCCAACAGGTTTATTTGAAAGTATGAATCAGTTTCTACAATATGCAGAGCGTTATCTAGACTCCGATTTCTGAATGAGAGACAATCAAGGTCCTGGCCTCCCAGAGTCTATTCGAGGGAGAGAAACAGATGACAAGTGAGTAAATAAAAAATAAACATGTCAGAGTGTGGTAAGCGGTTGAAATGTGGGTTTTATTACAAATACAGTGTAAAGAGTGCCTCTGAGAAGGTAATCCAAGACCTAGATCTTTAGAAGGAGACAATAGTGCTGTGTCTGGGGCAACAGTGTTTTCAGCTGAGGAACTAGGAGGAGCCTTGCCCTGAGGCAGGAATCAGGAAGGAATCGGGGTGGGGTGCTGGGGCTTTTCGAGGAAGGGGAGTGACGAGATGAGGAGAACAGAGAAGTGGCAGTCAGTTCCTACAGGACCCCATGTGTCCTGCACGGTGTGGAGTTTACTCTAAGTAGGGAAGGAAGCCACTGGAAAGTTTCAAAAAGCAAACTGGCATGATTCAAAGTTGTGTTTTAAATGAAAACTCTGGTTGCTGGATAGAGAATGCTGTATAGGGACAAGGGTAGGTAGATAAAAGAGGCCAGTTCAGAGGCTATTAGAAAGGATAAAGCTAGACAATGTGGATTATGTAGGCAGCTGGGGAGATAAAACTACTTTGAGCAGCTCAAAACATTTTATTTCTGTGGGAAAGAAAAGAGTAGACTGGCTGTGCACATAAAAGGTGAATATAAATAAATGAAGGTCAAAGTAAATGAATCAGATTTCACCTGTCTTTTTATCGGTGAGATTCAAAGGTAAAACGTGAGGACCCACTCTCCCCCAGCAGATGAGAACAGCGCCGGGCCTGCTTGAGCACGGCCACCAGTGCTGTCTCTCAGGGATTCGACGGGCAGGCGGATGGCTGCTCTTTACTGAGCGTCTCCCACAAGCTAGACACTGCTTAAGACAATACACGAAACTAGCATCTCACAAAAATCCTTTAAGTTGGTTATTATTGGTCTCACCTTACAAATGAAAGAACTGAGGCTTAGAAAGTAAGTCAGGCAAGCTCAGGAATGAGAGACACTATTTCTTTATTAAGTACTTAAGAGCATGAGCTGGGGCTGGATTTACTCGGTGTGGAGCTTGCTGTACCCCCTTACTAACTGTGGTCAAATTATTTCACACTTCCACAGTCCATTTCTTTTTCTGTACAACGGGAATGATTGAAAAACCAATTTTGTGGGATTGGATGAGCTAATATGTGCAATGCTTTCAGACATTCCTGACCAGATGTAAACCCATAATAAATGCTATTAATCATTTTTATTATTATTGCTCAAATCACAAAACTAGTAATGATGATGTTCACTTCTATTCAGTCTTTTTAAAGTTGTCAATGATTACATCAACAAGTAATAAATATAAATAAAATTGGGGTCCAACCAAACATCTTACAAATAAAAAAGTATTTCTCTCATGTGTGTTTACTTACTGATAACTATGTGAAATGGGAGGCCAAAGATTTCCTAAATACTATGTCAATTATTAGGTTTTTTTTGAAGTAAATTTTAAAGTGTATATGTCAACCAGTATCTTAAAATGGATGTCAAAAGCTTCAAAATATACATATATAAAATGATCTATTCCAACCAACAGAGGGATCAGTAGTATAGAAAATAAAATTATAGACAAACCATAACCATTCTACATATTTTTCTAGAAAGGCTCAGACAATACCATAATCAGATCTATACTCAGATATTCTCCCCTTCTTCCATTTCCATTCATTTGTGCCCACGCACATGCACGCACACACACACCTCACAGCACATAGGAAACGCCTTTAAAGAGAAATAACATCTTTAAAATATTAAGTAATACAGGTTGGCACACAACGGGCATTTAGTAAATGGTTTTCATCATTATCAGTTATCTCAGTCCAATGGCTCGACCAGTGTGCACGGTGATAAGAAGCCTCTGATTTGCTCTGGAAAAATCCCAAACCCAAGCCACCTGTCTCTGTAATTGCTTCACGTGGAATCCAAAATCTTTTCTTTCAAAAAGTCCTTGAGAACATGACACTTAAAATACTTCTCTGGCAGCAGGAAAGGGAAATCAGCAAGCAGCTTATAGAACACTGGCCTTAGGTGCACTATAGCTCAGGAAAAGTTATTCATGGATAAATGTAACTGTGTATTTTAACTAAACATAGATTTTAAAATTAGAACATTACTAATCCCAGAAGCATTAAATGTGTCCCTTTCTGAACAATTCCAAGGCCCCCCATGTTACATAGAGAATGTGGCCACACGGCTGCAATTGACAGAAGCTATAGGAACTGTCAATAATGAGGGCCATCACCCCACCAGACTTATGGCTTAAAACTGGCAGAGACCTGCGGGATCCAACAAGGCAACTAATGTCACCCGGTGCTAACCCCGAGCCTCACAGTAACACATCAGCACGCTAAAGGACACGCCCCACGGTGCCACGGTCGCAACTGCAGAGCCAATACAAGGGCACAAAATGCAGGTTATGCAGGATCTTTTTGAAGATTTTGTTTTCTACTTGCAAATATTTTGTTTAAAATTTTAAGATCTGTGCTTATGTGTGATTGGTTTGTATTTTTACTTCTCCTACTACCCTTGTCAGATTTAGTTAAGGCTATTTCCCCTCTTTTCTGTTCTATGAAATAGCTAGGTAAGATTAAAATCATTTGTTCTTAATTTGCTTGGTAGAACTTTCCAGTAAAACCATCTCGGCCTTGTGTGTGTGTGTGTGTGTGTGTGTGTGTGTGTGAAGCTTTTCAACTATTAATATAATTAGTGGACTCTTTGGAATTTCCTGTTCTTCTTGAGTCACTTTGGGAAATTATGTTTTATTTGTCCACTTTATATGAGTATTCAACATTGGTAACATTCAGTTATTCCTCACTTCCCCTTATTACTTTCCAATTTGCCTACAGAATCTGTGCTTATGTTTCCATTTTTCCCTCTTAGTATTTTCGATGTCTTCTCTCATGCTCTTGCTCACGGGAGATTTGCCAATTTTCTCAGTTTTCTGAAAGGACGGATAATATTGATTTAGATATTTGGATTTATCAACCCTCCAACTGTGTTTGATATTTGTTTCTAATTTAGTTTAGTTTTGCTTTTGTTGTTTTCTTGTTTCCTTTCTTTAAGTTTAGTTTCATATTCTTTTCCTAACTTAAAGTAGGTGTTTAGCTCTTTCATTTTCTGCTCTCTTCTTTTCTAACATAAGAATTTAAAGCCACATTTTTTCCTCTAAGTTCTGAAATACAAGGGAGATGTGTTAAATTCTCCTAATATGACAGTGGAGTCACTTACATTTTTCTTATATAAGCATTAATTTTATTTTGCATATTTTGAGGCAATGCTATGAGGTATGCACAGATCTAAAATTGTTATGTTTGCTGATCCATTTAAGCTTTTATTATATAATGGCAATCATTTTGCTTTGTTTTTTTCTAGTCCTATTTTCTGATATTAATACAGTTAAGATTTGGGGGGGCATTAATATTTAACTGATAAATCTTTTCTTGCTCTTCAATTATCTATTTTCCTTATGCTATAAACATCTCTCTTGTAAACAGTTGATTGCTAGGTTTTTATTTCAGTTCAATATTAATAGTAATTTCTGATGTTTGGGTTTAGCTTTACTAAATGATTTTATACTTTCTATTTGTACCTCATTAGACATATAATATACACCTTTTTTTTTTGTTCTCTCTTTTTTAATGTGTTAATTTTTTTTTCATTACTTTTACTTCCTTAACTAGTTTGGAAACAGCAAACTTAACTTCAAAGCTTTTATTCATTGTACTAGAAATTTAAATAGACTTAAACTTAGCAAATTCTAACATTAATATATTCACCTATTTCCAAATAATTCAAGCATCTTATAATACTTTAAATGCCCTTACTATAGTTTTCAGGTTTTCAATGTTCCCCCCAGTTCTGTGAAATTAAAACGTTTTATTGCTTTATATGGCGAGTTTCATAGCTTCTCGGCCTTTTGGCTAAGATCAAGTACACATGGCAAGTTTTACTTACTTTTACCTGCATATCGATACTTTCATTGCCCTTCATTCTTTCCTGTACTTCCAATGCCTGGGTCCACTTCCTGTCGGGAGCTACCTTAACTAACTTCTTACACTGAACTGTTCAGGCCACACAGGTCGTATAAGTTAAGGCTACTGTCCTATAGTTAACAAAACCCTAGCGGAAGAGTTTCCCTCCCCATTCAGACCAAAGACATGAGACAGACAATTTTCCTCCTGGTTTCTGAATGGATTGCTTTATATTTAGCTCACATTTCTGTTTCAGGGGTAGCCATTCATGGGCCAGGTCTTGTAGGAGGCATGCTCCCTGTTCTGTCTTCCTCCCAAACCCATCAACATGTAAAAGCCAATGCTCAATGTCAGTAAGTGCCCTTGAGGTAAAAGCCAGCTTCCCTGCAGGACTTTACCTACAGAGTAAGCTCAGATCCTGGCTCTCGCGTTTCCTCCTGACTTTCTTGCCAGCTTGTTGATAAAATCAAGTCTTTAAATAACATTTATATGTTTTATATCTAAGTCATCAGTTTCGTTTTCTTCTTTTGGGAAGATTGGGGCAATATTTAGTGCATGTTTTACCGTAAAAGAAAAATATAGTTTTAAAAATTACATAATAAAAGTAGGTGCCCCCAAATGGATGTAAATTGAGTCTTTGAAAGACTACTGTTTGATTACTAAATGAAGCATAAACTCAATCTGTCTTTCCAAATCCTCCTTAATTTGTCCCCAGCTATTCAACTTCTCCAGCTTATTTCCATTTCTACACCTAATATATAAGGGTGGCCAAAAGATGCTATTTACTTTTCACAGAAGTGTCCTGGATTCATGACTATACTGTTGCAAATTCGGAGAGTTCGCTTTCTAAAATACATTCTATCTCTATTCAAGAACCACTTCAAATGGCATTTCATACAAGTTTTCCCTTGTCTTCCACCCAGGTTTTATTTTCTCCTCTACTTAACTTTCAAAGTTTTTTATACAGTGGGATAGGCCAAGAACTGTATGAGATCCAAAGAGAACTGGGCTCTCTGTCTGGCTCTGGAATTTGCTATGTATGTGAACTTAGAGAATCTCTCTGTGACCCAATTACTTTATTTAAAACAGGGATAATTATATCTTCCTTGCAATACTACCTTATTTTGAGGGTTAAAATATGCATATGTAAAATAGGCAATATTCAATAAAGGGTAGTTATTATTATTGTTATCTTAATTATCCTATTAGTAATCCTTATATAATATCTATTAACTATCCTGTGTGAATAATCCTGTATTAATTATTTTTACCTTAAATAGTCTGTGTTATAGTTATCTATGTATTAGGTTTATTGTCCATTAGACGGTGTCTCCTTGGGGGATGGGATTCTCTTACTTATCTTGGTTACGAGCTGTCACAGTGTCTTACATTATGTTCAATAAAGTTTTGATTTCACGGAGATAACTTTAACTGAAAAAAAAACCCACAGTTATCTATACCACATGGCATTAGGGAGGGGAGAAGTAGAGCTACTAGTTACAACTGGAAAGAGAGAAAAAACAAAATAAATTAGTATCCTGAAATCTCCAAATAAAACTAACTCACATGGTGGTCAACTAAAAATGTATTTATCTATCATCTATAGATCTATTTTTTCATAAATAGCTCTGCTATTCTAGCAAAGAGAATATCATTACCATGTAATGGTAAAATCTGTTGGTAATGATAAAATCTGTTTAGGTTCTCTTTTATGGAAGTGATCTGCAGATTGTTCTTCATTGTTGTGAAGGTCATCACTCTGTCTATGCCCTCATTTGTAACCAGCCATCTAATTCCCATTATGAATAAACCACAGTTAAATTAGATTGTGATTTATGCAGAAACTAAAACGAAGCGACTATGTAACTCTCACAGGAAGCTAAAAATCTCGATCGTAAAATACTTTTTTCCTAAACATCCTCCGAATCTTCTTTTTTCACTATTTTATATTCATTGAAGAGTCACTTGGGGAGGTAGTAGGATCAGTCAGTAGCATGTACTTAGATGCTTGAATTCCCAAGTATTTTAAATGTTGTTTGTATTAAGGACAAATTAAGCTGAAAGTTGTAGTCTGGGGGGCTTTTGGAAAAGAAAAGCCTTTAAGCAATTAATGGCTTGTTCAAGTCGTGCCTATGTGAGGAGCATAACCAGGCAACTTGTGCAGCAATTTATAGTAACTGGGGTAAATGAACCATAGTTAGAAGTAGAATTTATGAACTGTTTGCTAAACTGGTAATTAGCTAGAGACGTAAAGCTGCAAACTGGAGGTGTTCATAGCACAACAGAGCCAGAATTATTTTGTGTCATTTACAGCTTAAAGTAACGGACTTCCTCAGTGTTGTCTCCCCTGGGGAAGTGAGGCCTGTTTTATTATATTTACCAATTAAGAAAAAAAATAGTAGAAACAAAAGACAAACTCTTGGCTAGACCAGGACAAAAAAAGTTTGAAGACTTTTGATGAGGATACTTCAGATTTTTCTGTGACCTTAAACTTGGAAAATAATAAGAACAAATAATTTGAGGTGTGTTTTTTTTTTAACATGAATATCTTGTGTTTAAATGGATGTCATGAATTTGAAGATTTGCAATCATTGTTATGTTACCTAAATGTTCTGCTGAAAATGAAGACATTGGAAAATGTAAGAATTAATATCTTTTCCATTCTCATTAAACTATGTGGCATGGTATGAGCACATTTTTACTTAATACATTTGAATTATTGTGGGTTGGTCATTGCCTGAGAGAGACCAAATTAAAAAACACTAAATATCCCTCAAAAAAGTGTAGATTTACAATGGCAAACATATGAAAGCACAGTCCAGAAACATCACAATAACGCACCTTTGGAATTGTTTTGTCTATAACATTGATTGATCAATGTGTCACTGAAAAGAAAGAACAGTAAATATTTCTTATATTTGGATTGTCAATCAATACTGATGTGGTCTAGTTTACCAGAAGGTAAGTTGAAGGAAGAAAAAAAATAAAGGTAAGATGAAATTTGGCCACCATGTCACTTAGTTTATAGTTTGGCTCCATGACTTTCATTGGAAGAAAAATCAGATTCAGATTAAATACTTGATTTGGAGGATTTTCTGATCATATCTGAGGAGTATGTGTGCCTGTGTGTGTGGGGGGGGGTGCACATGTGTGTGTACGTGTGAGAGAAAACTGTCTATGAGGTGGGCCATGTAACTTTTGGGTTCAGGCTGGGACGCTGAATCTTTATCGGAAACATCACAGACTCTAAGAAGGAATTTCATTCCTATTTTCCATGTAGACGGAAATGCTACCTCACTGCTAAACAACCTGAGTGTTAAGATTACCACAGAATCACTGACCAGCACCAGACCTGGGGTTTCAAAGCCTGGTGTTGTGACGGACGACCTTGACCACGTCATTTAATCCCCCTGAGGTTTAAAATGTGCACATCACAGATGATAATATCTCAATCAGAAAGCTGTGAATTGGCACATACTGGGCACTAAATTGAAACTTAGAAGTCTACTTAAATCATACGTGGAAATTCCTACTAACTACAGCTCCTTAATAATTGCATCTGCTTGCGCACTCCCGGTGGTGAGAACCATGATGCAAGAAGCCTTTCCTCTGGGCTCGTATTTCAAATGCTGAGGTCGGGCAGCAAGCGGCAGGAAGGGAGGAGAGGGAGCAGGCTCCACGGGAGAAAATGCACATGCCTGGGGAGCTGCGAGTGGCCAGTGCAGACTGAAGTGAGCGTACTTCGCAAAGCCTTTTTGGGGGGCGGGCAAGATATTTTTAGATGCTCACCTTCTCGTCCTTGTAAGTACATAGAGGTAAGCTGAATCCTGGAAAATTTGAACTGATTTGTATTTCTTCTTTTGCTAAAAGCTGTATATAGAATGATACAGTTCCCAGCATCTGTGGATTTCCCTAGTCTTCCTCTACATTACTATTTATCAGCATGATTATTTATTTATTAATCACTTCAAATCCTGAGGATTGATGTCTTCTCTCAAACCATTGCTGGATTCAAAAAATCTCAAAATTTATTTTGGATTAGGGGTCACGTAGGAAGTGACATCTTGTCACCTTAAAGCGTCGCTTCCACGTAGTAGAGGAATTCAAGCCAACATTTGCAGTGAGGCCCAAATGGAAGATCCCTCCTATGGGCGCCTTGTCTTCAGTTAGATGTAGCTTAGGGGGTCTAGGTTTGAACAATCCATTGATCATTTCTTAATTGGGCCTATTTTTACTTGGAGGGATTTCTCCTAAAGACCAAATATTTGTTTACCTATATTCACTAATTTCCAGTGCTGCTATGACTTTGCTTTTTTTCCTATTGTGTTTTACTAGCATTTTAAAGGGAAGGTGGTGAAGTTCATCAGACAGAGCCATGTGCAGACAGTTTTCATTGAAACCAGGGAGCCAGCATACTAACCCAGCAGAACAGACGTGAAGCCATTTCCTCCCCTGTTTAAGCTGGATGGGCCTATGGGACAGGACAGCAAGTCCCCTCCCCAACTGATAACTTATCGGGCACTGTTAACACTTCGTAGGTATCAAATCTTACGTAGTCAGCCATCATCATAACTAATGTCATTCTGATCATTTTATTTCCTTTGAAAGCATACATTGTAATTTACAAAGGAAGTCAACAGATAGATGATTGCTTATTTCCCCTTATTGCACAATTTCTAGGGTACTGAAAAAAACCACAAGATACCTAGGGTCTACATTGTTTTATGTTCTTAATATGTAAGAGACATTGTCACAGAGGAAGCAACAAAACAGCTTGTTCATTAGAAAACACAGCATGTAGGTGGAAACCAAGGGACAGAAACGGGACCCTAATTATCCCCATGAATTCCTCCTTTTCCTTAGAAAAACAAAGCAGCCCTGGTTTTCCCTCAGTAACAGTGTCCTTTAGGGTTTGCACTAAGAACGTATATTTTTCCATATGTCTGCGAGTCAGTAGGCGAGCCTGATCGCTGTTGCCTAATGAACACAACATGAATTCCCACTAGAAGTCAACTAATGGGCACCTCAAGCGCAGTTTTCTATGCGTGTTAAATGAGTAAGTAGAACAGTTCGCTCTTCTGAAGCTCCTTTGGTGAGCAGGGAAATATTACAAGGGATTTTGGACAAGTCTTTGCTTAGATTACAGTCTCATAAAGGAAAAATTATGTTATAATGCTGCCCCTCCATAGGATAATTTTTATTTTCTTGGATGCAGGATTTCTTCAGCACCCATTTGAATTATAGTCCATTATCTCTGTGGCTGGTACCTTCCTCCTTCCTCCGCCTAGAAACGGAATGGGCACTTAAGCTATTTTGAAATTTCAATAATTGTGAATAATTTTAAAACATATACGGCATATTCTATGGGTTTCGGTAATAGTTAATACATGTGTAGATGGAAAGAAAACAGAATAAACTGTGCTCTTACCAAAAACTAAGGACTCTCCATTTTAGCCAAGATTGTCTTTGTCCACTTAGTCTTTTTACAGGAAATTGAACATGAAATAATGAAGGCTTAATATTTGTGCGCTGCTGGAGTGCTTCTGGGTGATTATATTTTAACAAAAGTTAATGGCCAAGTAATGGAAATAATGAGCTGAAGTGGAAATCCAATATGAGTTTGATGAGCAGAACATTGGGAATGAAAGTATACCAGGGGAGAAAAGCCCCGTGGAACATTTCACGTCTTAGTACTCTTGACGCGCATTAGTTTTAGTATTAAAATGGACATGATTGATAAAGGAACCCAAATGGATATGTGCTGGTGTTCTTTAAAAGCAACAGGGGCAAAACCTGGAGATTCCTCATACGGAAAAGGAGAGAAAAAACATAAAAACTATCTTTAGGAGGCTGCTTCTCCGTTTCCATTAACTCCCTGGGTATATTCGTCTATTTGCACATTGCTTATTAGGCTAATCACGGAACAAATAAACATTGGGCCTGCTAGGCAGACGCCATCTCCAAGATGCGGGGCTAGGAGTAGGTAAGGCTGGTGAGAATGGCCATGCCCGGGACAGATGGGGTGAAGAGGAGCCTTGGGCTCTCAGAGACCAAGAATGTCAACTCAGGGATAGACATTTATGAATAACAAAGTTGTTACACCAAGGACCTAAAAGGTTCCTTTAATCCTAGATAATAACTTAAATCTTAAGGATCTTTCTCCTTAAGTACTGAAGAAAGAAAAGAGGAGTGGTAAAAATATCCAGAACTATTGATACAATTTGATGCCAATATTCAACAACTTACATGTTCAAGTGATACCATCATCAGCACCCCCACCCCATCAGCAGCAGCAGCATCCCTGTCACACAAGCAACGTTCACCGGACGCTTATTAAATGCCATGCACCAGCCAGTGTATTTTACATGGAGAATGTCATTCAACTCTCACAACCCAATGAGGTTACTCTTTTGGATTCCAACTTTACAAATAAGGAAATAAAGTCACCTGTTGAAACCTTATTGTCTGTAGAACAAGCAGGGCAACCAAGTCCTGATAGACACTGGGTGATACTGTTACCCACAATGTTTAAGTGCCTTGTAAATTATAAATGCAGCCGTCATCATTATTAATATGATTTACTGTTGGAGCAGCAGTTCATGCTGAAAATTCTGCAATATAAACAACTCATCCTATGTTATAAACAGCAAGCGACTACAAATAACTCACAAGAGCTAATACAATCTATTTTCTTATATACTTTTGAAGAGTCATTTAGAGCCAAATGAATGCAATGTTTTGTAACATGTAAGAAGGCAATTTATTTGTTTATCAGATTTTTCCTAAAAGTCATATTATGTTCTAGCTATTACTTATCACATTTTAAACTTTAGGATAATGATTTATGTATTTCGTTAGTGAAACAGATAAACACACAAAAAAGCTGTGTTTTGAAGACACCCCTCAGGAAAAAAAACACCACAAAACACAACAACACAAAACCTGAAAGACTCAACCAAAATATGGCAGAAAAGAATAAACTAATGAGTTATTTAGCACTCTGTTGATAAAACAAATGAGTTACTATTAACCTTCAGTTGTTACAACATTGAATTTACAGTTTAGAGTTAAATTGCAATTAACTCTAGATTCAAATTCTTTTTTTTTTTTTTGAGTTTCTGATATGTTTTCAGATGATTAAAGGATATTTTCCTGCATTTAAAATATTTCATTATATTTTTATGCCATTGCTCCTAACATAATTTTGCTTTGAACTACTGTTTCTCACATTTAAATGTTTCCCTTATAAGACATTGTTACTTTAACCCCCTCTTTCCAAATATAATTCTAGCCTTTATTTGCTCATATAGGAACCTGCCATTTGCTGTTTCAATCTTTAATTTGGAATGACCCACACACAAAAACTGTGAAAATTGTGAATGATGCACAAAGCGAATTCATTTAACATTTTTGTTTCTAGTTGTAGTTTGGATGAATGAAGAACATATTCAATGTGGATCACATCAATGGTAAATATACTTATTTTACAATAAACCATGATTTAAATCTGGGGCCCCAATGTGAAATATATATGCAAAGTTTTCAAAAATTTAACAGTTTTCTAACATCTCCGTTTCTACTTAAATTATGTTTGCAATTTTTATCAAATGGTTGGTGGGCTTTATCATAGAGAGAAGTGATTTAAAATTTCTATAAGAATATAAGTTGCATGTAACTAATTCTACTTTAAAGAATGTATAATATATACATTTGAAATTTTAATTTTCAAGTTTCCATTCATATTTTTAGAATGTACAATTTTTCAAATATCTATGTGCATCTTCTGTTCTGCTTTATGAAATTCATTCTATTATTATTTAAATCTTGGCCTCTTATTTTGATACTTGGCTGTTGAATTATTTTTTTATATCCAATTAGATTGCATTCTTCCTGAAACCTGGGATTGTCCAATATGAAAACAAATCTTATAGCAAGTAAAAACTGTATTTTGTAAGTGTTCCTGTTAATTTTACAGGAAAAAATGCACTATACTTCTGGAGTTATTAGATTATACCACTTTATAGACCTAACATACATGAGCTGGCAAAATGCTAAGCAAATGTGGCCAAGTCTTGATTTTATTTTGAATAAATGAAAACAAAAGTATTTCACATTTCAGATTCCTTGCTGAATAGCACTTTGACCAGTATCGACATCTGGAAAAACTGAGAGACCTGAGTTTGAGGTCAGCGTATTTCTCTCGCTAGCCCAAGGGGTTACCAGTGAGGAGAAAACGGAATCGAGAAAACTGGAAAATTCACAACTTTGTTTTCAACTTCTGGAAAATAAAAAGTCTATTATGCTTATATTTGTTGTAATAGAAAACTCATAATCTTGTTCCTCTCTCAATACATTTGCTTTGACAAAAGAGATGCCATATAGTTTTTTAAACTCACACTGAGATGCCTGTGAGTAGGTGATGAGGAACTTCCTACTGTGAACTGAAATAAATAGGACAAGGCCCACGTTCCACTCACAAACAGACGTTTAAAATAGGATGGCCTGCACTGATACGTCATATATATCTCGATGATATAAAATTTTTCAGTACATTCAGAAAAAATAACCAAGCAATGTAAATTATTTTTCACAATACGAAAAATTCTTCTTCTGCCTTAATAAGGCTTGTGCCAGTTTTTTAAATATTTCTATATGCAACAATAAAAAAATTCAAAATTCATTCATATGCAATTCAACCATATGCAACACGGATCTTTGTGATTTTGCCCACCACCTGGCCCCCTGGCCCAAATAAAAAGAAAAATTCTCTTTCAAAACGAGATGCCCAATATGACCCATGTCAATCCCAGATGATACCCTTTCCAGGCAGCATAGATCCTTGGGCCCGAATTAAATCAAATTATTCCATAAATTATTTCATCAGGCACAGGCAATTTAAATCAGTATGTCTCCAACTTGAGTAGAAAACAAAAATATTTAAAGACATTTTTTAAATATTTCAAAATATTCCAAAATCACTTTAAGAATTATTCAAATGGAGCCCTAATGCTGACTTAAATTACTTAATTATATGATAACTTAGACCCAGACAAACATAAAACCAGGTATAAACTTCATCATTACAGATCCAATGAAAATCAAAACTCTAAAACACCATTTTAATATATTGGAGGATATTATTTTATCAAAGATGAGTCACCATTCACGACACCAATATGGTAATACCTGGTATAGCATAGGCCTTTTGAACTTGGCATACATAGACCCTGATTAGTACTTCTGTGATGCCCTTTGACTTTACTTACCAAAGACAAATCTTTATACATTATATATTCCTCTGTACATTTCTCAATTGCCTGTGGCTATTGAAATAATCCTATTCTATTTTGTATCAACATGATTGAAAGCAAAGAGGCAGGCAAATAGGCACAAATTTCACTTGGAAATATTCCACCATAAAGTGATTCTCCAAAAGATCCAGAATATATTTATATTATTTTTAATATTAACATTGAAATGAGAGCACAATCTCTAAAAATTAAGGGCATCCCCAAATCTGCAGACCCAAACTGAAAACCAAAAATAACTCACTTAACAAGTCTTTGCTTTCTTCACAACCTGGTGAAGTTCCCAGTTGTGCTGAAACTCCAGAGGTAGAGAAGCTTCACTATATTGAAGCAGAACTTTGGGTTCTTTTTAATCACTAGACAAAACCATATTTCAATCTGTTCATGAAATATGTTTCACAATTACTACAAGAGTCTTTCTTGTATGCTTTATGTGTATCATCTGCAACTTCAAAAAAGTTTGACATTAGGAGTTGGAATTATGAAACAAGCTTCTAACCTTTTATTCTCTCTAATTGCTTTGTCTCCCTTCTTCCAAGAGATGGTTGGTTTTGGAGAGCCTTGGGGTTTGCACTCTATGAGGACTTCTCGGCCTCTGGTAACAATTATTGTTTTCTTCAGTTGATTCAGTGCAAAAGTGGGAGCTGAAGCTATTAAAAAGAAAATGTTAATTCTATCAGAAGAAATGACTATAATATCTAATGTATGCTGCACTAATACTTTGCAACTTTTTTTCCTGGGATACATTTTTAATAAAATCAATCATACAATATCTACAGAGGTAAAAAGCACTAACTTAAAATTTAACTTATTAATTAATAGCTATTATATTGGTTGCTCTTTTTACTAGCAGGTGATGGTTTCATACAATGTAAAATCCACAGACAAAGGCTGTGTTTTGTTGTGTTTTTTTAAAAAAAGACATGCTTTAATTATGGTTATCAACTTTAATTGCAAAAGACTAATGAGCACCTTGGGCGAAGGGTGAAAGGGGCAGCAAAGAAAGTGTATTTTGGGCTTCCTCTGGAAAACGGAGGACCCCTGTGGAGAAGACAATTCTGTCATCCCATCCCTATCTGTGAGTCTCAACTAAAGCATATTTTACCTTAATGTTATACACAACTGAATGCAGATTTTAAGAAATGGAAATGCATTTTTAAGAAATGAAAATTGTTTGCAATTATTTACCTAGGTCTGATCATTCATTAATATTATTTTATTGTATTTTTATCAAAACACTTTTGATTACAGTTCCCCAGGTAATTCCATTGTGCAGCGGATGGTTGAGGACACTGGACTAAAAGAATACATGGCGCAGAGATTAAAGCAAAAAAAAAAATAAAAAAAAATACTTGACTCTAAAAGAGAATCTGAAAGATATAAGTCTTCTATATCTGAGACATATACTGTTCCAATCTGACAATTCTGTGATTATTTCATAAGCATTTTATGTCCATCATATAGCAATATAATGCATGGCACAACATTAAAAATATGTATGAAACATAAAAAAGGTATGTATGCAATTGAGAGGCTTAAAGAATTGAAAGAAAAGTGAAGAAACTTGTGGGGAAATTGCAGGCAACATTTTTGATTGCCTACTGGAAAAAGAACTTACAAAAGGTAATTTTGAAAATATTTCTAGTGAATAAATGTTTCTGAGTAAACGATTAAACTGGGTGAAGGCTGAATCAGCTTTTTAACTCAGAAATGTCAGTGTGAGCTGACAAGGAAGTACATTAATATTTTATTGATTAGGTTTAGGAGACAGAAACGTGGACTCTTGTATCTATTTTGGATGAATTAGTTATAATGTAGAGACATTTTAAGTTCAAGCATTCATAATTCAATAAATTGACTCATGATGTATTACATTTAGTTAATTTGTAAATGGGTAAGTTCCCAGATTCCTGAGATCTTGGGTGTTTCTGCTAATGACGTGCTTTGGGAATTTAAGTGGAAAACAGAAAGTACACTTGGCCTCCTGCCCACTTTGGGGAGACAGTGAATTAAGATCCCTTAAGTATCTCTCTTTGTATTATGGACATCCCAGAACCAAAGTTCAGAAAATCATCAGAGTGGGAAAAAGTAAAATCCATTCCAGCAGCCCAAATATGCTCGATCTGGGCAGCCTGTCCCCCTGGAGTTTATCTTTCCTGCAGTAAATAATGAAGCAGAGCTACTGTCCTGGTTACATCTTATTGAAGGTGTAACCCTATGAGACAGCTGTGCCTGGCCTCAGGAAGGCTTTCCCTTTTATGGCAGGATGGAAATGGTGATGCCCTATGATGAGAGGGTGCTTTACTGTGGAGTCTGGCCTTCTAGAAGTCACCTGCCTACTGGTGGGTAGGAGGCACTAGGGAAAATATTAAGCATTGCTAAGGGAGCAGGGAGGGCTGCTTGAAGTCTACGTTCTGATTTTCTACCCTCAAGACATTTTTCCTTGAAAGTTAACATATATTTCTTATATGATTTTTTTTTTAAAAGACGTATTGTGTAAACCTGTTAAGATTAAAACTAAGGTTAGAAAACCCTTGTAAAAAAAGTTATGGTACAAACTGTACCCAATGTAAACTTGTCCCCTACAGCTTAAAAAATACATATCAGCAAGACAGTATTTTTTTCAAGCCATAAAATAGGTTTTTACAATCACAACATAAAACTTCAGGAGAGTGAGAATTAGAGCATGGAAAGAAGCAATCCATTTTTCCCCATTTATTTATTTAGAAATTGCATACCTAGAATTTTCAGCTCAGCACTTGCATAAATGGCTCCATATTTATTTTCAGCCAAACACTGATACATTCCAGCATCTGACTGATTCACACTGTGGATCATCAATACTCCATTAACCATCTCAACCTTACTCTGTAATGGAATGAAAAAAATTAGATATAGAAAGTGAACAAATCATACAGATTCTGCAATTACCACCTGCTAGACCAAGAAAAAAAAGCTTGCAATTAATGCAGTTGAACATTATTTGACAACTTAACAACACAATTTACTGTTCATTATGGTATTATAACGTCTCATGTAAATTATAACGATTTCTTAGAAAAGAAATTATATGTATATTTTTCTGTAGTTATTTTTCTGAGTTTTAGTTTTGTTTTTAAATGGAGCTGCCTTTGTACGGTGTACGAGCTGAGCTCATAAAGTACCATCAGCAGATGAAGCTTTTATTTATATAAGGAAAAGCAGGTGTTCATGTGGTAGAAGGGACTGAGGCTATAGATACATAGAATCAAGGTTAAATACAGCTAAGGTCATAACAAAGACCCCTCTACTGTATCGATCTGGTCAGGAGTTGGCCATTTCTCTCCCTTCCCAACAAAATAACACAAATAAAAAATACTTGTTCTATAACTGGATTCTGTGTGAAATTATTGGCCAGAAAACATAAACTTCATTAGCAGAAGAAACAATATAGAAGGCAGGAAACTGAGCATGTGCAAACTGAAGTAAACAAGCCAAGAGCACATTTCAAAACAAACTTTAAATGTAAAGTGTTGTTAAACAGGCACGTGTCCTGTCTCCTTAATGCCAAGCACAGCGTTTTTTAAAATGCTAGCGAGCAGTGCTTTATCTATCAACAGAGATGCCAAGTAACTTGCCACCACGTTCAGAATAAACCCATTCACTTTGCAGCTGTATGATCTGCCAGTGGAAGTTATGGAACTTACTTGGGTGCTGGTGGTACAAAATATGACCAGCATAGTCCCTCCTTAAGGTTTATCTGGCATCCCTGGGAGAACTAGAAAGAGGCAATGAGTCAGTGCCTCGGGGTTCCCACTCCCTCACTGTTTTCTTTTCTATTATTTTTTTTTAACAGCTTTGCAGTTCTTTTGAACAGCTCTACTGGTCTGCCTTTTTGTGTAATTGTGTTTGTGTTGGCCTAACTGGTTTTAGAATAAGGGAATGTTGGAGCTGGATGGGACTGTAGGGATGATCTGATCTAATCTCTTCATTCTACAAAGCAGCAAACTGAAGCCCAAAGAGGTAAATGCCAGACAAGGGGTCCCTGAGCAGAACCCGTGTTCAGGATTTCAACTTTATACACCTCCCTCCATAAATAGTGAGCTATTCCCCCCTGCCCTCTTTCCTGCAAAGGCCACCAATAAGGGAAAGAGTTAGCTAAAATTATTACTATTATTCTGAAATTAAATAGTAGTTGATATGTTTTCAAATCTAGTACATATTAAGTTGTTTTATAAATATGTAGTAGATTTACTAAGAAGATATTTCAGTCTATGGCTAACAGGATGCCCCAGAAAGAACCTGCCCAGGACACAGAAGACAAGGATTCTGTTCCAGTCTCATCCCTTACTAGATATATGATCTTGGGCAAGTCTCTTTACTGCTTGGGGTTATCTCCAGCATCTGCAGTGACAGTAATAAGCAAGATGGCATCTAAACATCAGCTAGAAATGGCAATGAGTCTATGATAATCATTGATATTTTCCTATGAACTTATAGGATTTAATAAAATTTAAAGAAGCAATGCATTATTTTTAAAAGTAATGTAATTAAAATAAAAATTGTTGCCCTGGCTGGGTAACTCATTGGTTAGAGCGTCATCTTGATACCCCAAGGTTGCCGGTTCCATCCCGTCAGGGCACATACAAGAAGCAACCAATGAATGCATAAATAAGTGGAACAACAAATTGGTCTCTCTCTCAAAAAAAAAAAAATTTTTTTTAAAAAATCAATTAAAAAAATTATAAAAATAAAAAGTATTTATATATTTGTTGTATTTCTCACTCCAAATATATTATAAGGCATAAGTAAAAAATGTATTTCAATAAGAAGAAAAGAGTATAGTTTGTCCTGTTTGAAATCCTGCTGAAAGTACACCGGGACAGGTCAATATAGTAGTTACCAAAAGTACCTGAGTGAGGAGGGGTGCTCCATTCTTCAGCCAGCGGTAGGTGGGCCTGGGCTTCCCAGTAGCCTTACATTCCCATCGGAGAGGGCTTCCACTGTCTAGCTGGGTGTCATTCAGCTTCTCCACCCAGTGTGGGTAAGCTGCAAGAGTTGTAAGCATGTAAACAGGGTGATTTCATTTCTCAAACACTTAACCAAGCTCACAATGTATATGGACGTATTAATTGCATTAAAATTTTTACCAGTTTAGGTGTTGGGAAGAAATACAACATTTTATTACACACAGGACTCTCACTTCATATATATGTGTATACATATACAAGCAGTGATATTTTGCTCATCGAAAACACTTTTATAAGCTTAGCATATCTGTTTTTGACATTTCTCTTAGCGATATATGGATTTTTTTAAAATTTTTTTTAAATTTTTTTTTTACTGTTGATAGTATTACAGATGTATCTTGTGTGTGTCTCCAGAACCTGTTTCGCAGGAAGTCAGATACAGTGTTAGCCCAGGTTGAAGCAATGCAGCACGTCCACTTACTGGATACGTCTGTTAGTTTTTTGGGTTTTTTCCCCTAATAATATCTGGATGGCTTCTGAAAATTAATTTGTAAATTCAAAATTTACTTGATGTAAAATTTTTTTCTATATTTATCAGCATTCTTCACATATATTATATATTCAAGCTTTCCAGTTTACAGCAGAGAAAAACTCCTTGATCAAGAAAGACGAGACTGCCGGGCGCGCGCGCGTCCGCCCGAGGTCCCCGCCCCTGCGCTGCGCGGCGCCCGGGCGACTTCGCGGAGGCGGCGGCGGAGCTGGAGCTCGGCCCGGCCGAGAGGATGCCCGCGGGGGCGGGAAGGGCTCATCCCCCGCTTTCCGCGCGGGGTTTGCCGCTGGCTGGCAAGTAAACCGTGGTCTAGAGAGGCAGTTTTCGGAGCTGGGGGCTGAAATGCCTCCCCCAGCCCAGCCCCAGCGTTTGTATTCAGTCTCCAAGTGTCCTTCCATGGTCTCCACCCCGGCTCTCTGCAGAATCGGGGCAGACGAGCCAGCAGGGTTTGCCCAGGCTGCGGGCGTCTTGCCGGGTGCGTGCCGGGGACGCCGCCGGCCGGCTCACGCGCCCAGACGCGCGCGTGGGGACCCTGAGCGCGGCCGCGCCGTGCGCCCCGCTGAGCCGCGCGGCGCTGGGGCCCGGGCATTGGCGGGGGGGCTCTTTCTTTAGCATAGAAGTTCGTTTTTCCGAGTGACTTAGAAAAACAAGCAGCCCCGCGGCCCGTTTCCCGTTTATCGCGCCTCCGCACCCACTCCCTCCAGTTCTGCCCGCTCGGGACGGGGCGCGGTCTCTGCCCCTCTCTGCGCTGCTGTGTTCAGAGGGGTTTCTAACGCTGGAAGTCAGCACAGGCTGCTTGCTTTATGAAAAGCTCGTTTCCACTGCTCTAAGGCTTAATATAGGTTTAAGATCTGATTAAAAAAAGAAAAGATCGCTGTACTTAATAATTCATTAGAAATAAAACAGAAGAATTGTGCCACAGCCACTTAGACTTCTTTTCTAGATTGGGATTCAATACTCTTTTCATTACGATTTTGTCATATACAGGGGTGGGCAAGAGTCGGCGTACGGACATGAAACAGTTTATTTTTGCATTATTATTTGTTTATTACTGTATTATTTTCCATAGGAACAACTGCATTTACTTGCAGCCAGGAGATGATTTGCAACATAGTTGTTTGCAAAACAAATGTGGAAGAACGGTCCAGTTAAAAACGAAGCGTCAGAATGAAGGACTGATTGCGCTGAATTCAGCCTTGGGGAGCATGCCTTCTTAGTTTGTTTATCCTCAATCTGTTTTTAGAAATCTTGAGTCTGAGCCTAACTGGATTAACCTAGGTAACTTTCAGTCTCACCTGCAGATGGGTCCAGGCCACACTATGAAACTGATTCCTGCCTCAGCGGAAATGCACGAACTTTGTTTTTCTGGAAATGACCTGAGACTTTCAAGGACTGGTGCTTTCTAGGCACATCTTGAATTTTCTGCTCTCCTTGCCTTACTGACTCTCTACTTCACCTCAGCGTTCAGTGTCACTGTACCTCCCTGCTGCTTAGTATCTTGGATTCTGGCATGAAAGTATTGCATGGTCCCTGTGTCTTTTCCTGTGTATATGATGTAGTTCTCTTACAGTGGGAGTGTACAGATGTATTTCATTTGATGCGATCGAAGTTTAAATAATATATTGGATAGTTGTTAAAAATACACCTTATAATCTAAAAAAAGGAAATAAGCCATAATGTTGTAATTGAATAGAATCTGTAAGATACAGGTAAAGTGTCTTTCCTCCAATGGTTGATATTTAAAAATAAAAATATTGGAAAAAACAAGTAACTCTTTGTCCACAGATATTCTGTTTGAAACAAGTGAAGAAATAAATATGAAAATAATATTGAACTCAGTTATTTCCCTCTAGAAACCTTTTTGGCATTAACCTATAAAGTGTTTCACTTCGTGCTAGTGAGGACTTTGATCATGGATCCATTCACCTCGTGTTATTTAGCCCTTGCTCAATCTTACAGGTTATTAGGGACACAGGACACCTATTTCCTGCAGTTAAGAAGTTTATACTGTGGTAGAGGAGGTGTGGAGCCAATGCCACAGGAAAGGATAGTACAAGAAAGGAAAGATGTGCTGAGGGAAACCACACATGGATATCAGAGTAGTGTGTCTAAAAGAACAACAGATATTTAAAGCCTAAGCCAGTCGAGAAAGAAGAAAGAGCATTGAATTCTAGTCCTAGTCATTGAGCTCATATCAATAAGTCCCTGCAGTCTTGATCCTGAAAATAAGCATATTTTATGAGTCAGGAAATTTTGGCTCAGAGAAGTTAAGGAAATTTACCAAGGTCACACAGTAAGGGACAGAAACCACTTTCAAAGTCAGGTATTTCTCTTGTCTCATTTGAAATATTAAAAAATTAATTGGAAGTATTGGCTACATACCTAGTGTGTTTACCTTCAAATCTGTCTCTAAATAGGAATTTTGGTTTTTGTAGCTCACTGAAATTTTAAATTATGATTTGACACCCCAGCTAGATAGCGCGATTGTCAAGAGCACAGCTGACATGACATGTATATTTACTTTAGACACAGCACTGACCCACATATGATAGTTGATTACAGGACATTCGTTATATTTGATATGCGACTGAATGTACTACAACTAGAAATGGGATATGCAGCTTGTGGGAGTGAAAAAAAATTGAAAAAAATCTTTAAAAGTTACTAGAATGAAAAATTTGGAAAGAAAAAAATATCAATTAAAAACTGGTCTTCTGGAAAAGGAACACTAGAAAAGAAAATAATATTTGGCCTAATTTAGAGTCTTGATTCCAAAATGAATTTGTCATTAACAAGTGATCAATTAAATGAAAAAGAAATAATTCCTACTTTCCTTTCTTCTTCAAATATTTATTGGACACCACTATTGGTGCAACGCTTTGCACTGAGAATGCAAAGATAAACGCTGCAATATCTGTTTGCTGTCATTTCCAAATTCAGTGGATGATACAGAAATGCAATTAAAATAGTATTCAAATTCACTCTACCCTCAGTTCTACCAATAAAAATCGCCTATTACACTGCCCCCAGAACTAAAAAAATAAACAGGCTAGTAACTTCTTTCATGTAGCTTTTGTCAAGCCACCTATTTTAGGGTGTCAACAATTTAAGAGACATGTGGCACTCTCACCAGATACACTGTATATTCACAACTATTGATGTAGTTTGAGCTTCAGATCAGTCTCTAGGTTACATTTTTTAAAACACAAAGCAGATGTGTGTGAAGAAAATAGTGCTTATTATCTCCTGTCTTTAGAAATTCTGAAAATCTGTTGATAAATGCTGATTTTTATTGGCCTTCTTTGTTGCTCCTGTACTCAAGGGTTGAGGAGTCAACCTATTTTATCCACATAGATCATTTTCAGTATTAGGATTCTCAGCTGTGGGCCAGTGAGAGGTAACATGGTATATTGGAAAGATTAAAATTGGGGGTAAATATAGGTTCAAATCCCAGTGCTACCATGCCCTTGCTCTAATATGTGACCAGGAATGTTATTTAACTTTAATTAGCCTCATCTGTAAGTTACAGATAATTCCTATTTCAGTGAGCTACAATGATGACTGAGTATAAAACATATTTTTACTTCCTCCCCTTAATTCATTGCTCATGCAATAACTTGAACTTCATTTTCTATCAACTATGATCACATATGGTATCATTTTCATAACAACAGAACTCAAGGTGAGAGATTTTCTCCGAAGAAATAGGATTGGAAACATATACTTTATGGAAGAAATTATTTATCAGAAATCTTCAATGTTACATTCTTTCCTGTGGTAAATCTTGAATATATTTTAATAGCTAAGACACCTTTAAAAATCATGCCTACTATAAAAAAAACACAATTTGGAAGAAAAGAAAAGTAGAGAATGAGATCTAATGAAACGGGCAATGCATCGAATCGTTTTCCCTGACAATGAGAGGTGAGTAAACAGGAGTGAACTATTTTTCATCCCATTCTCAGCCCCCGTCTTAACTCAGGTCCTCAGGATTTCTCCTGTACTTGGGGTTGATTTCTGGTGTCATTGCTCATTCTAAGTTGGAACCTGGTTCTACTGCCTCTTATTAATGGGACTTTCAGTGATTAGCTCCTTAGCCTCTCCAGGCCTTTGTTTCCCAATCTTTCAAGCAGGAATTCTAATTCCCAAGGGTTATTTGGGTTAATATTATGTAGAGTACTTAGTAGTACAGGAGTGTCTAAAACATCAGCTCTTGGCAACTATTTGTTCCCTTCATCGGTTCTTTTTTTAATTTACCAATTCAACCTTATTTCCATTTTAACAACTAGGATGTTATCCTTGGCCTCAGGGAAAGACTCCACCAATTCTGTGTGTTGCTGAAATACAAGCCCATGAACACATTTGGGGCCTAGGAATCCAGAGACAGTCTATTCACAAAACGCACTATTTAGACAGTTTCACGTAAGGTCTAATAAACCAAGCATCCATTAAAGGTTCAGAAATACTAGAATGGATGATAGCTATGAAAACCATCTTTTAAAATCAGTAAACAAAAACAAAATTCCATTAGGTATTTACATAGTTGTAGTTCATAGGCCCGTGAATATCCTGTCTTCTGCCAAAGTGGAAACTGTTACGCCCACCCACCATGGATGAAGCCTGAAGTCTTCACATGCTTTACCTTAATTACCTCCATTAGCTCTCTAATCCCCTGACTCTCATCTGTTCTGTACAGAGTACCTTGAAGAATGCTGCACATATCTAAGCATTAATCTTTATAATAAGCATAGATCCATAATAAAAATCATCTACTGTGTGCTGAGTGTATGCTTAGTGATGGAAAACAGGAAAAATAACAAAAGAAAAAAATAGTCTTTGTCTTGAAAAAGCTTATATGTAATCAAATTGCAGACACTGGAAGCCATTAAAACTTATAAAGATACTGTCCAGAGATTTTACAAACATAAAAAAAAACACACACAAAAAAGTATAATACACCACACTGAAAATAAAAAAAAACTTATTGAATCTTTAGTACAATGCAATGTAATTTTCTTTAAGCATCTTGGTTACAGGTATATTTTAATACTGACATATTTCTAATCTAAATAGTAAGTATAAACTATTCAGCAACCACAGTGACAGTTCCCCTGCTCTGCAAGGTGACAAATTGTCAGTTGGTGGGGTACATGACATACACTTAAACTCATAGATTGCATATCTTTATATAATAAAGTTCTTCTGTACACAAAATACCTCCTATTATGAGATCTCCTTATGTGTAAAACTGCTTGAAATTGCACTTCCTTCCTGCCTTCCTTCTTTCCTTTGTTTTCTGTCTTTTCCCCCCCATTTTTATTGAGAACTTTCTGAAGCAAGATTCCACTTATACTGGATGGAAATAAAGACTAAAAATTGTGTGTGACTGGTTAAAACAAAGTCTTTTTCACTAATCATTGGAAACTACAGGAAAAAAATTACTCATAAAACTATGTTATAAAAAAAGGCATATTCAATAGAATAAATATGCAGTTTATTCCAAGGTTCCAATTATTACCAAAATTTTGTTTTAATTGTTTTGCTAGTTTATTTTTTCTTTTATGAGTATTATTTTAAAATGTATTTATATAACATTAGACATGTAAACTTACCTTAAATTTTATGTAACTATCATGAACCTCTTTACTTATGTTGTATTATTTGGAGTATGTTTAAAATACAGATTCTGAATTATAAACGATAAAATATGTGGCCTAAATTTATTAGTTCTCATTTTTAACAATTTGACAAAAAAAAAAAAAGAGACCAGAAAGTTTACCTGAGAACCTTGGTTCATATTTTGAATCTAACAACTGAAAACGTAAAACACGCCCATAATCACACTTTCAAAAAGAAAGTGAACCACAGGAAAGACTGTTTTCAGTATCGCGTGGATATTGACCGTTTAGATAGAAAGTGCCAGCCTCCATTTCTTACAACACGCCAAGTTCAGGTTACAGAGCTTTCAACAGAAATGCATTTTGAGAGGAGATTATAAAGATGAACCATGAATTCAGTGGAAGCTTTGTGCATCGTGCTATCTATCAACTGCCGTCAGGTGGAAATGTTAGCCAATATTTTTTTTTACATTTTAGAGAGTTTAATGGGTGAAAAGAAAAAGCCCTCATGTCAAACACAACAATTTAAAAAGTTGGGTGAACACGTAATAACCAAGGTACTTCTGGACGTGAAATAGGTCACTGTTGATGAATGTCCCTGTGCAGTAGGCACCCAGGGCAAACAGACCAGGGCAGGACGGGAAACCACCCCACACACGGGCTACATCCAAAGACCTCATTCTTCTAAGACACCTTCCCCAGCGTCAGAAATACATGCCAAAGTAGCTAGTTAGCCCAGTTTCTCTTTCTAGTCAACCATCTGAATTATTTTATATTCAAAGGGAGGCTTGCTCTGGCAGGTTTGTCTTGCACCCAGCTGGCCTGCAGAGCACATCTAACTGTGCGTGACAAGGAGAGCCCAGACTTGTTTCTTAGCACACCAGTAACACTGAGTGAAAGCAATTGTTTCTCCTTTTTTTCTAGCAGTATTTGCGGCTGACTATGAATCAAGTAGCTGGAGTGGGGACAGGAGCAAGTAGCGTAGTGCTCTAGAGGAGCTTCTGTCCCAGACTATAAATCTAATTCTTATTTAGGTGTAGGCCATTCTTCATAATGCAGATTTTGGACTTTTCCCAAATAGCCTTAAGAGTAACAGGCACTCACTGCATTTTTTTCTGTGTGTGTGTGTGGTTTTGAGTAGCAAAATACTGTCTGAACACTTGTCTTTAGGTATCAGATTTTTATCTGTAAAGATTTCGTCCAAATATAATATCCCATTTCCTAAAAACAACCAAATCAGTGATAGTACTTCAATCTTACAAACTTCTAAATTACTTCATGTTTCTCACTTCTAAGATGCTTTCCCCTGTTTAGCCTTTAAGGTACAAATCGAAGCTTTCCCTAAATTCCAGTGCTCCATAATCCTCCGCACATGCCTTTATCACAGCAGATAGTGGGCTCTGCTCTAATGCGGGTTTGCATTTCATCTAGTCCAGTGGACCATGAGTTTCTTCAAAGCTCTGTTGCTAGCATATAGAGCAGTAATAGGCACTTAATAAACGTTGATGGGATCAGTGAATGAATAAATAAAATGTGCATAGTCAATTTGGTTGGAGTACTGAATTCCTAAAGGTGTTGGTAGAGATAAAGAAAGAAAACAGATTGAATTCAGATATTAATATTTCAAAATACTCTTTAAGAGTCCCTGTGAAGAATATTAAGCTTTTTAGGCTAACCGATCTTGAGATACAATGACAGTCATAGTTGCTTGGCAGATTCAGCTAAATATGCAATTTGGGCAGTTTCCTATCATAAGCATCTGTATTGGCTTATATCAATGTCCTGGATTATTGTATTGCTCTCTTTTTTAGTGTCCTCACCTGGGACATAAGAATAATATCATTTACCCATTATGTGTCATGTGTATTATAAAAAATATGAAAAACAGATACAATTTGTGATCCTAAGACATAAAGAGGAGATTGTAGATATTTTTTAAATAGCTTTTCCCAATTCTTACATGCAACCTGGTTGGCCCTTTGGCAGTTTTGAACAATATAAACACTTGCAGGCTATAAAGGCTAGTTATGATACAAATGTATGAATTTAAGTCGGGTAGGCAAAGTTTTTTTATAAAGGACCAGATAGCAGATATTTTAGACTTTGTGTTATCTGGTCTGTGTCCCATTCTCAAATCTATTATAATAATGCAAACCTGACATATATAATATGTAAACAAATGAGTGTGGCTGTGTTCCAGTTAAATTTTATTTATAAAAAAAAAAAAAGACAGCTGAGCAAGATTTGGTTTATGGGCAATGGACTGTGACTCCTGATTCAGGCCAAGGGCAAAAATAAGTTAATAAAGATTCTTAATTTATCCAGAGGATGGTTTTGGTGCCAGGAAAACATCTCACTTTTAAAAATATCAAGTGTCTACGCTGTAAAAGAACCTGATAATTCTCCATTTTTAATTTAAAGTATTTCTCTATGTAGGGTAATTTTGTACGATGCCTTATCATACCAAATAAGTATTATTATAAATTATAACTTGGTTTTTATGTGTTTAAAAGTAAATGGACGAACAAAATAGATCCAGAGACATAGAAGCATGGAACAGACTGAGGAATCTCAGAGGGAAGCTTAGAGGGAGGGAGAGATTAACCAAAGAACTTCTATACATATATGCATAACCCATGGACATAGAGAATAGTGCGTTGAAGGCCTTGGGGTGGGGGGGCGCAGTGCAGGAAGGAGGGGGTCACTGGGGGAAAAGGGACATCTGTAATACTTTCAATGGTAAAGATAATTAAAAAAATAAAAACACTATTTAGTTCAAAGTAATGTGCATTTTCAGTTTGACTCTTGGGACTCTAGCATCATGCTTTGCTGAGAACACTTACTGTATACTTGTAATTGTCCACGAAAGGAATTTTTTCCACGCGAGTTTTCAGCTCTGCACTCATATATGCCTGCATCATCCAGCTGCACGTTGGGTATTTCCAGCACTGCCTGAGACTTCCGCAGACGTGCCTTACTAGGAATATAACCATTAACCTTCATCCACGTGATTGTTGGAACTGGGCTACAATAAGGAACAAAAATATCATTAATATACTTTCCACTATTAGGAACATAGATTCTGTTATCTGGTAATTTAAGCACTTAATAGGCTGAGTGCTATAAAGTGTCATCACAATTAAGGACTATGTGCTGGTTGATATACTTCACTTTCCATGCGGATTGTCTGATAAGTAGTTAGATTACAAGGAAGATAGTTTCCTTTCATATTTCAGGAAAGCAATTCATAGACAATATTTATACATGTTAATACATTATACTTTATTTTTGGAAACTTTGTAAGATTGTTTAAATGGTAACAGTAATTTGGTAAAATTACAAAGCAATAAATACTTATAGCAAGGAATTGAGCAAGAGTCACGAGCTAAGTGAATTAAGAACTCTTTTGGCCCCCACTTCTGCAAATATCTTCCTTCTGCAACAACAAATACAGTTTGCATGTAATCTCTCACCTTGTCTCAGTGATGCATTTATATACTCATAGGATGAGTTATTCTTGTTTTGTTTAAAAACGTAACTCATATACTTGATATTTATTATTATTAAAAGATAAAACCAAAGATTAACTCATGGCTTATTCTGGTTAACAGCTGCATATTATTTCATTGTATAGATGTATCAGAATTTAACCAACCATCGCCTATAGTTAAACTAGTAGGTAAACATTCAGCAAAGTCCCAGTGCTGTTGTGTTTTTTGCCACTAAGAAACAATATTACTACAAACAACATTGCACATATATCATGTACTATTGCTTTTATTTTCTGCAGCAGACATTCACAAAAGAGGAATTGATGGATCAAAGGGCATGTGCATTTTTCATTTTAATAAGTACTGCGAGATTGTTTTTCAATAATATAGTGGCAGTTTCCACACCTATCAGTAATATATGAGACTGTTTCTCCATATCCTTGCCACTATTTTATGTGATTAATCTGTTTAATTTTTGTCAGTATTGAAAGGTAACAAATGGCATTTGATACTTTAATATTTCTCTGAACTCTAAGAAGGTTGAACATCTTTTTGAAATTTATTGGCCATTTGCATGTGGGTTTCTGAAACGTTTGCTTTTATGTTACTTTTCTAATTTTTCTTTCATTTTTCCATTTCCCTGTTTGCATTGTTTAAATTAATTTCTTAGGATGCTTTGTGTATTATTAGAACCATTAAGACTTTGTTTCTCAGAAAATTTTTGTGACACAAGTTAATAAACATTTTTGGAAGAAACAAACATATCTGTAGTTTTCTTCATGACTTCTGAATTTTTGTTTGTTTATAAAATTATCTGTAAACCCAAGCTTGTGTCTATATTTTCTGCCTTATTCCTAATAATATTATAAAATTACTTTAAAACAGTTAGATCTTTAATCCTTCTGACTATATTCATGTTTTCGGTGTGAGACAGGGAATGCAACTAATTATTTCAGCGTCGTTAAAACTCCCTTTCCCAGAATATTTGGAATGTTGTCTTTGTCATATAATTGGTTCTCACATACTTTGAGTCTGTTTCAGGCTTCTCAGTTCTGTTCTGTTGATTTATTTATTGCTATCTATATTTAATCCCCTTTATGGTCTGGACCTACTCTACTTTTTCAGTTTGATTTCTCATTACTTCCTTCCATATTTTCTGACCCAGAAACACACCTCTGTGTGTTTCCAATCATATCCGTTAAAATCGTGCTGATCCTTTGAGACCTGTCCTAAATGCCTCCTCTTCAGCAGTCTTTCCTTATTTGTGTAGTCTGCTGGGATTTTTTTTCTTTTAAATAACAAAGTGCTTTGTGTATACTGCTTGCATCTCTTTTAACAGTCTACCAAAGATCATAATTACTAAGGATAGGATATTTCCCCACTAATTTTCCTTACAGGAACAGTAGCAACGTTCACTATCACAAATGATAATATGATAAAGACCATGTGTGTTTTTGAACATCTCTGTGATTTATTCTTTAGGAATAACACATAGAAGTGACATTTACTCGTAGTTCAGCTTAATCCTTGAGAGGCTTGTCTGTAACCTTTGTCAGGGTGCATTCAGAAGAGCCTTTATTTTAGGACTAGTTTAACCTTAGTCTTAAGGCCTGGACTTTTCAAGGGTCTCTAGTAAAAGACCCATTTGTTCAATAAGGTTTCATCACTCTTATGGTTTGGAGTTTGAATTTGTTCTGACTCGATGCAATCCCCAGTATTTTTAAGCTCCCTGGTGTTTTTCCTTCCCCAGCAGCACTGCCCACGGCGTGAAGTCTTACACTTCGCACTCACAGCGTACTCTTTGGTCATACACTGAATGAAGTCCCCCTGCGGATTTCAGGACGTCACCCTCTGCGGAGCTCCCCTTTCTCCTACCCTGCCTGTAAGTGTCTGTCACCTCAGCCTGCTAGCTGTTCCTCCTCTGTCTTTTGGGCTCAGGGACTGTCCTGCTCTCCTTGGGCTCCACCTCCCTGGGCCCGTCTGCAGTGGATGCTCCTGGCAGAAACTGTCCCGATGGTCAAATTCACCTTGTTCGCTTTCATCCTCCGAGGGGTTACGTTCTGCACTGTCTGTTATCCGATAAATAAAATGATTGTTCCGTACATTTTGTTCAAGTTTTTATTTATTTAGGGTTGATGACTAGTATGATTCCAATTATCCTACCAGGCTTGGTCGTAGAAGTTAAAAGTTGTTTTAATAGAGAAAAAAATAAGTCTGGTCACAATAAAATCCCATTAATGAAAGAATGGATATAAATATGTTTTATGTATTTACGAATTAGATTCGTATCGATTAGGTAAAACAAATAAACTCATCTACCTTCCACACCATGGAAAAATCTTAGAAACAAAGGTTGAGGGAGCAAAAGTAAGTCACAAATGACTAAATATGTTATAATATGATGTTAGCAACGTTCAAAGCCAAGCAAAAATAATATAATTTTAGAGATATATCTCTATGTCATAAGATAATTTTGTTAAGATGAACCACATAGTTCAGGCTGTTTGTTCCTCCTGGGGGAAAATAGGCAGGCGGCATTGGTGAAGGCCACAAAACTGATTGCAAATTAATGTCACTCTTGCTACTGTTTTGGTTCTTAAATTGGTTGCTGGGTTCTTTTGTATTAATTGCATATTACGTTAAAAATGAAACAGACCAAAAATGCTTGATGTTTTTATTCCTCAATCATGTATTATCAGAGATAATTATCATCTTTTCCCAAATGTAAATTTGGATGGATAAATAAGCCTTATTTTAAGATCTACTTTTATTTTATATTTATTTTATCATCATCGGGTTTTATATTCATTATTTGCTTATGGAATGGCATCTCTAGTGGAGCTCTGCTTTTTAAATAAATATGTATATCTAAAGGAATTTATGTAAAATCATTCATATTTTCTCACTGACCTACATAGTAACAGTGGTTTTCAGTTCTATCTTAGAGGGCAAATGATTGACACTTTACATTAAGTTTCTTAATCCTATGTTCCCCTCCAGTTATTTAATCTACACATAAAGAGTTTAATGCAGTGGAGAAGTCCCATTTGAAAGACATTCTAAGACTTTCGTATGAGAATAATCACTTCTTGGTATTTCTTTCTTACATCTAGATTTTTATACTTTCCCCTTAGTAAAATACAAAATTACTGAACTAAACACCTATTTTGCATGGCTTTTTTTCCTTCTGTCTCTAATCATTCCATCGTTTCCACCTTAGTTTGTGTTTTGGGATGTACTAAGTTGAATTACAGCAGACTCTGAATTATTTACTTAAGAACACATTACCTCAAATAGTCAAGGCCAAAGTTAAAATTGCTATTTTTTGCTTTCCAAAATGTTTAATATCTTAATTTTCAGTGATATAGCCATCGATTTCCTGACTCCTGCTCAAACCATTTTAAACTACTTTATTTCACTGTAATAAAATCTTAATTGCTACGTATCCCCTCATACAATCTGCCAGGGAAAGAAACCCAGTACAAATAGGAAATACACTGTAATAGGGAAGGCAAGGCTGAGGGACGGGATGAGTAGACCCAGGATAACCATGCAGGGAGCAGGAGAAAACACTTCTGGGAGCAGGGACACAGAATTCCATGTTGATGGCCTAAGAAGAAAGGAGACCCAACAAGGGAAATAATCACGAGAACTTTAGTAGGAAGAGCGATTATAGTCAAGTAACAGGGTGAACAGTGTCAGATCACATTCAATCCCTTTACAAACTTTTCTGAGTCATCGCTGAGTGTTAGAACCATACTGGAAGTGAAGATCAATACAATTAATGTTATAATGCCTTAATGAACTTATGACAATTAGAAAGAAAGAAAATGGTCCAAATGGTTCACCTACAGAAAGGAGTCACTGTTAATAGAACATAGTCAAGAAACCTGTTTCTATGGGCCTGGGAGGTGGGGAATGCCGCCCGGAAGAGGGGAGGGGAATTTATCCTGGCGGTAAAAGTATGTCACCGGCAGTCAAGTCCACTTGCAGGGACACAGGATATACGAGAGAGCACAATAGATTCGTGGCACTTCGCACAGCTGGGTGCTACGTGCATGACGTGTGCAGGGAACTGCTGGCAAGCTTATGGAAGGTGCCTATTTTCTCTTCAAACACAGAGAGATATCTTCAAAATGTAAAAGTTTTAACACGGTTTACTTCCTTTGATTCTTTCTTCTATCCTCAAGATTAGTATCTTAAAATGTTTGCCTCTCATAAGCTGGTAGGAGCTCTGGAGTGTGGGATTTTTGAAAAGCGTTGGTGGCGGGCTGAAAGCATATTTGAGACTTTTCCACCCGCAGTGATGCACGCAGCTCAGCGTTAAGTGAAACAGGGATCCCGAGCCTGCCGCACTGCTAACTTTTTACAGGCATTGTTGGTATCCCCTGTTCATTGATGTTCATGACAACTTAAGGCAAATAATAATTTCTGCTGTTTTCAAATGATGTGCTTGTAATCAAGGATGATTCTTTTTTTTTTTTTTTTTTGCAAGTGGGACTTTAAAAAAAATTGAGATTATAATAAGATTTTAAATTGCTTAATTTGTTTAAAGTCATTTTTTTTCAGTAACAACCTAAAATTGGGATTGTTGCTTAAAGAAAGGCCTGATTTTAAGAGTAGAAATGTCAGCTTTGACAGTAAGGCAGAGTAGTTATATTTTTCTTTATCTGTTGAAATTATATTTGTGCAACTACACATTTGATTTTCATGTAGAATAAGCAATGCAACTTGCAGGAGATAAAGAAGCTTTTTTTGTAGCTAATGTTACACTGAGAATGGTACTATTCATTTAGCTCAAAAATATCTGTTAATGACAGTAAAAGCCTTTATGAAGCCGCATTGAAATTCTGACACGAGCTTTTTGTTACGTGCTGTTGGAGTGACAGGATAAAAAGTGCCTCCAAATGCAGTTCTAGAAAGTAAGATAAGTGTTGGATGAACTCTGGCGATTGTTGAAGTCATTAAAGGTATTTTTTAAAGACCATTTTTATACACATAATAAGGTAATGTGTAGGATCTGTCAAGGCAGAAGGAATGCTTAGCTGTAAAGATTTAATGATTTCAGAGGAAAGTTCTCCCAAATTGCAAATCACCATTCATACACAAATTGTAGGTCTGTCTAATGGAGCTTCCTATTTTCCTTGCATAAGTCACAAGTGAGATATGAATTTTACATCTATGTGAAAATATATACAGTTATGGCTCCTCTGTGACTTGCACAAAAAAGGAAACATTGTGTATGTTGGAGAGAAACTGAAAGAACCAAGTTTTATAACTTTTCTCTAAGAAAGCACATAAAAAGCCATCATAAAAAATAGCTATTGAAACAAAGGTATTTTTTCATTTAGGATCCTGCATTGCAAAACAAACAAACAAATAAATCAATAAAACTCAACCACTAATATGGGTGATCACTGCTACATAATATATACAAATTTTAAGGCAAAAGCTTTATTTATAAAAGTTTGGAAATGTTCAGGGGCAGTGAGCATGATGCCTGGATCTTTCATAAGAGGATCCTACTCTTGAGGCAAGAGACCACTGTTTCAGCCACCAAATAAGTGACCATTTAGGGAGAAAAAAATGAACTGCATCTAACGTAAGTATAAATTTTAGATCTCTCTGCTTCCTGATTCTTAACTAATGTATTAACTCATAGTCTTCCCATGGTATTATTTCAACCTAGGGCCTAAGAGTCACAGCTCAGAATATGTCATTCCATCACTTTTAATTATCTTAGGCAAGAATCACATTTAGGTAAATAATCTTGGTAATTTCTGTGAGATTGTAGTCTGGTATGTTTTTTATGTTTTTAGCACTGCTTTAATAAAATTTACCAATTTTCCTTACATTTAGATAAAAGCAATGTAACCATCAAAGCAGTCCATTCTGAGGCCAGCCCACGTTTCCAGTGCAGGGAATCGGATGCCTTCCTTTCCCAGTGCCTATTAAAGCCCATCTCAGAGGAAAGCCCTGAATCCAGCCAACCAAAGAGGCTCAGGAGAATCACATGCCAAGGGTACAACAAGGCTAATTTTGCAGATAGCTGAAGGAAATTTCTGGAATGATGCTGTATTTGATTTTTCATTCATTAAACAATTATCCATGATACCTATTACGATAGACCTATTATGTGCTAGACTTTGTCATAGATTGTGGGGTTATCATGGTGACTGTGCTAGATATGGAACTTTCATATAATTAGCTATGGAATATGTAATAAAGAACAGTAGGCATGATTTAGAGGAAATACAAAGATAGGGCTACCCACTCTCGTATGGTGGGGGCAGAGAATGTTTCCTTAAGCAAGTAACATTAAGTTTAGACTTGAAGAATTAGTAGGAGTTATCCAGGCAAAGACAAAAAATCTTCAGAGAGGAGCTAATAGCATGAGCTTCCATGTGGAGGTAGAAGAGAAAATGATATATTAAGGAAATGAAAGGCAGTTAGTATGGTTGGTGCTTGGTGGCAGTGGTTAGTGACAAAGCTGAGGAAGCAGGCAGGGGTGAGTATGAGGTGCCATAAAATACTTTAAAGTGTGGACTTTTCCTAATGGTTACTGAAAATCAGTGCAGTATTTTAAGCAGGAGTGTGATGCTCATATTTGAGTTCAGGACTGGCTCCCTCCACAGACATTTTTTTTTTTTTAAAGAGAGACATAGTGACCATTTTAGGCTCACAGGCCAGGGGACCGTTATTGTAAGTACACAGCTCTGCCGTTGTAGTGGGAACGCAGACATGGGCAATACCGAAATGAATGGGAATGGCTGTGCTCCAAGAAAGGTGACCAGCCTGTGGCCCATAGTCTGCCAACTCTTGGTTTAGGATATTCTGTATGCAGCAAGTAGGATGCACTGAAAATAAGCAAAATTAGACGTAGGGAAAAATTAAGAGACTGACAAAGAAATCCATATGAACGATGACTGCTCTAGACAAAGGTAAGGGGGTGGGACTAAGAAGTGAATGTTTAACATATATTTAAGAGGTAGACCTAACAGAACTTGATGCTAGGTGGAGTATGAGTGAGAAAAAAGGAGATGACTATGTTAGTTTCTGGTTTGTGGCTAGTATAACTGGGTGAAAACAGAATATTAATTGTACTCTTACTATGTGCCAGACACTGTTCTAAGCATTTTGCATTTATTATTTCACTGAACCTCCCTCCCTCCCTCCCTCCCTCCCTCCCTCCCTCCCTCCCTCCCTCCCTCCCTCCCTCCCTCCCTCCCTCCCTTCCTTCCTCGTGGTAAGAAAACTTACCATGAGATATCTTAACAAATTTTTAAGTGTCCAATACAGTATTGTTAACTATTAGCACAATGTTGTACAGAAGAACTTAATCATCTTGCATAATTGAAACTTTATGCATATTGAGTAACAGCTGCTATTTTTCTTTCCCCCAACCCCTGGCGACTACCATTCTACTCTTTACCTCATTGTGTTTGACTGTTTTCTATAACTCATGTAAGTGGTACCATGCAAAATATGTCCTTTTAGACTGGCTTTTTCACTTTGCATTGTGTTCTCAAGGTTCATCCATATGCCAGGATTTCATTCTTTTTTTAAGGCTGAATAATATTCCACTGTATACGCGTACCACATGTTCCTGATTCATTCATTGATCAATGAACAATTAAATTGTTTCCAGATCTTGGCTATTGTAAATAATGCTGTAATGAATATGGACTGCAAAAGTCACTTTGAGATCCTGACTTTTGTTTGTTTTGGATAAGTACCCAGAAGTGAGATTGCTGGATCATATCATTTTTAATTTTTTAAGTAACCTCTGATAGGTAATTTCCCGTAGCGGCTGCACCATATTACAATCTCACCAACAATGTACAAGGGTTCCAGTTTCTGCATATCCTCACCAACACTTGTTATCTTTTGTGTGTTTTTTTTATATTAGCCATTCTAACAGGTGTAGGGTGATACTGTGTACTTTTGATTTGTATTTCCCTAATGATTAGTAACGTTGAACATCTTTTCATATACTATAGGCCATTTGCATGTCTTCTTTAAAGAAATGTCTATTCAAGTCCTTTGACCATTTTAAAATCAGATTATTATTTATTTGTTTTTGTTTCTGCTCTTGCAAAATATAATGTGCCTTCCATATTATCATGTTAACCCCTTATCGGGTACGTGGTTTGCAAATATCTTCTCCCATTCTATAGATTGCATTTTCACTGTTAGTTGTTTCCTTTCCTGTGCAGAAGCTTTTTAGATGGATGTAGTCCCACTTGTCAATTTTTTATTTCGTTGTCTGTGCTTTTGCTGTCAGGTCCAACAAACCACTGCCAGATGATGTCATGAATATTTTCTCCTGTTTTATCCTAGAAGTTTTATAGTTTCAGGTCACATATGTAAGCCTTTGATCCATTTTGAGTTGTTTCTGGTGTGTGGTGTAAGGGTTCAATCTTATTCTTTTGTATGTTGATATCCAGTTTTCCCATTTGCTGGAGAGACTATCCTTTCCCAACTGTGTAGTCTTAACACCTTTGTCTAAATCAGTTGGTTACACATATGTGAGTTTATTTCTGGGCTCTCTACTCTGTTGCTTTGGCTTATATGTCTGTCTTTACATTAGAACCATGCTATTTTAAATACTTTAACTTTGTTATGTAATTCGAAATTACATGTGGTGCCTTCAGATTTGTTCTTCTTTCTTAGGACTATTTTGGTTATTTGGGTGTTTTCATGGACCCATATACATTTTTCTTTTTTTCTTTTAAATATATCTTTATTGATTTCAGAGAGAGGAAAGGAGAGGGAGAGAGATAGAAACATCAATGATGAGAAAGTCATTGATCGAGCCCGCAATCTGGGCATGTGCCCTGACTGGGAATAAAACCCCGATCGCCTGGATCCTAGGCCGATGCTCAACCGCTGAGCCACGCCTGGCCAGGCCCATATAAATTTATAATTATTTCTTCCCTTAAAAAAAATCCATTGGATTGTATTGAATCTGTAGATTGCTTGAGAAGTACAGACATTTTAACAATATTAAGTTTTCTAATCTGTAACACAGGATGTCTTTCTGCTTATTTGTGCCTTCTTTAATTTCCTTCATAAATATTTTGTAGTTTTCAGTGTACAAGTCTTTCATTTCCTTAATTATGTTTATATCCAAGTATTTTATCTTTTTTGGCCCTGTTGCAAATGAGATTGTTTTCTTAATTTCTTTTTCATATTTACTGAATCCATTATGAGTCCTAACAGTTGCTTTGTTTGTGTGGAGTTGGCCTCATAAAATGAGTTTGGAAGTGTTCCCTCCTCTTCAATTTTTTAGAAGAATCTGAGAAGGATTTGAATTAATTCTTTAAGTGCTTGGTAAAATTCACTACCAAATCCTGGTCCTGGGCTTTTATTTGTTTGGAGGTTATTGATTACTGAGTCACTCTCCTTATTAGTTCTAGATTCATTCAGATATTCTATTTCTTCTTTATTCAGCCTTGGTAGGTTGTATGTTTCTAAAAATTTATCCGTTTCATCTGCATTATACAATTTTTTTAATGTATACTTGTTCATAGTAGTCTCTAAAGATCCTTTTTTTCTGTAGCATCAGTTGTAATGTTTCCTTTTTTTTATGATTTTATTCATTTAATTTTCTCTTTTCTTAGTCTAACTATTGGTTTGTCAATTTTATCTTTTCAAAAAGCCAACTCTTAGTCTTGTTGATTTTTTTTCAGTTGTTTTTCTTTTTAGAGAGAGAGGAAGGGAGAGGGAGAGAGAGGAAAACATCGACGTGAGAGAGAAACATTGATCAGTTGCCTCCCATATGCATCCCGAATGGGTATCTCACCCACAAACACATTTATGTGCCATGGTGGGGAATTAACCCCATGACCTTGGTACGTGCCATGACTGGGAATAGATCCCCATACTTCTCGGTTACAGGACAACACTCCAACCAACTGAGCCACATAGGCCAGGGCCTTTGGGTTTAGCTTGTTCTTTTTCTAGTTTTTGAGGTACAAAATTGGGGTGTTTATATAAAAGCTTTCTTCTTTTTGAAAGTTGGCATTTATCATTATAAACTCCCTTCTTAATACTCCTTTTACTGCATCTCATAAAATTTCATGTTGTATTTTTGTTTTCATTTGTCTCAAGATATTTTCAGATTTCTCTTCTGATTTTTTTCTTTCACCCATTAGTTGTTTTGGACGTGTTGCTTAATTTTCATGTATTTGTGAACTTTTCAATTTTCTTTTTGTTATTGATTTCTAGTTTCATTCCATTGTGGTTGAAAATTACACTTGGTATTATTTCAATCTTCTTAAATTTGTTAAAAATTGTTCTGTGAACTAACATATGATATATCCTGGAGAATATTCCATGTGTACTTGATAAGAATGTATATTCTTCTGCTGTTGGGTGGAATGTCCTATATATACGTCTGTTATGTCCATTTAATCCACAGTGTTGGTCAAGTCTGCTGTTTCCTTGTTGATTTTCTGTCTGAATGTTCTATCCATTGTAAATGTAGGGTAGTTAAGTCTCCTATTATTATTGTATTGTTGTCTGTTTCTCCCTCAGTCTGTCAATGCTCGCTTTATATATTTAGATTCCTTGATATTGGGTGTATTTATATTTATAACTGTTATATCTTCCTGGTAAATTCACCCTTTTATCATTATATAATGTCCTTTGTCTCATGTGAAAGTTTTTGACATACCATCTATTCTGTCTGATATAAGTATGGTCTCTCCCCTCCCCCTCTTTCTTATGGTTACCTTTTACATGAAGTATCTTTTCTCATCTCTTTAGTTTCAACATATATGTGTCCTTATATCAGAAGAATATAGCTAGATCTTATTTTTTTTAATCCATTCAACTACTCTATATGTTTTGATTGGGATGTTTAAATGTAAAATAATTATTGATATAAGGGACTTACTATTTAAATGTAAAATAATTATTGATAGGAAGGGCTTACTATTGCAATTTTGTCAAATTTTTGGGTCCATTTTGTAGTTCTTTTATCTGTTCTTTCTTTTCTATGTCCCCTTGCGATGCATGGATTTTTTTAAATTAATATGCTTTGATTTTATTTGCTTTTTCTTTTGTGTGTTCTATAGGTATTTTCTTTGTGGTTACCATGGGAATTATATAAAACAACTTATAGTTATAACAATTTATTTTAAGCTAATCACAACTTCAATTACTTACAAAATCTTTACACTTAATCCCCCCTCACACACACTTGAGTTATTACTGTCACCTACATCTTTTTTTAAACCTTCGCCCAAGGATATTTTTTCTATTGCCTCCTGCACACTCCCAGGGCAAGTCTGCAACTGAGGCACATGTCCTTGGCCAGAATCAAACCCGGGACAATTCAGACCACGGGGCAGGCTCTAACCACTGAGGCAAACTACCTAGGGCAGTACATCTTTTAATATTGCGTATCTATTAACATATTATTATAGTTGTAATTATTTTAAATATTTTATCTTTTAATCTTTATACTAGAATTAAAAGCAACTTACCTTTATAGTATGATAGTATTCTTATTTGGCTATATATTTTCTGTATTTGGCTAGATATTTACCTTTGCCATTGAGTTTTATACGTTTATATGCTTTCATCTTACTGCTCAGCGTCCTTTCACTGGAACATGCGGACCTCTACTCAGCATTTCTTACAAGGCAGTTCTCATGGTAATGAACTCCTTCGGGTCTGGAAAGTATCTCTCCTTTGTTTTTGAAAGACAGTTTTGGCAGTCTAATATTCGTACTTGGCATTTTTTTTCTTCGAGCATTTTGAATATATCACTCTACTCCCTTCTGGCCTGTAACGTTTCTGCTGAGGAACCTGCTCATGACCTTACGGAGATTCTCTTGTATGTGAGAAGCTACTCTTCTCGTGCTGTTTTCTCTCTTTGTCTTTGACTTCCGATAGTTTGATTATTATGTGTCTTAGTTCGTATTTCTTTGGGTTCATCTAATTTATGGTCCATTGGGCTTCCTTCATCTGGATGTCCAGTTCAGTCCCCAGATTTAGGAAGGTTTGGACCATTAATTTATTAAATAAGCGTCTGTCCCTTTTTCTCTGTCTTCCTTCCGAGGCTCCTACAATGCATATATTGGCTGGCTTGATGGTTTCCCATAAGTCTCTTAAGCTTCCTTCACTATTTTTCATTTAAAAAGAAACTCCTGCTCCTGTGACTATACTTTCCAGTGACTTGTCTCTGAGTTCACAGATACTTTTTTCTGTCCTATGTGTTCTGTATTTAAGTGGTCTAGTGAATTTCTCAGTTCAATTACTGTATTCTTTGACTTCATGATTAATTTCTGTTTGGTACATTTTTGATTTCTTGCGTGAAATTCTCCCTTTTCCAAGTATTGTTCTTCTGACCATATTTAACATATTTATGATTATTATTTTGAATTTTCTGTCAGGTAAGTCATATAACTCATTTTCATTTGAGTTAGTTTTTGGACATTTATCTCGTTTTTTTTTAAACATATTTTCTTGTTTCTTCATTTTCCTTGACTCTTTGTTGTTAGTGTCTACAGAGAAGACACAGCAACCACGTCTCCCAATCTTTACAGACTGGTCTCATACAGGTGAAGACCTTCATGAATTAACCCAGCCAGAGATTTTTGGGGTGTCTCAAACCTGTGTGCTAGTTCACACTTCTGTCTTTTTTCTCAGTTGTTCCTATGCATCTAGAGTACGCTTTGTCCTGGCAGTGCTCTGAGACATCCTTGAAACTAGCTGGGATCTGGGGGTTTCCTCCCCAATATATGGCACTATATCAGTTGTACAGCTTACGGAGAGAGAGTCTTACATATTACTACTGGCCAGTGCCTCAGAAGCCCCAGGAAAATCAGAATGTATGGTCCAGGACTTTGCTTCCTTCCTCAGAAAGAAGCTGAGAGCTGTGCATTTTTTCCACCTACAAGCTTTGCGCTGAGTCAAGGGGTGGAGCTGTGGCATGAGCTAGCTTGGTAGTTCAAACTGCAGTCTTTGTTATCAGAGGTTCCCAGGTGTTTAGCACTGCTAGGTCCCTTTAGCACAATGAGACAGATGACACAGAAGCCACTGCATCAAGTAGCCCCAGAAATATCAGAATATTGGACAGATGTTCTAGTCCTTTCCTTCTCTCCAAAGGAGAAGCTGGGATCTAGGGGTTTTCTCCCCAGTCTATATGTGTCAGGAGTACAGCTTATGGAGAGAGTCTCACATATCCCTACTGGCTTTGATGTGGCTGGTTTTGCTTGTGACCAGGATGCAAGTCTCTCAATTAGTTTCTGATTTCTCGCAAGAGGCATTGTTCTATGTATTGTTGTTGAATCAGTATGCCTGTGGGGGGAGGAAGGTCCAGGTCTTCTATTCTGCCATCTTCCTGTTATCACTGTACTAAATTTATTTTTTATAACAATTCTATGAAGTATAAATTTTCATCTTGCCTGGTTTACACATGAAGTACAAAGAAATTAAGAAAATTTAGAGTGAACTCTGTTAAGATGGGAGAAATGTGATTACAGGTAAATGAGAATGAGGAAAAGCCAGGCAAGAGAGAGACATTTACACTGGTGGGAAGGGTAACAATGACGATAATATTGTAAGAAAGCAGAAGGAAGGTAGATTTTCATTAGTGATAAGGGTGCTTTTTTGTTGTTGTTCTAAGAAGAGGTAAGGAAGCTGAGAGGATTGGAGGTTTGGAGGCAAGAAGTGAAGCCATTTCTTGTACAAACAGTTTCAATTAACTGTATAAAGCAGCATCTGACACTGCTTATGGAAGCAGGATATGGAGATTCGAGGACCATGGTGGGTATTGGAATAAGCCACTATAAAGACATAGCAGGCTAGTGGGCAGCACTGAGGGCCTAAGGAAGGCCCGGGACACTACATTTCCAGTGGAACCATTCTGTAGAGTCCTCTGCTTTCTTCAGTAGTGCTCAGCAGCTTGAGTAGAAGTATACAGACATTGAATGATTCGATTCAGTGAGTATTTGAAGAGTAGGAGCAACAAAAAAACATTGTGGCAAGGGAGTTAAAGCTATGAAAGAGTGACTAAAGCAGTGAGCCCTATACTTTAGTTCATAAAAAGTAAGCAATGAAGACAGAGGTCCTAATAAGTAGGAAGAAATTAAGGATCATAAATAATGTAATTTTGATAATTATTGTAATAGTTGAATATGATGATAAATGTTACTAGTTAAGGTATTTATTATCCTTACTTTGTAATCATTATTTTATTTTTATTTATTTATTTATTTATTATTTATTTATTTATTAATATATCTTTATTGATTTCAGAGAGAGGAAAGGAGAGGGAGAGAGAGAGAGAAACATCAATGATGAGAGAGTCATTGATTGAGCCCACAACCTGGGCACGTGCCCTGACTGGGAATTGAACCCGGATCGCCTGGATCCCAGGTCGATGCTCAACTGCTGAGCCATGCCCAGCCGGGCTGTAATCATGATTTTAGAGTGTGCTCTTCCACTTATAAAACAAATGGAGTTTGCTGTAAAACAGTATAGCATGCTATGCCGGCAGCGGCCTCATACATCCCATGTTTACTGGGTCTCTTGATCACATCATTCCCTCTCGTGCTTGATTCAGTCTCTTGTTTTGTAGAGTCACGTGCTGTACAGGCTTGCAGCCTAAGAGCAATAGGCTAAGCCGCATAGGCCAGGTGTAGAGTAGGCTATGCCCTGGAAGTTGGTGTAAGTGCACTCTAGGATGTTCGCACAGCGACCAAGTTGCCTAATGGCACCTTTCTCAGAACGTATCCCAGTCACTAAGCACTGTATGGCTGTCGTTCACACGCTCACGGCAGACCCTATGAATTCTGCCAGTGAAAAAGAAGAAAAGTAAAATCTCTGCTCTCCTGTGTATCTTTCCATAAATAAGTTAAAAACACATTAACCCTGATGCTAGCAGCCACCAGAGTTTTATGTAAGGCTACTGTCCATGTTCTCTGCAGTGGAAAGTATAATAGGTGAATGGTACTGAGATGGGGATTCTAGGCTTAGCTTTGTGATTTTATGGCAGACTCTTGGCAGTTATTTAATTTCCATTAGGCCTTAATTTGTGAAAAGATTGTGTTTGGGGAGTGTAGTTTTCCTGGCTCTTGATTCATCTATGATTTTTGGACTATAAAACTATGTAGCTATTATTGACTTTTTACTTTGTTCTCAGATTTTTAATTGGTATACATTTAATATTCACAGAAGCTGGAGAAGTATGTTTTATTTTCTGTTTTACAGGTAAGTAAAGTGATAGAGAAATTTAGTAATTAACTAGAAAGAAAAGAAAGATAACTCTGATGTTATTCTTACACATGTTAAATATACACATTCATGTATATTATCTCTTTGGCTCTTTAGGGCATATATCACAAAGAGATGGAGAGAAGTGGACAATGAGGCATACAAAATGTATGGCCTACTTGTAGTATTTGTACACAGTAGAGTATGTACATCTATGGCATAGCTTAATCTCTCAGGTGGTTAAGATGCCATGCTAGGGATATACCATGCTAATGAGAAGGCTTTCACCTACTTTTAGAATAGTAAATTCTCTTCTCTATTATAGCCACATCTTTGTCATTAGGTGGATGGTGCAAAAGCCCATGAAATGTAACTATTTGATTATATTGGTACAAATGAATTCTATTTCTCTGTACCCGCATCTCTACTGTGAGTTCAGAGCATAGCGCCCTATAGTACAGAGCACAGCACAGAACAGCTTGTCAGGGTTTACACTTATTCAATTTGTACTTATGGAGCACAATGTTTTAAATAAATCTGCATTCAAGTAAAGCACAGAATAAGTCTTAATGCTCTATTATTTTATTTTTAATTTTATTTTTTTGTTAATTCTCACCTGAGGATATTTTCTTTATTGATTTCAGAAAGAGTGGAAGGGAAGGAAGGAAGGAGAGAGAGAGAGAGAGAGAGAGAGAAACATCCATGTGAAAGGTTGTTTCCTACATGCATCCTAACGAGGGCCTGGTATCAAACCTACAACCCAGGTGTGTGCCCTTGACCAAAAATCAAGCCCATTGCCCTTCAGTGCACTGGCTGATGCTCTAACCACTGAGACCGCCAGCCAGGGCCGCTCTATTATTTTAACAGAGGACAAAAGCAGACGTTGCACAACTTATTAACAGACCGTATTAGCCACTATTTTGTTGTAAAGATAGAGTGGAAGGGCTGTTAAGATTTATTCCCAATCTTTACACATTAAAAATTTACATTATTAGAACTTTTTTAACTATAAAAAAGCCCACAAAAGCCAAGAGGCACAAATAGCCCATTAATTATTTCATATAAGAGATAGGTTACTCCATAGTCTATCTCAATTATACGGAAAAAACAGGTTCAATTTGCTTTTAAGAGGTTCCAATTTGCTTTTCTTGAGTTGCATTGGTATGTGCATTCCACTTGTATTTCTAACCCACACTATAAATAAAACCAGAATATGGCTTAAGCATTATGTTTGACCATTGTTTTTATTTTTTACATTCAGATCATATGGATCCTATAGCAGTAGTTATTAAACCATTATAACTAATGATGGAGCAGAATTTACCTATTTCATATATATGCATTTTTTCTTACATACTTGACTCCTGGTATTTACATTTTGCAAATTTTGTAACCTCTTGGCATTCTGTAACATTGATATGTCAAATTTGATGGCAAAACAATCATATTAAGTGTTTTAAATATTAACAGCAGCCAGAGTAAAATGTCACTTTGGCTTAATATGTAAAATCAGCTCTAAAAACAGGTTTTTTTTAAGCTCATGGGGGAAAAAAGAAAGGTTTTGACCTGAAAGGATATTTGGGAAAGATAAAATTGACTAAAAATTCCTAGTATTTAATATTCATAGAATTTAAAAAAAATATATATCTTGTTTTCTTGATTTCAGAGAGAGGAAGGGAGAGGGAGAGAGAGAGAAACATCAATGATGAGAGAGTCATTGATCGGCTGCCTCCTGCATGCCCCAAAAGGGGATCAAGCCCGCAACCGGGGCATGTGCCGTGACTGGGAATCCAACCCCGATCGCCTGGATCCTAGGTCAGTGCTCAACCGTTGAGCCATGCACGGCCCAGCCACAGACATTTTTTATGGCTTAGAGTTTCTTTGCATTACTGAGGCACTTGGCAATATGTATTATTAGTAGAAAGCCAGAGAGTGAATTTTCTGTGATCCATTTTCAATTGAAACCCTGAAAAGCTGGATAGTAGCAGAGAGAGTGAAGTTTGTAAAGGCTACTATTCCTGGTGTAGGAAAAACTTGAGACATGAAGTCTGTCTTGGAGGGTATTTCAGAAAAAGCAGAACATTATGACAAAGGCAAGTGTTTCATAAAATAACAGTGTGTCACAAATATTCGGAGAAGGCTGAAAGGGAATGAACATGTAATCAATAGCCCTTTACATATTGAGTCTCAGTTAAATTTAAGAGTGATTTTATAAGAAGGTATTGTTATGTCTACTTTACCAATTTTGAAAATGAGATTCAAAAAGGGTAACTCATCCGATGCATACACCTGGTAAATGAATTAGTTGCTATTTGAAATTAGTATCTCAGACTATTAAGCATTTCTTATACTGTCACTTGGCACTGAAAATGCATTTATTCAGCTACAAAAGAGTTATAAATTCCTGTGACATGAATCGTGCAGATTTTTTTTTTTTTTTTGAGAATTGTAGGTTAAATTAGAAAATTACTTTTGTTTTTTAGTTTCCCTGTTTTAAATTCTTTTTGAGGAATGTTTTGGTCAAAGAACCACCCTATGACCTTTCTATTGCCAGAGTTTGTGCATAATTTCTTCTAATAAAGACAAGAAAAATATGCTATTTCACACATGGAGATTGATTTATTTCTACCTTCTTGTTCAGATAAATATAGTCAGGGTACCTTGACTTTCTACCTTTCATTTACTTCTTACTGAGCAACTAAAAATGACTGAGGAACAAACAGCTGAAAACTAGACAGAGTATATGAAAGAAATGAATCTCAAAGTATTGGGCATCAGGCTGTAAAGGACAATGGTCCCCAAAATAAGCTAAATAAGTACTTTGAGCCTTACAACTGCCTCAGCTTACTCCCTGGACAAACTTTCCAAGCTACGGCTTAGGGAGGGGAGACTCAGGCGAATCCCAGTCTTTCTGGGATGACGAGACGGATCTGGGAGTCTGGGCAACCTCTGGCCACGAGACTTTATAGCACTTGAGAGAGAAGAACTGCACAGAGAGAGAATGTTAGAAATCTACAAAAAAACACCTCCCTTGAGTATTCAGTTTAGCACTCATCGGCATATGCATATGAGAAAACCACTTAAAGATCAGAAAGGACATCCTGAAAGGATTGGAAGAAATAGCGCTCAGAATTCACCCAGGTCAGAAATAGTTCCTACCATAATAGCCAGAGTGGAGAATCTCATCGTTCAGGAGCCATTGGCTAGAATAGTTTTTTAAAAAACTCTTGCCTTGGTGGTGGGAAGAAAATTAGATCTAAAGTACATGCTGCTTAGGTCTTGTCTAAAAAAAACATAAAAGAAAGACCTGAGCACATTGAATTGTTCCCAAGTGACTTAACTACATCTCAGAACAAAGGTCAAAAATATAGAAATACCCAACATCCAATAATGTAAAATTCAAATATCTGGAACCAATACAAAATTGCCAGGTATGCAAAGAATGGGGAAAATGCAACTTATAATGAGGAGAAAAAACATAAATCAACTAAAACTAACACAGAAGGGATACATATAATAGAAATAGCAGAGAAGAACATTAAAACAGTTATTTCAACTATATGAGACCTAAAGGAAATCTTTAACAGGTTATTCAGAGAAAATGAAGGCTTATGTGCATATAAAGACTTGTAAATAAATGTTCATAGAAGTTTTATTTGTAATAGATGAAACTTGGAAGCAAACCCAAATGTCCATCAACAGGTAAATACATAAACATATTACCATATAGACATAGACTGGAATACTACTCAGCACTATAAAGGAATGCATTTCTGACACACTCAATCTACTTGTATGACTCTCAAGATAATTACTGAGTGGAAAAAAAAAACCACAACAGACCAAAAAAAAAGAGTGCATACTGTAAGACTCACATTATACAGAACTCTAGAAAAATGAAAACTAATCCATAGTGACAGAACTGAAATCAGACCCGTGGTTTCCTGGGGTTGGGTGTGCATAATGGAAGAAGGGGAAGATTAAACATGTTCATGCAGAAATGTTTATGGGTACCGCACATATTTAGTATGGGGCTATGCGATGATTTCATGAATGTATACATATGTTAAAATGTATCGCATTGCATACTTTAAACATTTGATTGCATGCCAATTATGCTAAGCACAATAAGCCAGTCAGAGAAAGGCAAGTTTCACATGATCTCACTTATATGTGGAATATAATGAACAAAATAAACTGATGAACAAAATAGATCCAGAGACATGGAAGCATGGAACAGATGGAGGGATCTCAGAGGGAAGGGGAAGACGGGGCAGGAAGAGATTAACCAAAGAACTTCTATGCATATATGCGTAACCCAGGGACACAGACAATAGTGAGGTAGCCCTGAGGGGGGGTGCGGGGTGGAGGGGGGCATTGGGGGGGAATAGAGGACATCTAACACTTTTAACAATAAAGATAAATTTAAAAAATACATGTTTATAAGATAAAAATTTTTAAATTTCATAATTTTTACATAAAAAAAGCAGCCTGAAGGAATACTTCAGCAGCACGGCTATTTTACCTAACTGGGCATCTGACTTAATAGATTTTTTTCTACACATTTAAGTCACTGAAAATATACTAGAATATTTATTCTTTCCATTTTACTCCTTTAATTCCAAAATGAAGTTAAAACAAGAACCTTATGGGATAAGCATCCTCTGGATAGCCTCTTTAGATACCGCTCTTTATGTTTCTTCTATTTTCTGTTACTTGTGTTATAAAGTCAATAAAACCCAGACTCAAGAAACTATGAAGACAGTGGGCAGAGGAATTCTCCTGGATGAGCTTTCTTTATATTTCAATCCCCTTAATAAGATACAAATAGGTAGTCAACAACCATTTTTCTAATAGCTTTGCAATGCTATAGGGGAGATAACTGTTTATTAACTCAGATTTTAAAAATTAAACTGCAAATAAGTGGAGGAAGAGCTTGTCATCATTCAGGTTCTGATCGACTTGATCACTGAGTCAGGGTTTAGTGCCCATGTCACTTTAGCCTTAGTTAGTCTCACTCATCACATCCAAAATACCTCTGATTGTAAGACACACATAATTGTAAGAATCAATAAGAAAGAAAAATTGCTAATTAAATGATGACACACCAACCCTGTAATATACATCTGGAGTTCATATATGTTAATTTTTAATTGTATTTATTTATTTTTAAATTTATCTTTATTGATTTCAGAAACAGGGAGATAGAAACATCAATGATGAGAGAGTCACTGATCGAGCCCACAACCCGGGCATGTGCCCTGACCCAGAATCGAACCCCGATCGCCTGGATCCTAGGTCGATGCTCAGCCGCTGAGCCACGCCCGGTCGGGCAGATGTTAATTTTTTAAATGCGTGCTTTGGACGTATCATACCTATGCTTTTTCTCAATGGGATGTGGCTGAATGTAGCGGAATTACAGGAACGTGGAGACAGGAAGATGTTCTTCCCCTGCGTGTCTGTGGGAAACACTGATGTGTTCTTTCAGAAATGTCGAGAGGCTACATTTCTCTGTAGGGATGCATACAACGAGTGACCTGATTTCATAATGTACCTTCCTTCGAGAAAATGGCCATAAATAAGACATTCTAAAAGTTGCGCCCAGATTGATTTGATCCCCAAAAGAAAAACAGGGAATAGAAATCACCGAAAGCACTTATCGCCTGCCTTCTGTACTATAAAACAGCTGCTGACACATGTCCCCATTGACTATCAGTTTCGTACCTGTGGGCTATCAGCTAAATTATCCGTCAGATTGAAAAATATTATGATAAAGACCTGACATGGAAACTATTCTGCATCATGTAGCCACCAACAAACACTGCGACAGGAACAGTAGGTAGGAGCTGTTTTATTTACACTGCAAATAAAAAGGGAACAAGAACAGCAGGGTGACATGTTTAGTTTATGTCTTAACATTTTCTCTCTTGAGACAGTCGTCTGGGGATTTAACCACTGATTTATGTACATGTACATGCATACACACACGTGTCACTTATAGGCAATACATTAAATGTAATTGCAGCCCATGCTGCCAGGTTCATGCGAGTCTACCGCTGAAAATCAAGCAACCGCCAGGGACAATGAATATAGAAAGTATCAAACAGAAAGCGGGAATGAAACCCTCCACTTCCTTGCCATAGGAACGGAAAGCGCTCAGGTAGGATGAATTGTAAAGCAGTGCATGAGCTATCAGACAACTTAGAGCCACTTGGATTTTACACATTGTGCATGTGGATACACTTGAATTGCATAGTTAAAAAGTACTATAAGATTCAAAACCTAGAACTGAAGAATATTATGTTGCAATGTTTTAACTTCACAGTAATTTTTTTTGCAATAACTATTATTGCAGGGATAAATAAAAGCTAGTTAATATTACCAGTAAGATAAAGGCAGAGAAGGTGGTTTTTAAAAAACACAATTTAATTAACAGCCTTTTTCCTGCAATTTCATTCTTCCTCCACCTCATCTCAATGGCACCTGTTTCCAAGTTTTATGATGCCCTGAGAGATATTCCAAAGACAAATACGAAATTATGTCTCTTGGTACTCATTTGATAAGAACACGAGAGTGAACAAATAAACTTTGTATGTGGTCTTCTGGGCCCTGGGTGTCGCAGTCATCGGAGATATAAGGGAAAGTTTTCTCTTGTATCAAATATTTTGGGGGAAAAGCTTAAAGATGTGTAGAGATGAGGCACCCTCTGATGTTCAGGATAAATTCTGAATTGGAAAGAATAAGACACTGGAATTGATGGAATTAGGTACTCATAGGAATGTCTCTGACGCCAGACCATAGATTATGATTTCTAAATATGTGACTACTGAGGTTAAAGCGCCTCCCTAAACCCCAAAAGAAACCACCAACTTAAAGGTGTAATTCATAAAAAACACAACTGGGACTCATCACAGTGACTTTGGTAGGGCAACTCAATCGTGCTAGAGCGCCGATATCACCTGCAAAAAAATGTGCTTCTGAAACCTGGACATATAGCAACAGACACTGTCAAGGTGAAGCCATCCTCCGGGTGCAGCCCAGCAGAGCCGCTCAGCTTTTAGCTTCACAGCCTACATGCCCAGGCACGCGTGGTCTCAGGCTTAGGCTTCTTCAGTGTGCTAGTGTATATCTGCTTCCCCTTGAGCACACACACACGCTTGCTATACTAATGAGTGATTGAATTCAGTCGATAAAAGTTCACTTTGCACCAACTAAGTGGGAATAGGTTTAAGAAAGACATTTGTGGTGATTAAACAGATGAAAATGAAAGGGAAGAAAGAGTGAAAGAGTTTATACGTTGAGGGACTGCCTCAGTGGTCACCTCCAGGGACAGAAAAACTTCCTACGTTGGCAGATGAGGGCGGGGGTGGAAGTTGTCATTTGAGTCGGAGTTCTAGGGAGCCGCCGGTGCCACGGCTGTGGAACAGGGTCTTGAAGATTCTCAAGTAGATGAAATTAAGGGTGAAGCTCGAATCAATACGACCAAATTAAAAGTTCCAAAGAAGTCTTAGGCTGAATGGGACAGGGAGTGATATGAAAACCAGGAGTAACATTCTAAGGACTGTGGAAAACTGAACCAGTAAAGTGCATGGAGCAGAACTGGAGAGAAAACAGCACTTGGAGGAATTCCCAACGCCGGTGGGACATCACTGGGGTGATTTTTTTTTTTTTTTTTAAAGGATATCTCTAGTCTTATTTGCAGAAAAAATGAGAGAGAGAGAAACTAGTTAGACAGCATTTGGCTTTAACTCAGGTTGTGGCAGAAAGAATAGAAAGAAGGAAGTGGACCTGAGGGATTTTTAAATGGGTCACAGATTGGGACAGAAGGGCTGAGGGAGGGCGCTGATGATGCCCGGGGTTTGAGGTGCTATCCTTGGCTGTTGGACTTAGGGAGAGGGAGGTGTCCAGGGAGACATATATTAGTAAGTCATGCACAATCATGACAGTCAAATTTCCAGTTATTGAAATGAAAAATACATTTTAAAATGTATTAAATACTAATGGCATGCATCTTGCAATGTTTGTTACCTCGATTTCCAACTTAGTATCAAATCATTCTAAGAATTGCATCTGAAAACATCTTAATATTCTAAACTCACCTTTGTTTCGTGGACAAGATTTGATGCTGCCCTCGCTTGAACAACACCAATATAACAAGAATAAACATATGATAAGAAGGCCTACTTCATAGTACAACGAATCAGTAAGACGCACACCGCTTTCAAGAGCCTGTGTACTGTGATAGCTTTAAAAATTAAGTGTTGACGTTAAACATATTAGCCAGAATGAAACCTCAAATAAAGAGGCTCCAACATGTTCGCTGTTACATAAATAAACTCTAAAAGCTGCAAAAATGGTTATTCAGTCACCTTTAGAGGAGACAGAGATAGTCATTTGCACAAAATTTAAACTTTTAGTAGAAAAGTCAGTGGGAATTTGTGGGGGTAATTAAATAAAACATAGAAACCCAAGACTGGAAGATTCAAAATAAGGAAACTGAGATTAAGGGGATAAATAATTTGCCTAAATTTATTGTTTGTAATCCATTGAGAGGCCCTGTCAGAGATGTGGTTAGATTCTGAGTGAGATATGGAAACCACCCAATCCTAGATAGAAGTTCAGCTTGAAGTATACGAAGATATTTGACAATTTTTTGGCTACATCTTCTATTTTGCTCCACCAAAGGCTCACTCAGGTATCAAGATTATGTATCTGGGGTGGGGTGGGGTGGGCTCTGAGTTAGAAACTCCTGATGGATGTACTGTTTTCCTCATATCTTCTTTATGAATGTTAGCAGCCAACCCGTTTCTCATCCCCAGTCAAAACCCAATGGAAGAGGTTATTCTATGAAAACTCCAGGGATATTCACCCAAAATAAAGCTTTTGGATGAGTCTAAACTGATCCAAGTAAAAATCTCAGTCATTTAAAATATCTCTTGCTTCATGCCCTCGGTGACTTGTCCTGGATATTAACATTCTTAATTTTCAATCATTATGATACTTGAGTGCATGCAAAAAAATTTTTTTTTCTTTGATAAATTGGAAATGACTCTTAGCAACTGAAAAGCGCAATGGTAAGTTGAGAAGAGCATAAGTTTCGGAATCAGGAGACCTGGTTCTGCTTCTATAGCTTGCTACCTATGAGGTTTTTGCATGTCTGACGTTTCCCTGGTGAGGCAGATTAGGTGGTCCTAAGATACCCTGGAAAAGCTAGACATATGATGTCAGTTAACTATGCCTCCAAATGTAAAAAATTATGTGAATTATGGGTCCTGTTTCTCTAGAACTAGGCAACATCTCTGAGTGCAAAAGTAAATAAATAAAACACTCCCTTCCATATTTGACACTAAGGATGTTAAAAATATAAAGAACATCACATGAAGAAACATCAGACCATTAGCCCGGCCAGCAAGGCTGATCTTTGTCTAGCCCTTCCCTGAGGAGTCTTGGTTTCCCATCAGCAAGTTAACACGGGGCTACGGGATCTTTAAGGTTCTTTCAGCACTTGTCACCTTTGGGTGCCACCTGCAATGAAGATGCATCCTTGGTTTCAAAAATACTGATGCAACCAATCGCTCACAAGGGTAATTTTCTTGACTCCATAATGTACCACTTTCCTGTGATACCTAAACATTTATTGATTCCTAGACCCAGTGACTAGCTCCCGTTTCCATATCTTCTATCAATCTAACACTTAAGTAATTTGATTTCGGTTTTGATTGACAAATATCACACAACTCTATTTTTAATTCCTACAGCCCTTAGTGACCGGCTTCACAATAGTATTAATAAATCATCAATCTGTAACTAAAGAGCAGGTTCTTTCAGGAACGTTTGCCAGTTGAAGACTGTGGGAAATCTCTGAGGAATATTTGTCATTCTCACAGTTACAGTGGGACACAAGAGCAGCCATTTGAGACAGCTTGGCTACAGACAGAGGAAAAGAAAACATAAACTACAGCAAAAAAAAAAATGACTTTTTGAATTGATAACTGGTACTTTCTTACATGCAGTAAACATATAAGAAAAGAAAAAAAAAATTACTTAATGTCTTGGTTCCCTAATAGGCATTTGATGGAGTACAACAAAAGATGATTCGTAAATGCTATCTGCAACAGAGATAAGAAGAGACTGGAAAGGGCAGGAAATTGAATGAGTCCTTCCCTCCCACCTCACCACCAGGTTTCAGATGAGCCTGGAAAGGTCATTCACATAATTATTACAGTAACTAGTTCAAGGCCTTTGGAGCACAGCTGATCTGATTGTGTGTTAATGGCTGCAAAAGCAAGATAAGGAACGTGTAGGGTAAAAAAAAAAAAATTCTGCCTGTAACGCCATGAGCTTGCAGGATTGTTACAGTAGATAAACCAATGTTGCTTTATAGCTTATGGCTTTAAAAAAAATTTCCGAATAACCCCAAGTTTGCCCTTGTGCACGGGGTCATGTAAGCACTAGTGGCCAAATTTTACTTCTTTGTTGTTGGTGGCTATGTGACGTATCTAGTGATCTTTCTGGGGGGGGGTTTGTGAAGGGTCACGTGATGAAATGAAACCTGCCAGAAATCTGTAGCTAATGTAATGTGGTCAGAATTTTCAGAGCCAAGACATATGAAAGGGCATCTAAAGACTTCTGTCTGACCAAACCAAGGCAATAACATACCTACTGTTACAAAAGACTGGCCACATTTCTCATGCTTGAATTCAATTCAGTGAATAGAGTGAGCACGTGCTGCATATAAAAATAATCTAGGGATCCAAAAATGTGTCACAATAAAGAAGACAGATATGCATAGTAGCCCATTGGGACAGGTTAAACAGTAAAATAGGGGCGGGTGGTCATTAGTTCTAAAGGTATGAGATTGGGTCTTAAGTAATCAGGGAAGATTTAACAGAGGAGTGGCATTTGGCCTAAGCCTTGAAAGCTTAGGATTGTGAGGGCAGGATATAGTAAGTCCTCACTTAACATTGTTGATAGGTTCTTGGAAATGGCAACTTTAAGCGAAACGACAATAATGAAACCAATTTTACGACAGGCTAATTGATATAAACAAGAGTTAAGTTCCTACCACATGCTTCTGGTTGCAAAAACATCACCAAACTTCTAAATAAATGCCCAAAACACTTCTAATATCAAACATTGAAATAAACGTGAGCTAGACATACATTTAAGAAAGATTAATAAAAAACAAGTAAGATCATAATTTTCCAACCCATTTATTTCAGTTTAGGGTCACAGGTGGCCAGGCTGGAGCCCATCCCTGCAGCTGAGGGTGCAAGGTGGGAACCCATCCTGGACAGGACGCCCTTGCATCGCAGGGCACACTCACACCCACACTCACTCAGACTAGGACAATGGAGACACTGAAGTCACCTCGAGAGCACATCTTTGTGTGGGGGAGGAAACCCGAGCCCCTGGAAAAACCCACATAAACATGGGGGGAACATCCAAACTCCACACAGACAGTGGCCCAAGCTGGGAATTGATTTTTTTTCCTCATGAGCATTGTAACAAAACAGTGTTGAATGAAACATGCAGAACCTGCTGTATTTTAGGCTGAGGGGCCCGTTACAGGACCAGAGAAGCACTGCCAAGAGGGGATGCCAGAGGGAGGCTGCAAGGCCAGAGGAAAGGGACCCATCTTCGCTCCCTCTCTGCTTCTTGGCTCCTCCAGGTTCATGTGAACGGCACCTTAGTGACACGTCCTTCCTGAAGCTGCCAGGAATCTAGTTTGTTTTTCCAACTGCAGTAGGACACGCTTCATTTTGTCCCACCTCAGGAACCCAGCTGTCTGGTGCCTGCTCCTCAGAGGTCTGGGCCGCAAGAGAGGTACCTCTGAGGTTCTGATTTTTAATAATTACAACCCTTCCTGCGTTTCATCTCAGCCCTGGAGATGGTAGTTTCTTCCTGCAGTTACCAACTCTCTGTACTTGAAAGTTCTTGTTTTACTCTGTTACCTAGTTAATGGCTTACGTAGACTAGACTTAAAAACAGCACAGCCCGCTGAAAATATCACCAACTTTCAATTATCTGCAATATAGGGAGAGAGCCATTAAACTGAAATATTTATCAGGGCCCTAAGGGATTCCGGACCTACATCGTCTTTTCACTTCCTTTCTCTCATTTCCTTTCAGGAGGACTGTGTCCAGTGTTTAAAAGGAGACCTGGGAACTATCAAAGACACCCCTTCTTCCCTAGCTAAAGTCTCTGGGCTGAATGTTGAGCAAAAAAGGCATTTCTGCTCTTTCTACTCCCTGCATATGCCACCAGCCATTTAAAAATGTTAGGTAATAATGTAGTTCCCCAAAGGCAGCTAATTAAGTCGGCCGGACTCTAGCTTCTATTCTTAATTTTCAGCCTGAGTGGGTAGATGAGCGAGTGGTCAGCAAAAAAGAATTTTTAAATTTTCATTTCCAACCCTGACCCAGACCATTTCTCCCCATTCGGGAAACATTAGATCTAAATTATTAGATGACAGGTAGATATTATTATATTCTTACAACAGTGTGGGAAAAGAGCTTCTACTGCTTCTGCCGACAACCCATTTTCCCTGCAACAGCTTTTTTCGTCAGGAACTTCTAACTCTGCTAGTTTAATCCCATACTGTTGGAACTTCACTCCTTCCCTGTCTCCTTGGAACAGAACAGCTTGTTAGCAATCTCTTGATAATAACCCTCCATATGTCTAAAACAGTCTTTTCTTTCCAAAGTAATTAATGCCCCTCCTTTTTTTTGGGTTTTGTTTTGGCTTTTTTTACACTTTACTGTATTTCTCAAGCCTTTACATGCCTTTGTTTGCCTCTGGATCCTCTTTAAACACTTTTCTGGGGAAATTATACCTTTGCAGAATTGACTAGTATCAAGCATAGCCTGTCACAGCCACATCATGCGTAAGTTCCGTGCTCAATATTGTATAATTTCTCTTTGCAGAGAGAATTCTAGGAGAGCAAGAATACACTTCTGTTATGTTCTGCTTCAGCAACCTACAGGGAAACCATTTGATTTTTGCTAAATCGAGATTGAAGTAGAGGTTTATTTAGAAGAAAACTTGTAACTCATAGCTTTCCTGTTGACTTTTTACTTAACTTCAGATTAGGCAGACGGGTGAACCTGTGTGATATTAAGAGTTAGTAAAATTCAATAACCTAAAATAACTTGGCTTCATTCTATTTTCCTTTAAAAATAGAGGACATGTATCAGCTTCTACGCAGTATTTTTAAATTACGTGTGCAACTAGGGCTGCATCACTTTACATACTCTAAATGATAAGAACTGAACACCTTTAGGGACAGGTTTCATAGAACTCAATGTCCGTCTCAAGAGGGGTAACAATGTTGTCTGTGACCATGTATTCCGACAGCTTGAAAGTGTAGCTCCCACAATACAAAGGCCTTCTGCAGTTTGGCCCAGGTCAGGGAAAATCCAAGAGGAAGAAAATCTGCCATTATATGAGACTGACTGTCGGTCAGTCTCAGTTTATAGTTGGAACAAAAAAGATGGGCAGTGCATCCGTCTAGAGATAAAGGCTGACTGTGGAGGGCACCTCAGTCAATGTGCTGCTGCCGATGTGATGACTAAGACTGGACTCCAGTGGCGGCGCTGGACCCAGGACATGTATGAAGACAGGACGGCATCTCTGGGAAGCTAGGACATTGCCTGGCACGGAGCTGGTTTTCAAAGCCTCTGGACACCCTTCATTTTTAGGTTCTTTGAAGCTCCTTTAGCTCCTCTGCATTTACAAGATGAGCTGTACAAAGCCCGCCTCTTGCTTTTTGGCCTCTTTGCATTAATGAGTGAATTCTTTTTCTTTGAGATGGGAGGTGTGCCTAAGAAGGCATTCCATTCAGTGAATGACGTGACTAAAACCACGATTTCTGGTAGGAAGACTGGACTGCCCCCAGGAGGCTTGGAGGAGGCAAAGGTGGAGACGGCAGTATTTTTGTGCTTATGGTCGCCTTGTTTGTTCTTCATGCCATTATTGCATTAAATGGCACCCCCTGTGATAGATGGTTTTCACTCTGTTCTTCATCCTAGTGTTTAAATATGATAAATCTCTCTGATTTTTAACCTCACCTTACCCCTCAAATCAAGCAATCAATCAAACAAACAAACTCTTTCTAAGTGTCAACAGATAAAGAGGAGTTTTTTGGATCATTTTGGTTAAATATTAAGTATGACTAGAACGTGGTAATAAGCTTTGAGAAGAAAATCAAAAGACGAGAAAAATGTAGATCTAAAAAGGAGAGACACTGCTAGAGTGAGGCAAGACTAGTCCGGGAAAGGTACAGCTAATACAAGCGCAAATTTAGACATAAACAGGAAAAGATGAGAGGGCCAGAGGTAGAGGTGTGCCCTGGACGTAGGCACATTTCTTTGGGGGAACAGGAGTTAGCCAAGCGCTTTATGTATAAAGAGTCTATTGTTTATCGTGTGCTAATGACACAGTAGGTTGGATTAATTAGACAGGGTACTTCTGGGCTCATTCCCCTCTCCCGCACTCTGTGCCTGGCTTTGTGCACTGCCAACTGCATCCTCTTGGCTTCCAAGCTGGCCCTGGCTGCCTTCAGCCACGAGAGCCATCAGAGAGGATCGGAAGGCAAAAGAAGTCAGGTTATGCCCTTCCTGATCCTTTCCTCGGCCGTGTCCTCTTAATGCACCTCTTCACGACCACAGCGACTACAGCTCCTTCCTGTTGGGTGGCCCCTGTCCCCTCTGTTCTGATGACGTCTCCTCCTCCTGGCTCATTCTGCCTTGAGGGTGAGAATGACCTCCTGCTATCACTAGCTTACCAACGCCTCAGTTTCTTTCCTTGGTCCTCTTAGCCCTGCTCACAGACAGATCTTCAACATGTGCCTTTACTGAAATCTCTGGAACCCTCTGAGTTGGATCCAGTTTCCAGCTGGATACCTGACTGATACAGAGAAACTTTTTTTTTAAAGGAGAGAAACCCAAACGCAAATAATTTGAAACTGCATCAAGTTATGTAGAAAAAAATACAAGTCCTTAGATAGAGAGTAATGGGTTTAGATAAAGGAAAGTTAGGTAAAGAAATCACAGACGGTCTCTTTAGAAGGTGAGATTTAAGTTGAGGCAGGAGGATACGTAGGCGCCAGCGTGGGGAGAACAGGGAACAGTGTTCAAGAGGGAACAGCAAGCGCAGAAGCCATGGGAGACAAGAGCTTGATATGCCCTATGCCAGAATTTGGTCATAAAACTCTACGAGGAACATTTGGTTAAAACACTCCATGTGGAAAGACTGAGGGGGAAAATCAGCGTGAGTGGCAAAGTCCTGTTTGATATTTAGTGACCATAAAGTTCTTGGGCGGACAAAGTCCACCAGAGAATCATGTACTTGTTAAAGTGGGAAGCAGCTCAGGTGAGCCTTGGGAACTAAGCAAATACTCGGGTATTCATTTGAAATCGCTGTGATCATGTTGGGACGCAGAGATGATCTGCTCCACGTGATAATATGCTGTAAAGGAGTTAACACATGTAAAGAGGTTATTCTTAACCTTGTTTACTTTCATCAGAATGGCAGGTTAGTCTTTAGGTAGAGCTATATCTCTTCACAACATTTTGAAAAGTCCTAATTAATAGAGAGGATATTAAATGGAAAACAGAGACCTTGACAAGCTGTGTGTCTTTTTTATCGGACTTCTTTTTCTTAATCTTCATTCGAGGATATGTTGTTGTTGTTTTTGTTTGTTTTTTTAGAGAGAGAGAGGAAGGGAGATAGAGTATTATAAGTCCTCACTGGGGCTGGAGCCTGCGGCCTTTTGGTGGAAGGAGGATGCTCCGATCAAGTGAGCACCTGGCCAGGGCCAGCTTCCCTTCTATTTGTTTATGGAGGGTGGCAAGGGGAGAGGCGCGGCAAAGGAGGAGTGGAGAAGTTGAAGAAAATAAAGTATTATCATAACATAACATCATAACATAACATAAAACATAACATAACATAACATAACATAACATAACATAACATAACATAACATAACATAACATAACATAACAACAACTGCTAAATCCTACCTGGATTGAAAGGGACTTTAATGACCAATTTACTAAACATGTTTCAAGACTTCCCAAAGCAAATACATCGAGCTTATTAAATAAGCCTGCCTGGGGAAATTTCCCATATTGTTTTTTCTCCCTTATAAATCCAGTTTTCTAATGTGTTTTACAATATGACCTCCCTTTGTTTGTGGCTTTAGTGCAAATACTAGCATTTCAGAATTACTTAACTGCAGGATATACTAAACCTTTGGCATCAACCCCAAATGTATTATTTTTGTATTTGTCAGAATTAAGCAGCCTACTCTGGATGTTTTCAGGCCTATCTGACGCCACAACATGGTGAAAAACAAGACTTTTAAGGTGTTGTTTACCGTGTGCATTTAACTAATATCTTTGTGTTTGGAAGACTTCCTCAGATATCTGCCCAAATCTCTCCTTGATGAATCTTAGGTTCTTGAAATATATTTTTATTTATAGGCATCTTTTACTTAAAAGAATGACTACACAACAATTTATTTTGTTTTTAGTTTATTATAATCTTGCTTCTACTTAGATTTAAGTAGAATTGCACATATATGTTTTTTTAATCTGTCTTGGTATTAGAAAACATAGTGTTTACTACGTTCATGCCCGAACCTTCCTCCTAGCTAAAATTTTCATAATTACTAATATTTTCCTTGCTCAGAGGCTAAACCTACTTTAAGCTATAACATGTTTTATTTCCAAGTACTTTAGAGTTATGCTGTGAGAGCAACTCACCACAACTAAAGTTAAATGATTAGTAACTCTGATAGGGATGTAGTTATGCAAATTATAATTACAGAGTTAGAAAGAACCCTGAGGGCTTATCACCCTAAAAAAAAAACTAAACAACAACACTCTGTTTAAAATAAATCATAATACTCTAATCAAATACAATCAAAATTCCATTCCTGCCTCTACGCCCAGTACTCATATTGTAAACATCACTGACAAGTAATTATATGCCCTGGGATTTAAACTCTCCGAAATAGAATCATTAAGTATACAGGCACTAAAGTGTGATATAAATCATCTTTCTGATTTGGGGAATCATTAAATGTTGTACATATTGACAGCTGGTGCTCTCATGTTATTGTTATTCCAGGAGGTACTGAAGTAAGCAGTTGGCTCACTGTAATTATTGTCTTCATGGTTTTTCTACTGTTGCCTTATTTTATCTTATCAGAATCTGAATTCTACATGTGAGGAGCAGATAGCACCTTATTCTTTCATCCTATTTTTATTAAATCATCGCTGAATAAAATTTAAGAGTAATACTGAAATTTTAAGACTCATTGGCAGAGATGTAAAGGCCTATTTTATTTAAAGAAGTTTACTCTATGTTAAAATTGCAAAATCATATACATTGCAGTTCATAGGTGATTATAATTTGTTACTTCATCCCACCAAGGAGCTTCTGGGAAAATGAAATGTAGCAAAACAAGTGATGCAAAAATAAGATATGTCACATTTTAATAAACAATCGGGTCTAATTATGGAAGAATATGCACTTACTTGCCAAGGGCAAAGCACTCCATCTTAACAGTTGTCCCCTTAGCAGCTGTAACTGTAAAAGGGAAATGGACCTCAATTTTCGGCTCATATTCTCCCATCACACCTGGAAAATAAAGAATAGTCTTTAAGCATAAAATGAATGTCAAAATTTCTCTTCAATCCTGGCGATGGCTACATTGAAAAGCACTGTGGTTTGGTTGTTAACGTCTGTTTGATGATCGCTAAGTTTTTGATGCATTGAAAAAAGAAAAATACACTTAAACTGAGTCATTATGATGACTGTCTTTCCTGAAGGACTGGATTGCACGTATGTTCATAACTTTTTAAAATAGTAATTACTTAAGTGTGACTCAACACTGGTAATTTAGGTACCATTATATACCAAAGAAAATAAATAACCACAAGCATTATTTACCATGGGATTTTCCCATGGTAAATAATTGTTGATTAAAAAAAAATAGGTAAAGGTACTAGAACTTTATCATTGCCAAATAACTGAACACTTATTAAGTTAATATATATTTATTGACTCTCTATAATATGCCAGCGTTTTGCTAGGCATTGTGAACAAGACAAAGATAAATCATCCATGGACTGTGCTCTCAAGCACTCAACAAGTGTATTCTTAGAGAAACAAACAACGTACACTACACACAACAGTGGGAAAAGAGCTATATATCAAAATAATTGTAATACAAGATAGAAAGTGATGATTGCTGTGAATGAGGTATCCTTAAAGCATTATGTGCATCTGAGGAAATTATAAGAATGGTAAAGGTTTGTTTAAGTTCGGAAAAGATAGAAGAGAAAGCAAATGGAACAGTAGGAACAAGCAGAGATAGGAAACCACCGGAAACAGGAAAATCAGTTTTTCTGGCATATTGATATATGAAGAGAGATGATATTAGGCAAATTTGGAAATATAAATGGAGTCCAAAAAATACAGAGTCTTGATCATCAGAGTAAGATATTCAAACTTGAATCTGTAAGTAATTTGGAGCCACTGGACTGACATTTTGCTGATACACACACACACACACATATATACACACTAGAATTGGAGCAGAAACTGGTAAATTAGTTACATTACTTCAGTAATGCAAGGTAGTAGTAATAAAAGCCAGAACTTAAATTATAGTAGTAAGAAAAGAGAAAAAACAGTAGTTGGGGAAAAACTGTGATGGAACTGAACTCGGCAAATAAGGGGAGTGCTGAGGAAAAACGTATGGGCCCTGCCAGTAATAACACTAAATTTTCTAGCTTGGGGGGAGGATGGGGTTGGGTGATGTTAATGAAAGAAATAAGAACACAACTAGAGTAGGAAAGCTGATGACATTCATTTTAGGAGTATTTAATTTGATACCTATAAGATATTCAGAAAAAAGGATCTGACCAGATAATGCAATGAGAGAAGAGAGTTCAAGATGAGTTCGGGTCAGGTGCTGTACAGGAAACGTCGTCACCTAGAGATGGCATTTGAAGCCCAGAGTTTGGATGGGGCTTTCACTTATCAACAAGCAGTGCACTAGCTGAGGCCTCGTGAATTCCAGTGCTAGTGCCCTCAGGCAGCGCCGAAGCCAATTTCCACAAAAATCTAATTTTTAGGAAATCCCTATGTGTAAAGCACTACAGATGACAGTTATGCTTTAGCACAGATGCTTCTCTGGGGAGTGCATGTGTGTGCTTGGGGGTGTCCGTGTTTACGGGCATATTTGCCCGTGCAGGTCTGTGTGCATGTAGAGCACCGTGTGTAATTCCTTTGTGTATGGATGTGGGATGAGAGAGGTAAGAAGGGAAAAAAAGACAGTAAGATAAATGCTATAAGATATGCAGGCAAGAGGCACTGGACATGCAAAGAGAGAAAAAGTTACCTTTGACAAAGAAAACCCTTATATTTTCATTATTTATTATTTCTTTTTTTAAATTTATCTTTATTGTTGAAAGTATTACAGATACCCCCACCATTAATCCCCTCCACCCTGCACCCGCCCCCTCCCCTAGGCCTACTGCCCTATTATCTGTGTCCAAGGGTTATGCATTTATGCCTGTAAGTTCTTTGGTTAATCCCTCGCTGCCGTCCCTTCCCCACCCCACCTTCCCCCTGAGATTCATCGGTCTGTTTCATGCGTCCACGTCTCTGAATCTATTTTGTTCAGAAGATTCCACATATGAATGAGATCGTGTGATCTTGTCTTTCTCTGCCTGGTTTATTTTGCTCAGCATAATTTGAGATGGCTTTTAAAGGGAGGCTGTGGACAACTTTAGATGGAAAGTGTTTGAGTTCACTGAGGACAAAAGTTTATCTTTGCCTTTTTTTTTGCTAGTTTTTTTGTAAAGCAATCAGAGAGAGAAAAGTCACTAATATTTTCATCACAGAGATTGGGCTTCTGGACCTGGCCGTGCTAGACAACCATCTCTGACGGATCGGTGACCTCTGTGTCTCATGTTTCTAAACTCTCATCAGAGGGAACGGAGAATTAGCATGAATATAATGTCCTGTTCTAACAGGCTAACTCCCCTGCTTTCTTCCTGGTCTTACGCTCACTGTGCACCAAGGGAACTGAGTGATGCGCACTGCTATGTCACTCTCTCTGTGACGCTTCTCTCTTCTACTTCTTTCTTTGGGCCCCTTCCTGCCCCCCCCCCCCACATTTTCCAACTTCCTTTCTTTAATTTCCTGGTGTCTCCTTTTTTTCCTATGCCTCCTGAAGAGCAGGATGTGGCCTACTAGCGATACCTGACTGCCCGATGCTGAGGAGTTTGTATTGAATGCCCTCTTCCTTGCTCGCCCTCATACAGAGTGCCAGGCATCCCGTTCAGGCCCCGCCCCTGGCGGCCCACCTGAAGCAGCCCGTTAGGTCAGCTGCTGACCTCTCCATTGGCTCTCAGCACCCATCCTGTAGGATTCTTGTTCCCTGACCGCCTGTGAAGCTGACGACTTAATAATACATGACTCATCATGACACTTATTAAACTTAAGCTTATTAAACCTAACACTCGTACCTGCGCCGTCCCTGTGGGTGCAGGCCCTTGCTGAGAGCTGTAGGGTGTTGTCGAAGGGCAGTGAAAGTCAGGATGGATTCAGAAACTATTTCTTGCCCTCTCAGGTGTTTCTCAGTGGTTAGAGCACCTGCCCATGCACCGAAAGGGGTTGGGAGTTTGATTCCTGGTCAAGGACAGGTACCTGGGTTGCAGGTTCGATCTTAGGCCCAGGTGAGTGCGGGAGGCAACTAATCCAATCTCTCTCTCTCTCTTTCTGTCTGTCTGTCTCTCTCTCCTCCTTCCCCCCTCTCTCCCTCCCTTCCACTCTCTCTAAAAATCAATGGAAAAAATATCCTCTCATAAGGAATCACACACAGAAAAGTAGAAATAAAGAAAATATTTTATTATAATTACTTCTAGTTAATATTATTAAAGGTCTCAGAAGAAAGAGGCCTGAATCTCCAAAATGCCAGTAATTTGTGTTGATTTCTTTTTCTATCCTAAGTAAAAATTCCCTTTAGAATCAATGTTTATATTAGTACCTCCCCCCCCCCCCCTTACTACAGTGGGTCCCAGAATTGTGCAACATTTTAGGCCCTTCAAAAACCTCGATCTGACTCTGAATAATACCAAGATATTACTGATATTTTTTGGCTAATAGGAGCCAGACCCAAATATATTCTCTCTTCTCTTCTAGATAATGTTTGTGATTGCAAAGAAGACGCTCTTTTATAGCTTTAGTCCTTAAGAATGATGCAAAGGATAGGCATTCCTGGTAGTATTTGGGAAATAATTTTATCCAGGCTGGGCTTTCGGTATTTTTCAAATGGTACCCATATGGTAAAAGATATGGTTAAGCCTCACTCCAGGGCCCAAGAGGTTTGCTAATATCTAAAATAGATATTAAAAATAAAATTAAAAGATTGGAATAAAAGGCTAAAAATTATATTACCTAATTTGAGCTGCAGTGTAAGAGCTGTCTGGTTCTTTTTAATTTTACTCTGATAGTGATAATATAAGGACAGATGAGAAAGCTCTTTAGATAGGTCTTGCTCTTTAACAAAATTGATTACATTCAGGAATTAGGTTTTGCTTTATGTTTCATGGGATAATTGTGTTACAACTAAAGTTTGTCGTTGTTTTTTTCCAGTTTAATTTACCTGCTTTCTTATAAAAATGAGAGAACTAAGAGTCAAAGGGATCAGGTAACTGGGCCAAGGTTCTGTAGAACGCTGTTGATGGAAATAGGGCAAAAATAGGAGTTTTCTGACCGTAAGTGCACAACTATTTTCTTGACATCACTGTGTTGGGGAATTTCAATCACAGTATAACAGCCCAGGCATCTCACATCAATCATTGATTGCCTGCTTTTGCTACTTGTTTTGTTTCAGCTGCTTTTTTTAATATCTCAAGTCATATGCAACATAGCTATATGCTGTAATGTCTTTTGTTGAGTAGGGTTTAATAATGATAGGTAAGGGAAAGAATCCTATAAGGTAGATAGTCAAAAATAAAATTATTAAGCTTACCTATTCAGTCAATGTATCTCTTTTATTTTTTGATTGCCCCTTGTATTAAGCAAAATATGCTCAAGAAATACTATGCTGTGTCTTCCTCTCTTTCCCTACACCTGTCTCTTTTGGCTTATTTGGCTGCCCTACTTTGGAATTGCATGCCATTAGAAGATAACCTCGAATTACCCTAATTCCTAATAAACAGAAGCCTTCCAGCTGAGAGTTCATTACTATCCTTCTATGTCTTCATGGTTGTTGATTTTCTTACTTATTCCAATTACTTACAAAGAGCTCGGGTGCTTTTCCACAAGTGGAATGCAATTTAGAGCATCTTTTCTCCAAGTGTGTTGCAGAGCAGAGAGCCAGTGACATCAGAAAAGTCTGGAAACCTAACTAATATTTTAGGCTACAGGGTTCAATTCCAAGCCTAGTGATAAATAATTTCTAAAGATGGGGCTACAGGCTCTATCTTTCAATAGTTTCTCTATGTGATTTTATGTACATTAAAGAAATTCAGTGTTCGGTGAACACTGACTCTTATTTTTATCATGTGACCTGTCATTTTTAGGATATGAGTGTAACAGAATAAAATACCTGAAAAAATGGCTTGCGGAGGGTCTATAGTCATATTGCATTCATCCATAACTAGTCCTAACAGGCAAATTATATTCAACTTGTATGTATAGGTACTCACACAAGAGCTGGGATTTTTTCTGATTGTCTGGAGATCAGTTCTGATTGGTCAGTTAGCATGTGTTACCAGTTAAATATTTCAAGTGACATTTCTGACTGATAGTCATTTTGAGGGTCAAGAATTAACGTCCAGTGAACCTTAAATTTTGACTTAGCTCGTGAGTTAAAAAGGTTTAGCTGATCTTATATCCAAATAATGGGTATTTACATTTTTGTCTTCAACATCTTTGCCAATTGTACTCAACATCTGTTTCTTGTCTTTAAAAAATAGCACATATATTCTGTGTTTCTTTCAGAAACTGTTTATTCTATCCTTTCTAACCATGTGAGTTGCATAGGAACCACTGTCTTCCTATAAGTTCTGCTTTCCTGGCTGTAGTTATTAATTTGTTATGGGCATCAGACACACAGTTGGTTAGTTAGATTATCCCACTGCCCTGAACACAATGTTTGATTTATGGGTGGGCAGCTGAGACTGGGAATTTTGAACTAGAGTCCAGGAAATCCAAGTCTCACTTTCTCCTTGGTGGCAAAAAAAGAGTCTGCGTGTCTGAGAGCCACTGAACTTCCACTAGTGTAAGGAGTTATTCTGCCACTGAAGAGAATTAAGCCAATTTAGATAGAATTAAGCCAATTCATATACAGGAGAGATGGAAAGAGAGAGTACTGGGTAGCATGTCACTTCTACCTGGGACTTAAATTTTTGCCCTTTTCTCAGTAAAATAAAGTGAATTTCCTGTTTTGATTAAATTATTTCAAGATGGGTTTTCAGCTGCAGCCAAAAGAGTTCTGACTGATACCTCATTGAGCTCAACATAACCAGTAGTGACCCAATGTCAGGCTCTGTCCTATAACTTATCTAGATTCTGAGTCTGTCATAGTCTAGATTAGACAAATAACAAGATGGAGTGGTGGTGGGATAGGGGCCAGGACACATCAACATATATGATTTGTCCCATTTTTAAACACTGTCCTCTTTCATAGAGAATGTAAATTCTAATAGTTAATAAAAGAGGGTAAATGAAATTAGAAAAGTACATATAAAGTATTATGGGACTTGAGAGGAAGAAGAGATTAAGTGGATTTCGACAGTGGGACTGGGATTAAAGATGTAATGACAGAGGTTCTGAAACTCTCAGGGGGCAGGGACATGATAGTGAAGACAGGAAAGTGAGATTCTATAGAATTTTATCAGAAATTTAATCTTATTGCATTGAGCATGAAGTATTAGTGAAAGAGAAAATTTAAATATAACTAGGAGCTAGATGATAAATAATATCTAGGAATATTATATTTTATTATTCATTTATCAAGCTGCCTCAGCAGTAGCTTGATAAATCCGCATGAGCACTCATTTGGAAAAATTATTTCTACAATCAATAGGCATCTGATTTTATTTAATGATAGAACCTGGAGTTACTACCATACATACACATTGTTATCAATCATTACATATTGGTAAATTAAACACAATAGGTATAGTAAAGGTACCTAGGGTAAGCATCAAAATGAAGAACCTATGAAATGAACTATTGCTTGTACATAGTGTGATTTGCACATTAAAATGTATTGAAATTATTTAATAAAGTGTTGTGGGGATTTTCTTTTATTACACCAGAAATGTATGTGCTATCAGAACTCTTTACATTATTTTTACTTTATAGTACTTGAGTTTCAGTATATGTTTTATTTGTCATTTTTTTACTGTCTTTATGAATCTGAATATAAAAATATATTTATTGTGCTATGTAAGCCCCATGGTAAGGAAATGAAAGTTCAGATAAATAATAACAACAAATGTTGATAATAATAATTAAAATGAGAAAGGGGAAAAATAGTGATTAAATAGTTCACATTATGCCTACAGATATTGTGCTATTCGTGAGACGTGTCGCTATACTCATCCTTTCAGGACATATTAAATATTAAGCTGTGATTTATAGATAAATGATGCAAACCCTAACTCTATCCCTGGCTTGTTGAAACATCAGGGTAATCACAGAACCTCTCTGGATCCGTTTTCTGGTGTATAATAAGCGAACTAATGTAATTGAGGGTTTAGAAATCTAATGGTATGTTAGAGAATATATATTACACACTACTATATTTCTCCTTACTTACTGTATTCAAATAAATTAAAAGTTATAATCTTTGGAAATTTTAATCATTTAGAAAAGTGTTTAGGTGCCTTCAATTTAATTCCCTAATGACACCCCTGATAAGTAACAATTTCACAAGCCTAGATAAATAGACAACAAACTGTCTCCTCACTTCAAAAAGTATCTATTAGCCTAAATCAAAGTTTCTTGAGGTGAGTCATTTTCATGTAAATACAGGGATTGAAGAATCTCCTAACAAGAGGAAATAAATGACTTGTATTATCTTCAAATAACTGCATCATTATAAGTATTATTTATCTAGGGAGGCTGAGAAAAACTAGAGAGGTTTATTATTAGGAAATGTTTTTCATCACTATTATATATATTCTGAAAATCATAGAAACCAATAGATATCTTTCCTGTTTCCAAGCATCAAGAATAAATTGTCCAATGGTCTAGTCACACTGTAATAGCTTTCATCTAATTACTGAATTTTAAGACATATTTTCTTCTTGTATTCTTGCCATTGTGATTTAGGGAAATATACCCCTCTCCCATCATTTGAGGTCTCATTCCATGTGTATTAATAACTTGGAAAAAACTTACAAAAGTAAAAACTAAAGAAACCAACTATATATTTTTATGAGCAAGCATATAAGTTCTCTAGCATTAAAACAATAGGCTAGATACCATTTACTATTGCAACTAAAAATATAAGATACCTTGGAATAAACTTAACCTAGGATGTAAAAGACCTGTACTCGAAAAACTACAGGACACTGAAAAAAGAAATAGAGGAAGATATAAACAAGTGGAAGAATATACCATATTCATGGACTGGAAGAATTAAAATCATTAAAATATCCATACAAACCAAAGCAATCTACAGATTCAATGTTATTCTTATTAAAATACCAACAAAGCTAGAAAAAATATTCCAAAAATTTACATGGAACCAAAAAAGACCCTGAATAGCTGCAGCAATCTTGAGAAAGCAGAATAGAGTTGGAGGGATCACTTTACTGGATATCAATCTATACTACAAAGCCACTGTAATCAAAACAGCCTGGTGTTGGTACAACAACAGACATAAAGATCAATGGAACAGAACAGAGACCCCAGAAATAGACCCAAACCAATATGGTCAGTTAATATTTGACAAAGGAGGCAAGAGCATCCAATGGAGTAAAGACAGTCTCTTCAATAAGTGGTGCTGGGAAAATTGGACAGGTACATACAAAAAAAAGAAACTAGATCACCAATTTACTCAATACACAAGAATAAATTCAAAATGGATAAAACACTTAAATGTAAGTTGCAAAACCACAAAAATCCTGAAAGAAAATATAGGCAGTAAAGTCACGGACATCTCATGTAGTGGAATTTTCACCAATACATCTCCTAGGGCAAGAGAAACAAAAGGAAAAATAAACAAATGGGACTATGTCAAACTAAAAAGCTTCTGCACAGTAAAAGAAAACAGCCTTAAAATACAAAGGAACCCACGGTCTAGGAGAACATATTTGCCAAGGATGCATCTGATAAGGGACTAGTTTCTAAAGTATACAAAGAACTCACACTACTCAGCAAGAGGAAGACAAAAAATCTGATTAAAAACTGGGCAAAGAACCTGAATAGGCACTTCTCCAAAGAGGAAATACAGATGGCCAACAGACATGAAAAAATGTTCAACGTCACTAATCACCAGAGAGATGCAAATTAAAACCACAATGAGGTATCACCTCACACCTGTAAAAATGGCACCATCAACAAGTCAACAAACAACACGTGCTGGCGAGGGTGTGGAGAAAGGGGAACCCTGGTGCACTGCTGGTGGGAATGCAGACTGGGGCAGCCACTATGAAAAACAGTATGGAGGATCCTCAAAATATTAAAAATGGAGCTGCCTTTTGACCCAGTGATCCCACTTCTAGGAATATATCCTAAGAATCCTGAAACACTAATCAGGAAGAATATATGCACCCTTATGTTCATAGCAGCACAATTTATAATAGCTAAGATCTGGAAACAGCCCAAGTGCCCATCAGTAGATGAGTGGATGAAAAAGCTATGGCATATTTACACCTTGGAGTACTACGCAGCTATAAAGAAGAAGGATCTCGTACCCTTTGGGGCAGAATAGATAGACCTGGAAAATATTATGCTAAGCGAAATAAACCTGGCAGAGAAAGACAAACATCACATGATCTCACTTATATGTGGAATCTAAAGAACATAATAAACTGATGAACAAAACAGATTCACTGGCATGGAAGCATTGACCAGACTGACAAATCTCAGAGGGAAGGTGAGGGTGGGTGGGGAGAGATTAACCAAAGGATTTATATGCATATATACATAACCCATGGACACAGACAATAGTGTGGTGAAGGCCTGGAGCGGGGAGTGTGTGTGGGGTGGAAGGGGTCAATGGGGAAAAAGGGGGACATCTATAATATTTTGAATAAAAAATAAAAAGTAAAAGCAAAAAACCCCAATAGGCTAGATAGAGCAAGCTTGAAAAATTTGATAACAAAGGGTTCAATATTTACTTTGACTATGTATGTTGAAAAGTGTTTTGTTTTGTTTTAGAGAAGCAAATGTTTGCCATTTTCATAAATATCTATTCCCAAATAAAACTACAGAAACTTCTCTATAAGTATATCTACATAACCAAAAATGTATAGTTTTATAGCAAGTCCATTACAGTCATGGGCTGCACAATGATATTTCGGTCAGTGATGGACCCGATGTACAACGGTGGTCCCATAAGATCACAATGGAGCTGAAAAATTCCTATCAGCTAGTGACATCAGCCCTTGTCATGCTATAGCACAACACTTTCCATGTCTGTGATATGGCTCTAAACAAAACCCACTGCCTTGCCAGTCGCATAAAAGTATTGCACATACAATTATGTGTACTACCTATTACTTGATGATGATAATAAATAACTATGTTTCTGGTTTATGTCTTTACTAGATAATTTTTATTGTTATTTTAGAGTGTGCTCTTCCTGCCTAGAAAAGGTTTGCTATAAAACAGTGTGCCGCGTTACCCTGCGTAGCCTCATGCATCTTTGCTACCTCCTCTCTTGATCGCATCATTTCTCTTGTGCTTCCTTTGATCTCATGTTGTTTTGTACAGCAAGGTGCTGTACAAGCTTGTGATCTAGGAGCAGTGGCTCTACCACACAGCCTAGGGTTATGGTAGACCATACACCTCGGTTTGTTTAAGCGCACTCTGTAATGTTCACACGGCGACATCACCTAATGTCGTAGTTAAGAGCATATCCTTGTCAAGCGGCCCATGACTGTATTTAAAACTCATTTAAAATGGGTGATTTTTTTAAATGTAAATTTTTTTGACTTTATGAAGTGTATGTGGGGTCTGTCTGTCTGTCCCTCTATGTGCGTGCGTTGAGAATTATGAAAAAAGAGGGAGCGAGAGGAAAATTTGGTACCTGTTAAAAATTTTGATACTTTGACTTCTTTAAGTTGTCTCCAAGTCGTATGTAAGTACAACAGATCAGCTATTGAATGAACTACGGTCCTAGTTTCCACAGTAAAGGATCCTTCTTTGAAAGCTAGTTTGAATGAGCTCAGTAATGGCAAACAACTATACTAGCTTAAAAGGAAATTAAATAAAAGTAAGAATATAATAGTTCCAAATAACATATTAATGCTCAATATAATAATTAAATGCTTGGAAGATCTCCAAATCATTCCATGGGAATCTTCCACCCTAATGATAGTTACTTCATTTCAATTGTGATTTAATTAGAAACTGTATTTCTATACAATTCATTCAAATATTTATTTCTGCCAGAATATTTTTTCATTAAAAAGAGAAAGTGAGATGCCTTAGAACTATAGTGAACTTCCCTCACTGCATTAAATGCATTCATCATACATTGCTAGATCCACACTCCTTTATATGAGAAATTAAAAGCTTGCAGTGAGATACCAAAGTCTGATAAAGGTGAACCTAAATTATGAGGAAGCAGTTTCTTCACACACACACCCCATCTGGAAGGGAGGGAGAATGTATTGGAATCAGTGCATAAGGCTAAGCCAGTTGGAGAGTAGAAAAACTGTTAAAGCTGAGTCACATTATTGGGGGAGAAATGGAATAGCTATATACTCCTGTTGCTCAGATTCCTACAACTATTTGGATTCAGCTACCTCCTAGTCTCAGTCCACATGAAGTCATGCCACATTTCAGACCCTAATCTTGGATTTTTCTAAGATCTCCTTTCTCATATCATGTCATGTATTTCCTGAAAACATAAGTCTCTTATTTACGTTTACTTGAGTAAACTTCTGTTCTTTGCAACTACCTAAAACACTTACCCACATTGCCTTTTATTTCTAATTTTTTAACCATTCTTTCGAGAAATTGTTCCTTCTAGTAAATTTTCCTACCCACGGCCATCTATCTATTCACACTCTAATCACCAAGAAGTCAAGAGAATTAAAATACCCTGGAGGAATGAGTTCTGTTAGCTCAGTTGATCAGCTGCCTGGTTGCATACTCTGGGAGAAAATGTGACAAATGGGTTGTTTTAAACTATTTTTACACTTTAATAGGCACAGATTGTGTCCTCACTTCAGTTTTGTTGTTGAGAGTGCCAGCATTCCCGCTGTTAGCACTCACACTTGAAATACTAAACATACCAGGCTCTGCCCTGATTTGCTCTGTAAACAATGCACATATTTTACTTTACAAACTTTTTATGATTTCAAAAGCTCAGTGAATGACATGGTTCAAAAGATACGTATTTCCGGAGGGGGGACGTCAGTGATCACAGCCCCATCACAATGTTTTATGTGCATTAAAGTCTCCAGATGTGAAGAGGCAGAGTAAACATTGCTTACACCTGCTGTAAAACCGCTGCTGTGTCAAGTGTGCGCAACTAAATTGGCATTTAAATCCTATGAATACAGCAAGGTAGATGAGATTATCCCTGCCTTAAAGAAGAGGGAGCAGAGCACTGAAATGGTTAAATCACTTCCTCAACATCGCTGAGTTATTTAATGACGGGTAAGGGGCTCAAACTCAGGGCTATATTAACTCTGAAGTCAACTTCCCCTGATTATTCTATGCTTCTCCCCAGGAAAAGTTCCCATAGTTTGCAAAGCGGATTCGCTGAGTCATTTCCAATTGTGTAGACAGCTAATACTGTTCTACTTCAAATATTATTTTCTTGGAACAGTCTTTCCTGTCCCTCTCCCCCTGCTCCACCCCACCCAACCAGGTTAATCTTTGCCTCTGTCCTCTGTCTCTCTCTGCCTCTCTCTGTATCTCTCTCACACACATATATATATATGCTTCCATATATAAAATTCTCTATATATAATTCTATATCTATAGAGTACTATAATATATATATTATATATATAACAGTGCTTTGTTTCTATAATATACATAGCACTGTTTTGATATATTTATTATCTCTATATACATATTATACTACTGTTTCTTTAAAAAAATTCATTACAATTATAATTGATTCCTCAATCTGATTGCACATGCATTCCTTTGCTTAACATAGTGTTCGCTTTTAATCTATAAGGTAAATTAGAACGGAGACCACATTGTTTTGTTCCCTTGTATCTTCAAACAGTGTCTGGTACAAAGTCAGTCAGTGCTCAAGGATATTTGATAACTGAATCAATAAATCTACTTGTCATCAACTAGGTAGAAGACGTGTGATAGGTGGCATAGTTGAGAATATTTTATTTTCATGCATTTCAATGCTTATATTATTTATTCATTTTGAGGCAAATTGGAGGTAATTTTCTAATATGGAATTATAAAATTCTATATTTTATTTTTAAGTTGTGTTATGGTCATATGAGAATAAAATATTTTGCGAATGAATAAAGTGAGTGAAACAAATCTCTCTATTTCTCTATAATCAATTGCCCAGGTCTGTTAATTTGGTTTCTATAACATCTTTCCCATCTATTTTTTTTTTTTTTAATATATATTTATTGATTTCAGAGAGAGGAAAGGAGAGGGAGAGGGAGAGAGAGAAACATCAATGATGAGAGAGTCATTGATCGAGCCCGCAACCCCGGCATGTGCCCTGAACGGGCCCATCTATTCTTTTCCTTCTATTTTGGTCATTACTTTAATTTGAATTCCCTTTCATCCAGCTCACTAGCTTTGGCAATGTGGAGATCACTGGTGGCATGAGTAGTGATCATTAAAGCTTCATAGGATTAGATATAAGAGAAAACAGAAAATAAATTTGAGGTAGAGTTTAGACAACTCTTGGAAGAAGTTTTGCTCTAAAGGAGAGCAGAGTAAGTAAGATGTGAACTGGGGGAGTATGTTGAATCAAGAAAGGGTTACTTTTAAGATGCTAAATATTCTTCTATGTTTACTGATGAGAATCATTCATTATGGAGAGAGCAAGTAGCGGGGGAGAGAAATGGGTAATTGTATAAGGAAACTCCTTGAATTAGGTAAGAGGGCATGGGATACAGTGCACAGAACTGCCAAGGAGAGTTCATTAGTCATGATAAAAGCCAAGGAAGCATACATATATGATATATTGTGAGATATTATATTTGTTGTTGGAGAGATAAATGAAATCATAAATTTAAGGCAAAACCTGTGTTCAAAATTATTTTTAAATCCAGTTAGTTACAGAGGTATAATCATGAAATGAATGGAATAAAGGCTGAGGCTGGGGTTAGAGACCTGCCAAGTAGACTATGATAGAGAGATTGGGGAGATACAGAGTTGAGACTGTATAGAGAACAATGTTTATAATGGGTAACTATGAAATCTAAGCTAGAAAAGGAAGGCACTTGAGGGCATGAGGGTGTGATGGACAGTAAAATAGTGGATTGATCAAAGGATTCTCCAGTCTGAGGGGTTGAACAATTGAGTGGAAAGTGCTAAACAAAATTATCTGGATAGAAAGGAGGCAGTGTCAGAAAGCTGTTTACTTAAAATTGAGATTTTGATAAAGGAAGAATGATTGGTAATGGCAAAATTCAGGCTTTTACCTTTGTAAAGGGTGGTTAAGGTGAGATGGAGTACAAGTTCATGGGAAGCAAGGAGGTCAGGAAATTGAGAGGTCAGGACAGTGAGTGGATCACTGATGTAAACAGGTATGTTACCGAGACAGAACAGCATCTCTAAATGAGGGAGACTGAACTGGGAAAGTGAGAGATTATTTCAAGAGACTTGACTGCAATGGCTGAAATGCATGCTATGGATCCCTTTATTTACCAATGTTTACATTTCTCAGTTTTCCACCCAAAGACTTCCGTGTCCTAATCCTAAACTCTCTTTTCTTCTTTACTTTTCACTTTTCCCTTTTATGCATCTAATATTTGATATAACTGGAATGCCTGCTATTTTCAAAATATACTTTATCCTTAACTGATTATTCCACATGCTGGTTTTTATCTAAAATCACATTAATATCATCCCATGCACATTAAAATTTCATTTACCAATAAATTTCACTTAAAATTATATTGAAGATGAAGGGGAAGCAGGAGGAGAAACAAAGAAACGAAAACAGTACCCTTTCCAGTAAAAACAAAACCCAGAAATCTTCCGTGATTCCCTCAGCAAGAAATCTTGTGCTCTACTCCTAAATTACCATGGTGTGTTACTTCTAAAGATACTAATTATGTTCTCACTTGCATTACAGTTATTTATGTATAGCTATTCCAATGATCTTATTGGTCAAAACCATCATCATCAAATCTGAGCTCTTCACCCGGCCGGGCGTGGCTCAGCGGTTGAGCCTTGACCTAGGATCCAGGAGATCACGGTTCAATTCCCAGTCAGGGCACAGGCCTGGGGTTGCAGGCTCGATCCCCAGTCGGGGGAGAGCAGGAAGCAGCTGATCAATGACTCTCTCATCACTGATGTTTCTCTCTCTCTCTCTCCCTCTCCTTTCCTCTCTCTGAAATCAATAAAGATATATATATATTTTTAAATCTGAACTCTTCTATTTAGCCCAATCCTATTCCTAACTCTCCTTACTCTGTCTTTCTTTCCGATATCTTTGTAACTTGTCCTTTGAAATCTCAAGTAGTTATAAATAAACTCATCTCTTCGTACTTTTAATATCTCACTCTATCTGCTTGTCAAAAAGAAACCTGGGTTTTCCGATATTATATTCATTTAGCTTTCATTAGCTAATAGAAGAATAGAGCTGTGGGATATAGTAAATCCATTCCTTTTTCCAAAAAAACGTTCAGGACTCCAGATCAAGATTTAAATCTGCTGATCTGTCTTTTCTACTAGTACTAGAGTTATTGTCTTGAAAGCAAGCAAACAAACAAACAACAAAGTTATGTATGAGTAATTATATTTCAAGTGGGTACTTGAAATATCAAGGGGATCACTTTGTAAACTATATAATTGTCTAACCACTATGCTGTACATTTGAAACTAATACAAAATAATATTGAATGTAAACTGTAGCTTCTTCTGTCCTAAGCCCTTCCTTGTTTCACTGCCCCCAGCTTTAATAAACATGCTCTCAAAATCACCTGGACTTGTATTGTGAAATCTTTCCTGCAGGAAGTCAAGAATTCACACTACTGGCAGCCCTACTAGGCCAATTGGCTCAGGGCCAGGCCCCCTTTCCCTTAACATCTTCACGTAAATCACTGTTGAATTGATGGAATTTTAGCCTGAATGGTATAAACACTGTGCCATTGGTGGGGGAGAGGTTGTGGACAGTGGGTCTGCTGTCTTTGTCTAGATCTGCTTGAGAGTCCATTTGTGAGGACAGAACCCCTAAGTCGTTCCCACTGTTTTGTTATTTTAACTTGTTTTCTGCTTTCACACCCTTCTGAATTTCAAATTCTCTAAAAGCTTCTTGAGGATATGTCTCTTGTTTAAACAAAGGCAGAGTCAGAAGGGCCTGTGGCACTGACCAACTTGTGGTAGGGCAGCTATTTATACATATGAATATTTTGCAAGTTGGTCACCTATGAGATTTGTACTAAATGCATTTGATCATCATGACGTCAGGATGACAGTAAAATCTTTATGTTGGCTTCAGTTTATTTTTTAAACCAGTGAGTGATATATTCTTCAGGATTCTGGATTCAACACACTCTTTATTTTCTTTTTCTTTATAATTAATTTCATTAACACTCTGACATTTTAAAAGAAAACCTGAATTTAAAGAAAAAAAGCATGCTTAATATTAACTAGACCCTACTAATTATTAAGAAAATTAGGCTATGTATTCTCTTGACAGATATCTTGACAGATAATTAACACATTATAAAGCAGGCAACCTTGTATTCTCTATAGATGAATTCTATCATTCCCGAAGATCAGCATAACCCCAATTCTACTTCTATGGGTTACTCTTTACTCTCTAATTTTGTAAACTTTGTGAATTCTCTTTCTTTTTTCTTCTTTTTGTTTGACAAACTGAAAAGAATAACCCTGATGACATCTAGTCAAACGAAATTATGAAGGAGCAAATATTGTTTCTATAATAGGCCTTCTAGTCATACTGAGGATCATGTCTAACCACACCTTTTAAATTTTATTTTAGGTAATATTAATAAAGTAATCCAAGACCCCAATTTGGCATTGATATCATAAGGAAAGCATAATGATACAGTGGAAAATACACTCTTCAAGTGAGCCCTAGTCCCATATCTCCCAATAACTATGACCTTGGGCAAGTTCCTTAATTCACTGGGAACTGACCAACAGAGTATAACATTTTTGAGTGTACTTTTTTTTTTCTTTTAATATATCTTTATTGATTTCAGAGAGAAGGGAGAGGGAGAAAGAGAGATAGAAACATCAATGGTGAGTCATTGATCGACTGCCTCCTGCAGGCCCCCGACTGGGAGATCAAGCCCACACCAGGCATGTGCCCTGACCCAGAACTGAACCTCCAGTTCTCAGATCATAGGTCGATGCTCAACCGCTGAGCCATGCTGGCCAGGCAGGAGTGTACTCTTTAGAGTCATAGAAACATCGGTAACAGAACCTGTTAATGGCAGGTTCTTTATAAAAGAAGATAAGCTCAAAATGCTGTTTTGTTGTGAAGACTAAATAAGAGAATTATGAAATGCTTTCAACACAGTGCTGGTGCATAGGAAGAGCATTAATTAATCATCATCAAGGCTTCCACATATGTAGCTGCTGTCTCCCCTCCATAGCACTGAGAGACAAAGGTTGTAAAATAGTAAAATAAATCACTGAATCTTAAAATATTTTGAATAATGGCAAGGTTATATTGGTATAAGTAAATCACCTCTTAGTATGTCTACTTCGAAGAACACAACACTCATTTAAATATATGAGTTTCAGTACATTTGTTTAAAAAAATATCAGTCTTGTTATTTTATGATAAATTTATGAAATATCCCATTGGGGTGAACTGTGGAAAGAACACGTCTCTAAATATTACAAATTACTTTCCAGAGAAATCATTTTAGAACCCTCAATATCCTGGATGTGATTTTTAGCAGTGGATAATAAAAGTGATCACAAAATAAGAATAAATTCAATAAGCAAGGATATAAATAAGAATGTAAATTCAATATCCTTGCAAGGTAGGGAAATCTTAAAATATTCACCATAGAGTTACTCAATTTTAGACAAATTAACTGAGATAAAATGTGAGAATTAGGAGAAAAAATGGAAGGAAGTCATTTTAAATGATTCATAGGGATACTTAGGTTATTTTTAAATACCTTATTGGTTGTTCAGAGAAAATCAGGTAGATCACATTAAGAACAGATGTGCAAAGAAAGATAAGGGAAACTGGTAACTATAAGGAAATGGGCATCTTAATCATAGAAAGATCGTCTAAATATAATGAAAAGACCTATGGCACCTATGGCAACTCGATTATAAGGGCACTTCTCCAAAATCAGCATATTAATCTAAATTTTAATAATTAATTGTGTGGTGACCTAAAACTATGAATTAAATACATTTAAAAATATTCCAGAGGCAACGGGCTAACTTAAGAAATATAGTGACTGACAATCACTATGAAGTCAGAGTTGTTTATTGAAGTAAAATAAAATGTCAGACATTCCCTAACCTGACTGAACATAAAACTTTCTAGATGCACTCAAAAATAAATATCTCTAATCTCCACTTCATGCCCACTGAATCAGAATATCCAAGGGAAAGATGCAAGAATTTGAATTATTAGCAAGATTCTCCCCAGCATGACTCTGTTTCATCTTTCATTCAGCCTTTGTTTGAAAATCCTGTCTTGTATAAAGAAGAGCTTTAAAACTATGAAGAGGTATGTAACATTAAAAACCAACAACACCCACAACACTTGGCAAGTATTCGCTAGTGCAGTGGTTCCCAGTTGTACTGAATGCATGAAATATCTGGGAAGTGGTATGGAAAATGCAAATTCCTGGGATTTGTAAGGTGGGGTCGACTTGCACACAGGTCTTAAGCTACCTCTTTCTTCCAATCCTCTTTCTGAAGGAATATCAGGAACAGAGTGGGCCCATTAGCAGAGTTCAGGTGGTGCATTTGACAGCCCAGGTTCTCCTGAGACCTCCCAGGCAAAGAGTAGGTCTAGGATTTTATTTTTATTTATTTTTTAAATTTTCCTGAAGGATGCAGCCTTTAGAGGCTGGTGGGCATTCTTAAAGACACTGCATGGTCTGCTGGCTTAGTATGGTTCTGGGAGGCCCTGATGACTCAGTGGACCTGGGAGAAGACGGGCTCTTTCCTCTTAGGGAGAGATCATTTAGATTTAATTATTCCTGGAACTTTCAGTTGAAAGAGTTCTGCTGGTGTCCTTTGCGGAAGGAGGGGAGTAGGGACACTCTTGTGTCTCAAAAAAGAAATATTTATTGATAATTGTTCATCTTACAAAATTTCTGGATTTAAAAACACCGATTTCCAGGATCCGTCCAGAGATTCTGATTGGGTAGATCTTGGGTATGGCTCAATATTTCCACCTTTTACAAGCATCTTAGTTTATGCTCATGCTAGTGTTTGAGAATCATACTATTAAATGCTGGTCTATTAGATATTATTTTACAGACTTTCAGAAACTTTTGAGAAATTTTAGTACTGACGTTATTTTGAACAAACAAAGAAAAAACAGTGAATTGAAGTAATGTGGAGGAATAATGTTTTGTCATGGCTAGTAAAATGTCTTAGGTATGGGAAGCAAAATGTTGGCAAAACAGAATAGTACTCAGGGGTTGAGTTGGTGATGGCATTTATTGATTATTTTGGAAAGTATCATAATGTTGGAATATCTTAATATGGGAACAATAAAATCTCTAAGCCTTCAGGTGACACTGAGCTCTACTGTTGGGGAGAATCTTGCTAATAATTCAGATTCCTGTATCTTTCCTTTGGATATTCTGATACAGTGGGCATGAAGTGGAGATTAGAGATATTTATTTTTTAGTGAAATATCAAGCTGAAAGATTTAATTCCTATAAAGATATCATAAGGTTGTATAGATGAATATTATGAAAGTGGCAGATGAAATTCAAAATGGACAAACATAAAAATGCTTTTATAATAAAATTTAAACTATACTTATTATATGGTAGATTTTACTCCTGTTTATTGTAATTAACTAGCTCTATGATCTTAGGGTCGTTCAAATGCTTGCAGGCAGAACTAGGAGTTCAGAGGGCATCTTAAGAAGAAAGAAAAGGAAGAAAATGAACGGAGTCAGAAAATTCTGGAGCAGGTTTTATATGAAGAATGATTGAAGCCAAGTGATGGAACATTAAACTACTTCCAAGGTTATGACCTGCCCCCCAACCTCTATTAAATCCTCAATTACAGACAGAGGAGTTTGAGTTTACACAGCAACAACATCAACAACAAACACTACAGTAATAGAAGCAGTCTTGGAAAGTAGTTCTTAACTGTAATGACCCGACACACTAGAGAAAAGTGGGAACTGAGTCATAAACACTGTGCTAATAGCTAACCTTTGCTAAAGCTTACTGTGTAACAGGCCCTGTTCTAATAGCTTTGCATATATTCATGCATGTAATCCCCACAATAACCCTACAAGACAAGTATCCATGCTATCCTTATGACCAGGTGAGTAGACTGAATCACAGGCAGGTTGTCTTTTGTCCTAAGATAAAATAAGTGATAAATCAAACCTAACTTTGTGGCCTATATGCTTTAAACAAAATTAATCAAAATAAGTTCTAGTTTAAATCTCTGAAACAATGCTATACTCATGAACTTGTTTTCTGTAAGCCTTCTTGATCGACGGTAAAGGAGCTGGCGTTCACTAGCACTGCACCTGCAGTCTCTGCTTTCTTCTACAGCCTAGAATGGGGCACTGCTCTTGAAAGTGAGTGTAAAGAGTGAATTGTAGAAAAAGGCAGTTGAAAGCCACTGATCTAGGCAAGGGGCAAAGGATGTCATAGCTAGAAGTAAGAAGAGGAGGATGGGTGAGAATGACATTGCAGATGGAGAATTCAAAGGGCCTGCCCAACCTATGGACTATGTATGTGGTCATGGGATTAGGAGGATTCTAACTGATCCAGATATTTTTATGTTAGATGTTTAGAATAAAGGTGATCTTACTAACAATTCAGATATCAGCTGGAGAAGCTTGTTTTGGGGAAGATTCTAAATTGGAAACAGAAATAGACGTCCCCACTAAAGAACAATATTTTAGATGAGTCTTCAGGAGTAGAATTCTAGAGAAACGCCTACATTTAGAAGGATAAGCCTCCTTAAATCTTTTCTGGAACAATGCCAAGTATAAACAAGACAGACAAGTGGGTGAATGGACACATCCAGATGGCCAGTGCAATGGAATGGACTGACTTAACGGGGGTACATTGAGAAAAGACAGTGAAAGGTAGAGATGAAACTGTTCAGGTAGTCAAAAAAAGAAGATATTCTTATGTTTAAATAGATTGCAAAGAGGTTGAGAATGATGAAGGTTGAGAAAATGCCTATATATTTGATTGACAGATACTTGACTGATTTTGAGAAAACACATTGAATAGTGGGGTAGGGCTCCATGCCAGATTGCAGATTATTAAATGAAGAAAGGAAATAAGTGTAGCAACAAAGACAGTTTAGATTCATCTGACAATCAGAAAGAAAGTCAGACTAAAATAACAGAACATACATTTTTCTACCCTTACAAAACAAAACAACTTAAAGTTCATGTTTCTTATATTTAGAATGATATATTCACTATTACAATACCAGTTATCAAAAATTTACATCCTTTGGGATTTTATTTCCTGAATAACAATAAGAAGCTTTTATGTTGGAAACCAAGAAAAACCTAAATTACATACATATTTAGCAAATTTATCTCATTTGTAACCACTTAGTAAGTTATTCTACAAAGTTTCTAAGACATATTGAGAGTTGATGAAATAATGCAAAATGTTTTTCTTGATAATGATTGTTGGCTACATAGATAGAAACGCAAATTGTTTTTATAAATCTGTTTGAGGAGAAATTGAATTGTATGGAATGGCTGTCAAGAGCGTCTGAACAAGTATTCACCTTATTCAGAAATGAGCCAATGATTTTTTGATGTTTTTATTTCATCTGTATCACATCAACATGATAAGCTTCCCACAGAGACACAAAGAAAAATAAATAAAAGATTAATAAAAGCCAAATAAGTTTTTACATTCCTGCAAATTTTGACATAAAACCTTAATATTATTCAGCTTCTTTTGAATAGTTAAATATACTCTAGTAGGAGTGCTCTTGTCGAGTCCCCTCGAAACTATCCATAAATTGAAAGTTCTAAACAAAGACTAGACGAAGAAAAAGTCCCCTGGGTTTAGGGTCAGGAATTTAATAAACAAGGAGCAACATTTAGAAGAGAAAATGGAAAAATGAAGAATACCCAAGGCCATTTCAATTGTTATATTTCTTTGTGATAAGCAGACTGGTCAGGAAGCAAGAATGACTTTGCTGCATTGTACTGTGTGAGTGCCAAAACAAATTTCGGGGATCAGAAGCAGATCGACACGGCATCCATTCTGTCTATGCTTTTATCTGGTGCAAAGCAAACAGACAGGATTGGGGTGGAGCAAGGGTACATTTAAATTCATGTCTATGCCATCAAACGTTATTTTTGAATCAGTGACTGTGATCCTTGGTGCTGAATTACCCTCAGAATGCTGTTGAACAACCTGTTCTCTGGGGTTGGAGGGGAGTAGGTACCCCGATTAGTAGCTTTTGATACTTTTCATGTTGTAAATACTCCCATCATGGCAGACCTGAAGCTACCAAGAAGTGAAGAGATGCACACAATCAACTCTTGCAAGAAAGGAACAAGCCAGTTCCAACACACCACTAGAATAACCACAAATATTCCACAAGACAAGTAAAAAAAAAAAAAAATTTGCTCCAAATTTTTGTTTGTTCTTTGTATTAGTTTTTTATGGCTGCTGTAACAAATACCACAAACTTGGTAGTTTAAAATGACATGCATTTATTTTCTTACAAGTCTGAAGTTCAGAAGTTCAAAATCAGTTTCATTTGGCTTCCATCAAGGTGGCCTGTCTTGGAGGCAAGGCCACCTTTCCTCTAGGAGGCTCTAGAGAAAATCCATTCCCTTGCCTTTCCATCTTTGAGGGCAGCATTTCTTTGCCTCCCTTAACTCAGGGCCCCTTCCTCCATCTTCAAAGCGCATCACTCTAACCTCTAATTCCATCATCCCTTTACCTTCTCTCTTCTAGAGTCAAACCTTGCCCTGCCTCCCTCTGGTAGGAACACTTGGTGCTACATTTGGGGCTGGCCGCTGCAGTAATCCAAGTTAATCCAGGGTAGTGTCTCCACATCAAGATCCTTAATCCCATCTGCAAGGCCCCTTTACCTTGTAAGGTAACATTCAAAGTTTTTTGGAATTAGGATATGGGCCTCTTGGGGACCACTCTCACTACTCAGCCTACTGCATTCTCCAAGGCATGGCATTTAAAAATATTTTTCCATTGCTCTTAGGACCTGCATTATTCACTAGTAAATTAATGGAGTTAATTCATTGGTTATGTAAGTAGATAATTCTGTATGTCATTTCCTTGTTGACACGATTCTTGCCTTAAAAACAAACCTGTTATCTACACATACTTTCTCAGTTGATGACTTTGCTTGTAGTTCATTAAAAAACAAAAATGCTTTAGACTTTTCACCACTGAATAGCAGTTTATCTCCCCACTGTGACAACTGATAAATTCTCTAGCAAAGGCAATCTTTCTGCATGTGTTCTCAATGTCTTCCCACTCGCTTTCTCAATGACTCTCTCTGCTTCACTATCCAACTCCAGGGATGGGAAAAGGCCCCAGGGACTATTTCTGGTTGTATGTTTTTCTTTAATTACTTTTTAAAAAGTTTCCTCTCTGTACCACTATATAGCCACTAGAGCTTTAAAGAAGGGGGTTGAGAGAATATGCCTTAGGAAGAAGAGAAATCTTATAAGATCTCATCTGGATGAAAAGAGGAGTGGGGAGCCTGGTCCTGTGCAGAGTGCATGGTGAGAGGATGTTCTGCTATATTTTCTTGAAGAATTAAACCTATTATCAGAACGTGGTGATCCTCTCTCTTTTTAGAAATGCATTTAATACCTCGTATGATATTAATAGAACTTCAACTTCTTTTTTAATGTTATATATATTTTCCACTCAAACACTTGTAAAGTTTTTCAGATAATGCCTCACATGTAGTAATAAACGTAACTGTTGATTAAATAAAAATAAAACAGCAAAGAGTATCTTCAGAATTGGGCTGGGGATGCAAATGAAAGGAGAAATGAAAGTATGAAGTTGCTACATTAAATAGAGATAGTGAGACCCTACAGGGAAAATAAAGGCGACAGTGTTGTGAGGGAGAGGCAGAGATGCACAGCAGCTGTAGGAATGAAAGCTTGGTGAAAGAGAGATGTGGTTAGAGTGACGTGTTTAGTAAATGTTGCTGTGTTATGTGGCATGCCAGCACCTCATTCATTACCCCCAAACTATTAGTAAAACTCTGTATTACTCATAAATGCTTTTGGAGCTAGATGTTTTTGATTTGATTTTTATTGCAATGAAATTGGCCTCCTGAGATACTGACGGCAGGCAGATCCTAGGATGCACAGTTATATTCACTATTCGGGGTAATATCCTACCTTGTATTATATTGTAAATTACCTGAGGATAGTTATTGCATTTTTTTCTTGTCTGTTGTAGCTCCACTATGTAGCAAATTATCTGACACTTAGTAGGTATGCAATACACATCCGTGAGTGTGTGAGGATAATTTGCCATAGTGCCAGCAGAAGGACTTGTGCACCAGTTCAAATAATCTTGGCCAAAATAATCCCTCCTGGAACTGCCACTGCGACCAAGTCTGTGCAGGTGGCATCAGTTTCACACAGTTGCAGCTTGAGGGCCACCTGCAGGTGCACAGAAATTAACTGTCTGTGGAGCCACTATCCCGGGATGAGAGGTGAAAGTCCCATTGATAAGTCCTTCAAGGAGACTGTTCTGAGAGCATTTCATAAGGCTCTGGTCCTGTGGGATCAATCTCCAGCTGCCTGTAGAAGTGGTCATCTCCCTAAGGAAACCCACCTTTTCACTGTTTCACTCCTCAAACCCACTTCATTCCACATTCCTGCTTTCCGGGATAAATTCAGAGAAACTACCTACAAGCAAACTTTGTTTCCAGCTTTTCTTTAAGGGAATCCAAGACATTTCATAATAATTTTAAAGTAAAATTTTATTTGTACTTGAGAGGAAATAATTTGCCTATGTATATAGCCTCTATTATTTTTAGAAAGGTCTATTTTTTTCCCCCAGAGAAGTATAAAAACACAATGTTCTTGAAATGATTTTTATATCTAACTCTATAGTCACAGCAGATTAAATGTAATTTTTATATTCAAACCCCTGCAGAGGTGTTTGCCAAGTCTGCAGAAATATCTATTACAATGCCTGTCTCTGCACTGAGAGGTTTGTAAAACCCACCAGGAATTTCAGCTGAGCGTGGTGCAATAAATGGATCCATCCACAATCATACTCAATTTTTATTTTTAGACATAGTGTTTAATATATGCCATCTACTTGGGAAAACGTTCAGAAGTATGTCCTTCTTATGAACATACTTTTCAATTTTTGTGAAGAGAGACCAAATAGTGATATGAAAGTTTGTGATTTAAAAATGATTCTGGTCTAATTGATGCCCTTTATTTAGCATATTAAAAATGTCCTCTTTTTTTTAACACACATTATCCTGGTATAAATTCTGTAATCACCCAATAAATTCAGTAGTTTTTTAATAGAAACTGTTAACTTAGACTTATATATAAATGTTAAATATGAGAAGCCTGGAAATTGTGGTGCCCCTGTCTGTAGAACTGGTTCTCTTGTGAGGTGGGGATGGGGAGAAGGTGGGTAAAGTGTGTTGATGGTCCTCTTGGCCTTTTTTTTTTTTAATTCTCACTCTGTCCCGGAGTTGAACCCACCGCCCTTCTGTGCACCGATGATGCTCCGACCAGCTGAGCCACTCGGGCCAGGGCAGTGCTCTGTGCTTTGATCTGACAGCAAGGAACTGGCTCTCAGGCTGTGGAATCGGTTTTGCCTGCGTGCCGTCATTCACATTAAGAGCTTTAGCTTTCTATAAAAACCCCACTCATGTTGCTAAGAGACAAGCCCTTTGGTCTTCTTGCATGTAGGCATAGAGAAGAGAAGGGGGTCCAATATTTCACTGAAATAGACGTTCAACATACATACCTTCAATCCCCCTCCTGCAGCCTCATTTTTCACATCCACCCTTCGCTCACTTTGATTTCTGAGCCTCTTCAGGCTTCCTCTGGGCACATGGTCTTTAGCCCTTTAAGCTCCTTTAGATCCCTTAAACTTTATTCTAAGTTTTAGTTTCTCTACCTGTATAACCTTTTAACTCACAACCTTCCTTATTTCTCCAGAAACAGTCTATCAGCGTCTCGGTTGTTAGTGAACTAACTGCTCCCTCTCCTTCAGCCTTCTCAGCGCATGTGCTTTGTCTTGTAAGGTCTCAGAGGGCGGCAGGCAGCAACGTCACGCACCCAGTTTGCCATCCTGAGCTGCGTTCGGGCCTCTCCCTGTTCAAACACGCATCTCCTTGACACGCCAACACTGTTTTTTCCTATTATCTCTCTGAATTCTTATCATTATCTTTCATAGGATTTTCACCCTTTACCCTTCCAATGCAATTTGTATTACTCAAGGCCTGTTCCTAAGCTAATATCTCTTCATCTCATGCTTTTTTTTCCTGGGGCATTTTTAGCCATACCAATGATTTCATTTAACTTGATTAAACAAGAAGTATAGATATTTTCTAGCATTATATGTGAACCTTATGAAGAAAAAACAGAGAAGTTACAAAGTTGGCTTTCAGGAGCGGGATTTGGTGGGAGGAAGGGATGTTTTTGTTTTTGTCTCATCCGAAACAACAACCTTAGATAATTTACAGAAAGCAGAAATGTAAGTTTTCTAACTCCTCTCACAAAATCTTAGTAAGACTGTCATTGAAAGATGTAATTGAAATTTAGCAGATGTTTCCCGCCTGTATCTTTTTCACTTAAATGTTAACTTTAAAGTCACAATTTCATTTTACTTATTTGCATTTCTTTATGGAGCCTTTTATATAGTACTGCTCAAATAATGATTCTTTGAAAATATAGACGTTCACAAGAAAAGGTCAACAATATAAACTGCCCCAGTAAGTTCAATTAATATGATGACTAGAAATAATTTATTAGTGACGTGGTATTGGTATGGAAGAAACAATGACTAACAGTGTAATGTTCTGAAAAGGCCGGAGGGAAGGGAAGCCAAGAAAGATAAAAAGGTAGTCGCAACAGGAGGAGAAACCATCTATTATCCCTATTGAGATAGGACGAGGGAAGAACAGTATGAATGGAGGTGCAGTTAGATTCGAATTTTATTAGTAGGAAGATCAGTTTGGTACTTATATAGTTTTTGTGAAGAGGTGTTGGCTCATAGTCCAGTTTAAGGGAAGTAGAGAGGCTTCTAAAGACTTTGGGGAGAGTTACAGATGGACAATCCACAGACACTTAGTAGGACAGAGGAGCGATGTTGAACTCCCGTTTGTAGTTGGTGATTGTGATCCATGAGTCATCGTCTGTTCAGTGAACTATGCCAAAGCTTCCTCCCACTCCGGAGCCCCATGTTTAATTAATCATTAAATCCTGCTAATTCTACCTCCTTAATATCCCGGGCATGTTTCCTGCCCTCCAGCGCTCTTACCACTGCTTCCACTCTGTTCTTCATCACCTCTTCGCTGGCTGGTTGCAACAGACTCTGAATTGGTCCCCAAACTTCCGTTGCTGTTTTCCATCTATTCCTCCATGTCTTTACCTAGCTATGTCCCTTCATCTCTCTAATATGGGCTTCCTCATCTCAGAAATAGATATTGCATTCATACTTTCTACCTGATAGGATTATTGCTATTATATGTACTTGTATTAGATTTACTATGAAGTCTAAATCTATAAGATGAAGAACTAAGTGGTAAGCAAGAATCGTGTGATATAACTTTGGTCATGCATTCCAGCAGTATAGATTCTAAAACCAAGTATATGAAAGAGTAGTGTTAAAATGTATTATTTTTCAAACTTCACAATAAGTATTTTCAAGCTTACTTCTTAATACTCATTTATAGGTTTTTTATTGCATGACAAAGCAAGCCACATATCATATATCAACTGTAATACAGCACTTGACTTCTTTAATGCAATGCTTAACTCTAAATGTCTGTAACTAGAAATGAGGTGTTTAAATCTGAAGATACTTTAGATAGATGGCAAAACCTATAATTATAGAATTATCATATCTGCCTGAATTGCACTTAAAAGTTAAAGTTCCAACTGTTCCTATTATTGGAAAAGTAATAATAACAATTATAACTATACCATGAAATATTAAAAGCCGAACATTCAATTTGAAGGTAGCTAAAATAAAAATGTGATGAAAAGTGAACCTATAAAATGCTTGCATTTCATGCACATGTGCTCTATAGAGGCACTAAAGAGCGAAGAAAAGAGCTGTGGAGTCTTTACTGCAGTTCATTTTCTCACATTCTCTCTCCCCTTTTTGGGCATTAGGGGGCGTTACATTTATCATTTCTCATCCACAGATCATCAATTTCCTATATCAAAATTTATATTCTACAGTATGCATAATCTCAGACTAAAAATATAGTTTCTGACTATGGCAAATGCCTTTTTATTTCTTTTGTGCTAGGTTCCAGGGCTGAGCAAAGCACTAATACATCTTTAGTTTTCACGTCTGAGGTGGCTGCCCGGGTCAGCCGGGCCACACAACTTACCGTCACTGCGGAGAGTGAGTGGCGTTGGCGGGCTAAGCACTCGGGCGTTCGTCACCGTGTTTCTCACCAGACAGATATAGCTGCCAACATCTGATGTCTGCACTTTAGAAATGTAAAGGTTGCCTGTCTCCTGGGAAATGAACCGCCGGCTGTCTTCCGCCACAAAGGAAGGGAACTCGTTAAATACCCAACTGTAGATGATCTCTGAAAATACACAAAATTTAATTGTTGAAAGATTACTTTACTAACAGTTATAGCTCAACTAACAAAGCCTTTACCAAATTCAGATATATTTCAAGTCCATACATATTTGATCCATTTAATCCAGATATCTATGTAATTTAATGATCACAGAAAGACCTGGAATGTTCAGTAAGGATGCTTAGCCTTTACTTATTTATTCATTCATTCATCCATTCAATTTCAATGTTTGTTGAATATGTCTTAGAGGATTGGCACTATATAACACTAAAATTAAAAAGATGAGTTTTCCATTCTTAAAGACCAGTCTAATGGAAGATAGTTACCCAAATCTACAAAACCATGCGGAATAAAGAAATAAAAGTATATATTATATTCTAGAGAAAGCATGGGAAAGAGACACTTAAACAACCATGTCGATCAATGAAAACTTTGATCTGAACTGAGTTAAGAGACACCCGAGCTACATACATTTGCTCATTTGTTAACAAATATTGGTGAGGGTCATGATACATCAGCATTCTTCTAAGTGACAGAAAAAAAAAAAGAGGTCTGCGTTCTCATGGAGCTTTCATTATAGTGGGAAGAAATCGAAAATACAAGTAAGTGTGTATCAAGTGGTGATAAGAGCAGTGAAGAAAACTAAATCATGTTAAGAGAGCTAGAGCGTGACAAGGGTGAGAACAAGTGAATTTATATTTGAAAAGCTCTCCGACTGCTGGGCTGGGAAGAGACAGTCCGAGGACAAAGCAGGGACTGGGGGAGGGGAGCAGGGGGCATAGTGTCCACTAGTGTAAGAGGCTGTTTTCAAAACAGCCATGAAATATATAAATAATTTTCACGGCAACAGTAGTTACAGTCGTGGTGAAGTCGTGAGAAGTGATTGGTTCGGATAAAAATGTGGTAGCAGAGTTGACAGCAATTGCTGATGAATTGTTATGAAATGTGAGAAAAAAGACACAGCCAAGGAGTAAGACTTTGAGCCTGAGTAACTGAGCGACTAGAAGAATAAGTTTCTCTTTACTGAAATGGGAAGCCTACAGAAAGAGCCGTTCTTTGGAGGGGTGGGGGGGTTAAATCGGTTTACATTTGACAGATTAAATTTGTCATACTATTTAGCATGAAACTGAGAAGGCAGTTGCAGGTTTAGATATGGAGGCCAAGGGAGAAAAGTGTGTTGGTGTTATAAGTTCAGAGTCTTAAAAGGCTTGTTGGAGCTGGCCAAGTGAAGAGTATATGGGGTGCTGAAGGTTTTCCAGTTAGAGGGGACACATGTGGATGGTCATTCAGATGAAGAGTTGGATGGTAAGAGTGGACTGCCCCAAACGATTTTGTATTATTGGAATAAAAAGCTCAAGGAAAGGAGTGATCAGAGGAGAGGTTGGAGAACCTGGAGATAAATCCAAAGTACTAAGCACAGATGAACATGCTGTGTATATGACATTAAAGAGCCAGTGCTCTATCTTATATGCAGCGTGGCACCACTGGACATTCTCCAGCAAAGTGTTGTCATGGATATGTATGTTAGTAGGTTAGTCTGGTAATTCTGCAAATGTTGGGTTCAAGTAAGAGCAAGGCACAGAAACAAACAATAGGAAAATATTGCATACTGAAATGAGGGCTAAAAAAATCTGAATTAGAACCATGATTATAACAATGAGAAGAAGCATGTTTGTCCAATAAATATAGTGGGGATAAAACAAACTAAGAGATGAATAGTTCAGGAATATTTTCATATCTTCTTTGGGGGACTGGGTAGAGGATGACAGGAGTTCAGAATGGAAATGCACAAAGTCAAGCTGGTTTAAGGAGGACAATCAGTTCATTTTTAGGGCATTTTCAGTTTGAGGCATGAAATCCAGGTAAGGAGCTCCAGGAGTTGACAAATATGTGTTTGAAATCCAGGAAAGGAAATTCATTGTGAAGGTTAAATTTGGAAGTTGTCAGTATATTAGTATAATTGAACCAAAGTAAGTAGATGAGATTAACTAGGGAGAGGAGGTGTGGTGAGAAAATAGTTCTCTGAAAGGCACACAAAAATCTAAATAAAGGCAAGAAAATGACCAAAAGGTGAAAGAAAAGAAACTATTGCAAAAATTCAAATAGAATAAAGAAAACGCAGTGTCATAGGCACCAATGGCTTACCCATTTCAAGATGGTTAAATCATGTCAAATAAGGCAAACAGACCAGTAAAATAAAGAAAAGTCACTTGCCCAGCTGGAATGGCTCAGTGGTTCAGCGTCAACCCCTGAGCCAGGAGATCAGTCCTATTCCCAGCAAGGACACATGCTCGGGGTTCTGGTTCGATCCTCACTAGGGGGCCTGCAGGAGGCAGCAGATCAATGACTCTCATCATTGAAGTTTCTCTCTCCCTCTCCCTTCCTCTCTCTGAATTCAGTAAAAAAATATTTTAAAATATTTTTTAAAAAGGAAAGAAAAATATCACTTAAGATTGGCATTTGGAATATCACTGAATGTCAACTTGAACAGATTCGTGGAGATCAAAACCAGATTGCAATTGAGTTAACAGAAGATTGGAAATTGGAGATATTGTGTGTAAGCTAATAACACTGAAATCTCACTAGATGTGACAATTACCTATGCTATGGTTGAAAGGGCAGATTCCAAGGCCCCCTTTCACCAGAATTATTTATTTAGTAACACTAGTTATAGCCGGTTCTCAAATAAAGTTATTTCGTTATAACCACTGAAGAGATGTCTAGGAACTTAACTCTCCTTTATATCAATTAGCTTATGGTAAAATTGGCTTTGGTATTTGTAGTTTCACTTAAAATTGTTTCAAAGAATCTATCTACAATGTTAAGTGAGAACTTTACTTGAATTTTAATGAAGATCAATATGTGATTCTAATATACAATGGATTTTAGGAAGCCTTATTTCTTTTCATGCCATTCTTTTCTTTCCCTCCTTCCCTCCTTCCCTCCTTCCCTCCTTCCCTCCCTCCCTCCCTCCTTTCTTCCTTCCTTCCTTCCTTCCTTCCTTCCTTCCTTCCTTCCTTCCTTCCTTCCTTCCTTCCTTCCTCCCTCCCTCCCTCCCTCCCTCCCTCCCTCCCTCCCTCCCTCCCTTCCTCTCTTTCTCTCCACCTACCTACCTGCCTGTCATGAGTGGTTATAAATTCATTTATCACTCTGGCCCTGCCCAGGTTCCAATGGGAAGCCTGGCATTTAATCAGCCTTTCTGGATACTCAAGCAGAGGCATCAAAATGATCCATTCATATTGAAAGTCAATGTAACTAATTTCTAAACCTTATCTATGGATCAATTAACTTTGAATAGAACCCCCCTCAAGTTATTACTATTTCCATTTAATATTTTATCTTAGCTGATTTACAACCAATGTAATGCATCCATTAAAGGTAAATCATTAATGTTTGTGAATATGTGTTTTAGAAAGGTGAGGCCTTAGGCTAATTCTTGAGAAGAATCAGAAACATTTTTATAGACATCATCTTAGGTAGGTGTATCCTACACAATCAAGTGATGAACATTAAAAATGGTATTACTTCGGTCCAAAATCCCCTTACTGATGGTTTAAAGTGAGCAAGTATTTACCTCTCTTTGAAGTCTGGTTTTCTCATTCAAAAAATAAGAATAATATTGTCAACTTCATAAGTTTTAAAATAAAATTATAACTAGAAACTTAACACATAATGAGTATTTATAAAATATGAAAGTTAACATTTTTGTTAGCCCCTCTCTCAAAAATTATTAGGTTAAGAGTTCTTTCTATGTGTTTCATTTAAATATGAGAAAACTAGTAAATAGGATCTAACATAATAGTGAAAGAATTATTAGTACTTAAATATTATTTGATCTGTTTTTCCTAGAAAATTTCAAAGATGAAATTTAATACTAAGCAAGATTTAGCCGATATTTAATACTCCTAAGGCCTTAGTTCTGGCAGATGCCTGAGAGTTTTGAAATGTTATATTAGCTTATAATTATAATACACATTTACAATGCCAAAAACTTTCAAATATTCTAACAAATATTTTACAAAGCAAACTCTTTTTCATAGCTAATTACCCACTTGGCAGTTTTTAGTGCACTTGATAGTTTACTAAAAATGTATTAATAGTATCCATGTGGCTTTACTCAAAGAAAGCCTGTAGACTATAATTGAAATACTTCATTCTGTTCTCACACTGCTCAGCTAGGCTCTAAATTCAAGGACTTCTCACACTTAACACTCTGAATTCTTCTAATTGTTATAAGAGTTTCATTTGTCATTTAAACATCGCTCACCGACGTTTTGATATTTTTGCAGTTTATTTTATACTAGATTTTACTGGAGTTATCTCAAATTTTGGTTTGTATTACTTGAAATTTGGGGAAAAGAAAGCAGTGAATAATTAAAGGAAAGTCCACCATTCACTAAAATACTATTTAAGTTATATTGACAGCGTTTGTTGAGTCAATGTTTTGTAAAATATTTTTAGAATAGGAAAAAAAAACCCTATTTACATAAAATTGGCATTTTTTCAAATTTTACAGGTAAATGAGTATTTGGGGGCTCAAAAATGCTTATTTCGTTTTTTAAATAACTTTTCAGTTTTACATAGCAAAGCATTTCATAATTCCAAGAAAGATACAAATTAGAAATGGTACACAGTAAAAAAGCTGACAGCCTGGATTTGGATTAGATGATGACTGTGCCAAGAATAAAAATATTGAACTGGACTAAATATCTTTTAGGATTCCTGTTTAACTTCTACTATTAAGTTTTTCATTTTCTATTAGCATTTATTTAATATCCTTTAAATTTTTTTCTTTACTATAAAAAAAACAAGTATTAATCTTATTTTTAATATTATGTTAGAGCCTGAGGTTTATAAAATAATTCAGGAAGGTAGTAAAACTCAGTCAGCTTTAGTGTCATTAGCACTCTCCCTCCCAGGAGCATGCCTTAGCCTTTCCCTTCCTCCCCCCACCCCCCAACACACATCCAGGTGCATTACCATTACCTTCCTCACTCCCAAGTTCATAGGGCCCTTCCTTTACCTCTATAACTTGATTCCTAAGCCCATTTCTTCTTTAGTCTTTCGTTTATTATACCACTTTGTTTCACAGCAATTGTGCTGTGACCCTAAAAATAACTTAATACAAGCTGATTGCTATTAAAGTTTTAATATTATTATTCATTTCAGAAGAATATTGAGTCTTTTTGATTAATTGTAATTTTTCCCATTTTTCTAAGGTTCTCTTGTAATAGCATGTTTAGTTCAGACAATTGAACATGTTTTAGAAGTTCTCGGTATGATTCTTCAGGGAGCACTCTCCACTTCAGCAGACAGTGACTACTTTTTGAAATACCCCATGCATTCTAGGTTGTAAGACTCTCTCAAGGATGCTTGAGCGTAGGCTTCTACCAAGAGCCCCACTTGGGGTATATCTACTTGGGATCAATTTTTATATGAAATCTCACTAGTGCATTTTTGTTACTATATAGTACTATACATTTGGCCTACCGTCCCATGGGCTGTGTTGGATTGAAGTTTCGGTTTCTCCAGGGAGAATTATTTTGTCTTTCTTCCTGAGTCAATGAGAGTCATTCAGTTAACTGAGGGCTGGCACGGTGCAGACACTGCTATTCTAACTCCCCTTCTCGGGCAGGCCCGAAGATGTGTTGTTTACCCCAGCACGAACATTCATTGTCAAGCTCCTAGCCTTCAAGGCCTGTTTTCATGACATATAAACAACCCACCTTGCTGCCAATATCTTCTCAGGATTAACACTATTCCTGGGTTTTAATTAGGATTTTAGCCCTGGATTTCAGTTCTTGTTTATTTCTGACACCTGGGGATTTCTTTGTCTTTCTTGTGAGCTTAACTGTATATTGAAATTTTCTTTACCCATCATTTCTAAATTTTGGTAGGAGGAAAGTTTCTAGGTTGGCCCTGTCTAGTCCCCTAATTGAATTCCAGGCTTTATGACTTTATGCATTGCAGACTTTCAACACAATTGCTGTAATTGATTCAGTGTCACAAAACAGGCGATCTCCTCTTTGCTCCCCTGACACAAAGGTGATTACTTAAATGCTATATTTCCACAGTTACAGGGTATAAAAACAGGAGTATCCATATGGACAATGATACTCATTTCTCATAATTGAAGTGGCATTAATAATAACAAATAAAAAAGTGTGAGAAAGGAGATTCAAACAGCACACGGGACGCTCGAAAGCCCTTGAAAACAATTTTAGTAAATAATTATCTGCGATTGATTTCAACATTCTTTAATATAACTACACGTCAGAAAATAACCATTCTTCCTAATAATGTGTGTACACATAAGAAGCTTTGGGTCAAAGGATTTGCAGAGAACACAGAGAATACAGCATCTGAGTTGTTCACTGACCCAGTTTATAATGTGACTTTCTTAGGGAGCTTATTTTCTTTATCATTGTTAGCTATAAAAAAGGGATACCTAAAAACCAGAAGCTTCTCTATTTTTATAAGATGCTCAGTTTTATGGTTTATGGTAAAAATGTCACTTACGGGGTATTTGCCAAAATACCTGATCTTACCATTTTTTGGTTATTCCTGTAATGTGAGATTTAATATTATATCTGTCAAATAACTATAATTATAATTTTTTCATTAGTACAAAAATATATTTTTGTTTGATTTCTTAAAAGTTTGTTTTGTACTTATAGCTTGATATATTTTTGCATTAATTTTTACTAGATGCTGCTTAGCAGAATATATGTCATAAACATTTTAATATTTAATAATTGCTTTGTAGTAATATTTTTTATAATTCCATCATCTGTTATGAATCTTCTTTCCCCTTTTTGATGAATTAATTGATGTAAAAATACTTGACTAGGGAAACTGAGTTAATTAATGGCAGATGCAACATATCTTTAGAAATTTTTTTTTATAATGTCTTTTTTTTAACTATATCTTTATTGATTTCAGAGAGAGGAAGAGAGAGGGAGAGGGAGAGAGAAACATCAATGATGAGAGAGTCATTGATCATCATTGATCGGCTGCCTCCTGCACGCCCCCGACTGGGGATCGAGCCCGCAACCCGGGCATGTGCCCTGACCGGGAATGGAGCCATGATCTCCTGGATCCTAGGTCAATGCTCAGCCTCTGAGCCATGCCCAGCCCGGCTGTCTTTAGAAATTTGCACTACAATTATTTGTTTTCAGGATATTTTTAGCTGATGCTATCGTTTTGGGTTTTAGAATTAATGATATCATAAAATACTTGTAGAGAATTGTCCTATTAATTACCTATTACCACTGATCATAAAGGGATACAACCTGAAATTAGTAGAAAATATCTTTTTACATTGCTGATTTATGCCTTCACTGTGATAGAAAATGCCATTGTTAGCTACATCAAGTACTCTTGGCAGGGCAGAGACCAAATCTACTTTCTTTACCACTGTATATCCTAGAACCCAACAGGATGCCTGGTGTGTAGTTGCTAAATAAATATTTGATAAATAAGTGAATAGTTAGCATTACAAAAATCTATATATGCATTTTAATAAATCTGTAAATTTTAATGAGTGATTTTTTAAAACATTTTAAACTATTGCAAATTTTCTAATACCTACATGAACATGTTTGACCTTGAGAATATGAGTGAAAGATGATATTTGAAGTTGAGCTAAAGACAGATGCTGAGAAATAATGTAGGCTGTTTTAAGAATCTGTAATGTACTGTCGATGAACAAAAGAGAAAGGGTCGTGTTTACAAAGTGACTCTTAAGTGTTTTCAAGTATTACGAGGCAAATTGAGTGCAGGTTGAAGGCCCATAAAATGTTAAGGTGGTTCACTCTCAGGTTAATAGCCTCTGCGGATGGTCAGTCATTTCACCTCTGCTTGATCACTTCCACTGACACTTGGTTGAGGAAACTGGTTTGATAGTTTTAGTTATGAAATGGCTTTCAGATTTGGGATGGGAACTGAGATCAAGACAACCAGGAATATCAATAAGTAGGTAAGTAGTGATATATTATTATATGCAAAGTGCTGGTCAGGGCATTATGGCGCTGTAAGGGGGCGGGCTGGGGAAGGAACTAGCTTGAGTTTACTGTAAGTCACACACTTTGCACATTTTTCCTCCCTGACACACGCAGATGAGAAGGCAGCGTCTTGAGCAAATAAGACTGTGGACCCTGGACTTACAAAGACCAGAGTTTCAGGAATGGCCGCACGATCTACCAACTACGGACCTTTGGGCAAACTGTTTAATTTCACTAAAGCCTTAATCTTCTCATCTGTAAAACTCAATTAATGTAGGCAATTGTAGGTTAAATTTTATATTACATGTAAGGTTAGTACAACTGGAGGTAGCTATTATTATCATTATCATTATCTTTAACATCAAAGGTCTGAGGCTCAAATAGATGAAGGAACCAGTGGAAAACTGCAGCTGATAAATGTCAGGAAAAATTCACCTTTGTCTGACCTACTCTAAGCCTATATTTTATCATTATATCCTACTGCTTCAGTTATTTTTATCCTAATCTTGCAGAACCTCAATTTCAGTATCCATATAATGAGACAAGCAATGTATATGTTTTGTGGTTGTGCTGAGGATTACATAAGCCATTTATTTTAAAAATTATTGTTATTGTTTTAAATTCTCACCCGAGGATATTTTTTCCATTGCTTTTCAGAGAGAGTGGGAGGGGGAGAGAGAGACAGAGAAAGAGAGAGAGAAACATCGATGTGAAAGAGACTCATCGATTGGTGGCCTCCTGCACATGGCCCGACTTCTGCTTGGGATCGAGCCTGCAACCGAGGTACATGCCCTTGGCGGGAATCAAACCCCAGACACTTCAGTCCACAGGCCGACGCTCTAACCACTGAGCAAAACTGGCTAAGGGCCATACGCCATTTAAATGACAGTGTTCAAAATGAAGGATGGATAGCTATTGGGTGACCTACTACTATAAGCCACCTGCTATAATGCAGCATTGGGTACAGTGCAGATTCACCTTGAACCTTGTAAAGGTGGATGTAGTTTCCACAAGTGTGGAAAGTTTCACCTGTAAAATATAGCCTGAGGCAAGAATCCCAAGAGTAACAATAGAATAAAGCTGTGTAACTGATGGTTGGTTAGTGCCTACAGAATCAAGATATTTTCAAAGATGTGAAGAATGCAAGAGAGAACATCTGTCATGTGTTTTAAAAAATGAAATTACCTTAATACAAAGACAGGCTGTACTGTTGCATTAAATTTTAGTTATCTTGGTTGAACAAAACAAAATACTAATTCTCCTTTTTTAAAGTTTTCCAGGCATGTATTTTCATTATGTTTGTTACCTGGAGTCAGAAGCAGCAGAGTTCTGCTTGAAACTTATGTCACCAAGACAAAGTAAAATTTTATGTGCATATAATTCAAAACACCTTTAGCAAAACAAAATATAAAGTAAAGAATATTTATAATAGAAACAGTAGTAAACTGGCATTCTCTCAGAATCTACAACTCAAACTACTTCGAGTAAGTGAATTCCAAGTTCCAGAGTTCAAGTGATTACGCACCCTGGGTGACAGTAGCTATTTTTATTTCCCTGTGGAATGCTTCACACTGCAGAGGACTTTTTAATCCCAGGAGCCCTGTGTCTGGATATAAAGGTCATTACTAACACTTTTCAAAATGCAGCCTAAATTTCTTGCTTTGCTAAGGGGTTTTAAAATTATATTTATTAAATTGTAAACTCCATCAGGTCAGGCACCAGGATTTACTCAACAGTGTGACAGAGTCAGTGGCACAAGTTCAATTTAGGCTTCAAATTTTGCATGAGAAATCATTTGCTCTAGACTTCCCACAATTCATTGCTAATACTCACAGATCCCAGCCCTTCAACAAGAGAATATCTGGGCCCTAGGATTTTGCCAGGAAATATGACCTTGCTGTGCTTATCAAAATTATGAAGAGCTTAAGCTTAAAGAAGAGATGCATAGGGAATTACTGGAAGACTGTGTAGTGTATCCATCAGACATGACCAAGGTAATCTAAGAGTTTATCCTAACTAACTCAGAATATTAGACAGCTTAATAATAACAGCAGTAATAGTGAACATATACTGTCTTAGGTCAGTTTCCCAGAAAGAGAGTCTGAGAAGCAGATTCTTTTGAATGTGATTTATTGATAGAGTGTTCCCAGGATTAAACAGGATAAGGTAAGGAAAAAATAAAAAAGCTAAGCAAGGATGTGGCTCCCTACCAGAGATTAGTTTCGGACTAATTCCACTTGGGGATCTGGACTAATTCCACTGTAGATTTGGTGAGTGAGTCAATAGAAGAGAAAGAGAATCAGTCTTTCGTGCTCTCCTCCCCTGCATCAGTCAGTTACTGGCTGCAGGCCGGGGGAGTGAGGGGCAGTAAGGGCAGGGGATTTCCTAGAAAATGGAAATTCTTTGGAGAAGGGAGAGCTCCTGGATGGATGCCTTTACCAGATGAGGGAGTTCTGGGTGTAGCACCAATAGGATCTAGGAAACCTGTATAGTACTTAGAATGTTCCAGACTGTGGTCTATGTACATTAATCTATTTAATCTTTACAGGGATAGGCAATCCCATGAGAAAAGTAAGATATAGAGATCAATAACTTGACCAACAATTCTTGCTGATCATAAGTCTTTATTCAAAAAAGATAAACCTGATTAATAGTGGTTTCAAGCATTATTAGATTGTTATGTATGTTATGGACTCTACTTTTGCCAATTAAAACTTTGATGCTGCATAAAGCAACTAATCAGTGCAATGTCTAAATTCCACCCACCAGGCAAAAGCAGGTTGCTTGAAATTCCTATTGACCATTGAGTCACAATAGACTTAAACTGTGGTCACAGAGCCACAAGTCTTAACTATGTAAAGTGGTAAGGATGTGTCCTGTTAACATAGACACCTATTGCAAATTAGCAGCACAATGTGTCATTCATAGGGGTAGAAACAATATTAATGCATGATTACAAACACGGATACTTATTCTTGACTTCCTTAGGATTTACAGAGTTTTAAAAATATTTAACCAAAAAAGTCCCATACAAAAATAATCCAGTATTTTCTGGAATTAATAGGAGTCCATAAATTGGCAGTCCTTGATGGGTAGATAGCATTAATCTTGGGCAACGTTCCAGGGGAAGAAAAATGGAAATCTTGGTTAGCAAAATACAGTTTTATCATTTTTCTGTTTTATTTAGTAAAATGTCTTTTATCCAAAAGATATTTGTCATTTGTATATAACTAAAATAATTAAATTTTAATTTAGCTCTTTGCACTAAGGCAAAAGAAAATTAGAAACACTCAACAGTTTTCATTGACAGTGAATTTTAAAAGATATATTTACTTCTTTTAATTTCATGCTATGCAAATTTGATGGTGCAAATTTAAAGATTTATAGCAGGATAAATATTAACAGAAACAAATGTAAGTTTAATAAATTACCCCCCTTCTGGGTAGGTGAGCCACAGAGGACAAAACCCTCTAAAGTTGTGATTTGCCTAAATTTTGCATGCTAAATGTGGAACTTTGGTTGCATATGCATTACATTTATCATATAGGTATAGTAGAAAATCTTCAGGGAAGATAAATTATTATGACGAGATTCTCTGCCGCTCAACTTCTTACACTCAATGTAATTTTTCATAAATGTTCTTTGTGCTTTTGTGGCTTAACTAATGCTCATTAATCCTTCATGCAAATCTTTAATGAAGGTAATTTATTTGTCACATTGCTATGCACCATATAGAAATAGCAGGTATTGTCTATTTATCAAAAGGCACTGAGATGGTTTATTTTCTGCTCTGGAGATTTGTCCCTATGGCTCACCTACTTCAGAAAAAAAATTCTAATCATAAAATACATATTTATCTCTGTTGACATGTAATCACTGTAATAAATCTTTAAATTTTTATTTATATGAATTCATATAGCATGAAAATTTGGCTATTTTTTTTACTTGATTGAAAAAAATAGAAAAGTTTGTATAAATTACACTACTAATATAAGTGATACAAGACGTATTTAAAATTTACTCTAATCCTACAAGAGATTTTTCTGCAAAAATAAGATGGTTTTTGGTTTTTGTTTTTTAATATATCTTTATTGATTTCAGAGAGAAGAAGGGAGAGGGAGAGAGATAGAAACATCAATGCTGAAAGAGTCATTGATCGGCTGCCTCCTGCAAGCCCCCCACTGGGGATCGAGCCCACAACCCGGGCATGTGCCCTGACCAGGAATCAAACCCTGATCGCCTGGATCCTAGGTCAATGCTCAACTGCTGAGCCACACCTGGCCAGGCAAATAAGATGGTTTTTGATTTTTATAAATATGTTTGTACCTTAGCCTTCAAATGTTAATCTTTTCTAATTATATATTATCAAAATTTGTGAACTAGACTTTATGAAAAAGTTCAGAATTGAATAATAGGGAATTTTGAGAAATAAAAGAACATATTAAAAAAGAAGGAATATACCTTTAAAAATTGATATATTTACAGTAATTAAGATTGGCCATTATTTTGGGCCTAATATTCACATTAGAGATGAATGTTAGATATTCAGAAATATGTGGCATGTATTATTATGGAAGTAAAAGATTTGAGTGGAAAAAAATATGTTAATATCCCCTGAATCAATTGGCTTTTCATATTTCCCTTTTACCTTTTTATTTATTTGTCCAAAAGGTTTCCAGATTTCAGTTTCCTGAACTGGCTTTTTTTGGTCAGTTCCTATGTTGCCTTAATCTTTAACCCTTCCTCAAATTCCTGAACACAGAAGGTATTTACTTCTTAAAAACCATACTTATTCAGACTTCTTTGTTGAGTATCAATTACTTAGATATGTTCTGTGTTTCTTCCACAGAAGTGTGAGCTCTGAGATGTATTTTTCCCCTAAGCAACTGTTCCTAGCTTGTTGGTTCATTAATAATTCTGGTGATTAACTCAGTGATATTTTCCCAAGTCACAAGACTACTAGGAACTATAATAGCTGAAATAAAAATACTACAATTTTCTTGGAGCCTAGAAAGGTTAAATGATATTATAGTTTTAGAAATAAGAAAAATAAATGTCTGTAGGGATTACTGCAAATTTCAAGAATTTAAACTAGCTGTTAGGATGATAAATTCACTCAGAAACCACTGATTTAGGAGCTGACAGTTCAAGGTGAAAATGAGGGGCTCTTATTTATAGGGATCACCTGAAGAAACAGTCTGCATACCAATTGCTCAAATTAAAATCAAGAAATATCAGATACGCCATATCAGAGAATAGGCAGGGCAGAAGAATATGTGTGTGTGTGTGTGTGTGTGTGTGTGTGTATTTTAAAAACTGCTAATACCTATTCTTTATGCTTACTGGAAGGAAATGATTAAAACAATGGTAGTACTAACATGAATCATGTCATATTAGAGCGCAAGATGCACATTAAGTGCCCAGCTTCCTACTCCAGTTGGGACCTCTGTGTAAGAATCGAGCTACCTGGGCCCAAGTCTGTGAGCACCTGTACAGGTGTAAGGTAATGGGGCACCATGGAAAAGATCATGGACTTTACACCAATGCAAAATATGCATTTGGATACTTGCACTAACTATCACCTAGCAGCTGTGCCTTTTTCAGCTAATTACCTGACTTCTTCAGTTCTGTTTGTTCATCTGTCAAATAACAGCAATAACATGTAGCTCATAGGATTTGGGGAGAAATTTTAGAAGAAATATTAACATAATTTTAGGACAATAGTAAGTGTTCACAAATGGTTATTATTATCTAAAGTGCTACATTAGCATATATATACATATATATATGTATATATATGTATATATATGTTTCTAATTGGTTGACTCCTGCAGGACAAGGTGAGTTTTCTGAGAACAGAAACCTTCCCTATTTCATTCACTGCCATATCCCTCAGGATTCTGAAAAGTGGCTGGTGCACCATAACTGTTGAATGAATAGAGAAGGAATGTGGCAGTGAAAATATTTTCTACTATGTGTACAAAATATGAATCTAACCTGAATCTCTTGATTAAAATATTGGGCAAAGCTCTCCCATGTATAAGGTGATAAATAAAATAATTAAAATGATTTATGAGGGAGTTTTTCAGAACCCCTGAGAATACATGCAGCCTACTGTATATGTAGATATGTGATAAGCATGTGAGACTTGAATAAATACCAATATTATAGACAATTTGCTGGGCTTTATAGAGCCAACTAGGTTGGCCTAAAGTAAAAAAAAATTATAGATGTCACCATATGTTATTAGCTGTTTTCACAAATGTTGGAAGTGAAAGAGAAAATGAATGGACCAAGAATTTTAAATGGTGAATTAGGAGAGCCTATAAGCACAGTTCCAAAATATATTTCTTTTGCATTTTTTATTCCACTCAAGACTACTGGCTCAAAATTTGTGGTGAAGGCTTGTTAACAAAAGCCATGTCAACCTCATTTTTTAAATTAGTTATTTTGCTATTGGGCCACTATTTTGGAATTTTGCCTCTTTGTGCAGTGTTACTTTTAACTTAACCTGAGCTTTTACTTTAATTACAAAGAGATGACATCATAATGAATGCTTTCATTTATCTGGAGAAAAAGCACATGCCTCAGAGTGCTGGATCTTTGCTGTAGAATGGCTGCAACACAGCACTGATTTTATTAAATCTGTAATGAAGTCCTCAGATAGGAGTGTCACAATTTTAAAACACAGCATGAGAGCTATACTTCATAAGTGGACAAGCACTCTCCTACACCGATATTTCCATCAATGATTGCATCAGGGGGAAAAATTAAAGTGCACATGTGGAAGTTGACCAAGGAGATCCAATAATGTTGACATTGTTGTAATACTATGCCTAAATGAGACTTTATGATTAGATAATGTAGAAGTATCTTTATGAGAACACCAGGGTGTTGGCCTGTATGGGACCATTCCAATTTTAATAACTTTGAAATGCCATCTTCTTCTTTGCTCATCTCCTATGGCTTCCTTTTCCCATTTTACTCTTATCAAATAGCAGTTCATTAGTTTACTCAGCATCTTTATTTCTGAGGGTGAGTACTCTCCAGTAATACTAATATTTTGAGGAATTAAAAGGTAAAGAGTACTAATGGCATGAACTTATTGCTGATATAAAATATCTTAATTCAGTAAGCTTCCTATTCTTGAGATCAAGGTTTCTGAGTCTCAGCACTATTGACATTTGGGGCCAGATAATTGTTGTGAGAGACAGTCCTCTGCAATGCAGGATGTTTATTAATGTCCCTGCCTCTACCCTCTACCCATTAGATGCCAATAGCATCTTATCACACCCCCCACCTTCGCCCACCCCAGTTATGAGAATCGAAAATGTCTCTAGGCATTGCCAAACATCCCCTGCAGGTGGGGGGAATCATTTATGTTTGAGAACCACTAATCCAGATTAATCTAGAAGTGATATATTCTTGTTAACCAACCATTTGAGTTATTTGATAACTGTTATATTTCTATTTCATTTTATAAGTAGATAGATGAATAGATGATAGATGATGATGATAGATAGATATAGATGATAGATGATAGATGATAGATAGATAGATAGATAGATAGATAGATAGATAGATAGATAGATAGATAGATAGATAGACAGATGATAGATAGACGGATGATAGATAGATGATAGATGATAGATAAAGTAGACAGGTAGATACTAAAATTAAAGGAGCTGACTTTAAGGAACATTATTTACTTTGATTTAGTGAATCAAAAAATATTTTAATATTTTGATAATCTTTCAGGCCATTTTTTCTATTAATATTCAAAATAATTTTTAAAATGTTAAAGACTGGGTTGACTATATATTGTCACAATGACACAATATGAACACTATGAGATTGTCATTTTACTCTTCCTTATATAAAAGTGTATGGAGTGAGGAAGAAAGCAGTCCCATGAGCTTTCTAGTTGTTTGATTCTACATAAATAATTTACCTTGCAAACATACAGGAATGTAAGTTATGTGTGAAACCTGAAATAATGCATTTAATTTACTTCTTTTTACTCAGTCATTTGTGGTTACTTTTTTCTCCACATTTAAAAATAATGAAATATGTATTTCCAGAACTTATTTGGTTATATTAAAAATGAAAGCCATATAAATTAATTCAAGATAATGGAAACAAAATGCAAATTTATAGTAGATATAATATAGAAAGATAAAACAATTTGCATGAGTATTTAAGTTATTAGGTTCTGAGCTAAAGAGAGAAAAAATAATTGTTTTCTTATACTGTTGAAGAAATTTCCAGACAATTAAATCACCACGTTAAGGCATTTTACTGACATTACTTATGAGATTCCATATTTTTACATTTTTTGGAATATAAAAATGACTGTAGAAACACTGAATGGTTGGTAAATCAGTTTAATAAAAGGTAGTCTACTCTGAGCAAAGCTACACAAATGTCAGTGTTTACCAAGATTAATAATGCCTATGAACTCACAATCTAGAGTGAGTCAAATCACGTACATACTAATTCAGATACAAGGTAGGTAATGCCTTTCAACTAGATTTCTAGTTTTTAATTTTTTAAACCTTGACTTCGCCGCTTATCTTTATGTAACCTTGGGAAAGTCACAGATTGTTCCTGTCTTTGTTGCCCTGTTTTGAAAAGGAGAGATTCTTCCCTTCATGTTATTTTGTAAGTAGTATACAGAAGTGCCTTAAAGTACATAGCTTGATGATTGGTGCCTAGAAGCATTCACTAAATAAAACGATGGAAAGGCTTCTGGTCAAGATGGCAGAGGAGGTAAAAGCTGTGCTCGGTTCCTCCCATGACCACATTAAAATTACAACTAAATTATTAAACAACCATCCTTGAGAACCACCTGAAGACTAGCTGAGCAGACTCCTGTAATTAAGGATACAAAGAAGCCCGGTTGGGACTGGTAGGAGGGGCAGAGCCTTACAATGGGCTGGTCCCACATCTGATTGTGGCAGCTAAGAATTGGGAGGGGTGGCTCATCTGCAGAGCTCCCCTCGGAGTGGCCAGTGGCCCCAGACTCACAACAGGCCCCCCGCCTGGAGCACCAGGGCCAGGAAGAGGAGCTCCTCCCACAGCTGGCTGTGACAATCGGCAGGGCAAAGCTGTACGTGAGGACAAATTCCCCAGGTATCTTAACTGTCGTGGAATTAACAATTTATGTTCTCTCATCTAATTTAGCTTAAAATAATTCAGGGCTATTATTAGGTTCTTTCACTTCCCAACATATGTCTTGATTGCCCAAGGAGATACAATAAATGATTGTTCCAAAGGATGGCATTTTCTCTTACGTGTCACAGAGTAATCATGTGTAAATACATTAAGTACTTATATGGGCCAGGTGTTCTGCTAAGCATACTCTATTATTTATTAAAAATATGATTGGTTATCTATTTTTATGAAATTTAAACTAAGGATTGATTACATTAGGTAGTTTTTTCTGTACAAGTAAGAGAAAAGGGCATGAATCTAGTTGCAACCAGAATCTTAGGAAATAATTGGAACTGTGAGGACTTCCCTGATACAAGGAGCCACTTGACCTATGTTTTTCCAGATTTGTAAACTCTAAGTATTATTAGTACAGAAACTGTATTAGCACAAGTCACACCTCCTGCTCCACAAAATCACTGAAAATCCAAGTTCTTTATTTCTTTGTGGGATCCCATTCTTAGAAAAAATGACAACATATTTTTTAAAAGCCTTATAGCCACTTGCATAATACAAACATTACCCCAAAACAGAAGGTAGAATTCTATATCTTTAACAGTAGATTTTCATTTTTTTTAAGCAAACACAAGGAAAGATATAAAATGTAATAATGTGTATTTTCAGTGTAGGCTAAACTCTTCACAGCTTACTGCTGCCTCTTTCAATCCTAGGCTAACGACACTCTCTCAGTTAAACTTCAGACTGAAGCGCTGTAACATTTAGGAGCATCAGTTTCCACTGGAAAAGCAGTGCTGCTATTATGGCTCTTTCCCAGCTTCCTGACCTGTTTGTCAAGCTTCAGGCTGCAGCAGCACAAGGCTCAGAAGGAGCTCGTACCCCAAGGGAAAAGCAGAGTTCTCAAGTACTTAAAAAAAATAGCCCATAGTTTTCTCTTATCTTTTCCCTTTCTGTCTTTCTTTTGTGTCCAATATAGAGCCACCAACGTGGCACCCAGAGTGATCCTTGTTGACATAACCTGGACCTCAGCTCCGGAACACACGCCTCTGAAGCACAGCCCTGTCACTGCGGGCCATTCCGCCTGCATCATTACCGTGTTAATTGGGGGAGGTCAGCCAGCTCTCTCCCTCCAGACTCTTTCTTCCTGAGGGGAAGAGCAACTCCAGTGAATGATCCTCCATGTCTAAGGGCACTCATGGTTGATGCTTGTTAGCTTAATGCCTCTTTGCAACATATAAGACGGCGTGAGAGAATGCATTTATATCACTAACCTCCAGACCAGCTTTGCAGAGCAATCTTGGGACTGCAGCTTTTAGCAGCCGACTTGTCCTCTCCCCATTATACACGGGCATATTCTAATTAGAGTTGCACTGCTTATTATATTTTTATGGGTCTAAAAAAATTTCTGCTTAAAAAACATTTGAAAAGGCTATCTTAAATACACAAATAAATTTAGAAAGATCATAGAATCCGCTTTTCTCCTGTGTTTTCATCTGCAAAAAACAAAACAAAACAAAAACAAAGACCTATTTGATATGTATTGTATTAACTGGATTAATCCAGGAATGAGCTTAGCTCTGCTTTCCACGTGGTAAGATTCTATAAATACTGTTTTCTTTCATTCGTTTGTCGATGAAAAGATAGGTGTCTAAAGCATTTCCCTGCCTCACCTGTGCTTAGTGTTTACGGAGAACCCCACCATGTATGACAACGGGTTTCCATTCCAGCTGAGGCTGTTTTGCTTATTTATATGGTGAAACAAAGATGACAGTGGTGCTTGATATTTTACTTTCTTCACTTTCTAAGTTGCATCTGGCTGCTTGATCCCCAGAGACTACCTCCCTCCCCAGGCCTTGACCTTCTCCTTGGGATGCTGGCTGACCAGGGAGTTAGAGAGATAAGGGTATGATATCTGATATTGTTTGGACTTTTTAATAAGGGCCCCATGTAATCCTTTTGTTATTATGGGAGAGTCTGGATTTCTTCTCACCGTATCCAAAATTGCTATATGCAGCTAAGCAGTTAACAGCAGGCAGTGTCCTTTTGAAGAGGGAAAAAAGAAAAAGGTGAAGCCATTTCGGGGGATTAACTGGATAGGGTCTCTTAGCTTCTTAGCCTCCGAAGAAATTAAAAAAGCAAACTATGTGTCATCTTTGTACTTTACTAAACCGAACCAGCTGAAAGATAACTAACTGACTGTTTGCTGAGACAGCGTTCGGGTTGTACTTTAAGTGAGTAAGCCAGTGGGCAGGAGGGTGGGATGTTTATTCCTGTATCCCCTGCTGTGTATCATCATCGGTAAAGATTTTTTTTTTAACCTCTGCAAATGCCTTCAGCAGGAGGTAAAAATAATGACTTGTGCCTTCTGAACACTGAAGAGGGACTGGAGCTGTGAAGTTGGAACCCCTCTAGTTTGCAAGCATCTTTCTTGAAATAGATTTGGTGGGAGAATGGACCCTGTTCTTCAGGGAAGTGCAAAATGGAACTAGAGAAGGGCAGCCAGAGTCTATGCCATTAATGGCCTTTCTTAGACTAGGAGAGACGGATGAAAAAGGACCCAGAGGATATACACACACAGCCTCCTCTACAAAGGACTAACACAGCCCAACAACTTAAAGTTCAGAGGTTTGGCAAAGGGTAGCGCAAAGAGAACTTCACGGCTAGTGCCGGGATGACTAGGTGAGGCCATGTTACCTGGTTCCACTCCTTTCCGAGTGCATTTTGACAATACTTATCAACCAACTTATTGCTGATTGTTTCACAAGGAAATCCCACCTCTAGGAACTTAGTATACAGACACCTATTAATGTTTATTACAAGGCTACTTAACAATAAGTCTTTAAAAAACCTCAAATATTAAAAAATTGGGTTAAATAAATTATATTATTTTTCTGGAATACTCTTCCTTTATTAAAAAAAAAATTAGAGTTTAGCCAGGCCCCGGTGGCTCAGCGGTTGAGCACTGACCTATGGTCCAGGAGATAGCAGTTCGATTCCCGGTCAGGGCACATGCCTGGGTTGAGGGCTTGATCCTTGGTCAGGGCCAGTCAGGAGGCAGCCGATCAATGACTCTCTCATCACTGATGTTTCTCTCTCTCTCTCTTCCTTTCCTCTCTCTGAAATCAATAAAGATATATTTTGAAAAAAAAACACAATAATAAATAATAAAATAGGAGTTTAAATAACTTTTGACATGCAATGATGTTTCCAATGTTAATTATTGGAAAAAACTAATCCCTAATGCCCTAAGGCATGTATTTTTATATAATAAATTAACTTGTATTCATTTAGAATGGTGTTAACTATGTAACGTTTTTAGAAGAACTAAGAAAAGAGTCACTCAAATCATCTTCTATAGGGTTTAATTTCCTTGTGGAACCCTGATTAAGAAAGGCTAGCTTCAATGCACTATGCCCAGGTCATAATTTTATAGAATCTGAAGAATATCAGTTTGTTATTGAATTATTAATCTTCTTACATCTTATAAAATACATGGAAATATATATATTTGTGTGCCACTTAACAATAGGGATACATTCTGAGAAATCTGTTGTTAAGTGATTTCCTCCGTGTGCAAACATCACAGAGTGCACTTAACACAAACCTAGACAGTATAGCCTACTACACACCTAGACTATATGGTACAGCCTATTGCTCTGTACGGGAGGGAAAATAATTTTTCTTCCACCCTTCTGAGTTCTTGGCTGAGACATTCCTGTAATAAAAGACAGACTAATAGGAGAAAAACAAACAAAAGCTTAATAATACGTATATCTCTTGTATACATGGGAGAGACCCAGGAAGCTCAGGGAGAGACTTGGGCATCCTACCAAAGTAGCTGAAGCCACCGTGGTAAATACCAACTTCAGCTGAAGACAGACGTTGGGGGTGGGGGAAATCAGTTATGGGAGGTTACGGGGAAAAGAGTAGTAAAGAAGGGTAAGATTGCTATGGACATTTAAGTCATCGTCTTATTTATAGGTAAGAGTTTCTAGAGATAAAGTCATGCCCCTCTTCTAAGGGAGACACTCTTGCAAATGGAGATTTCCCTTACAAATGTAAACATATTTTAGGTAGGGTAATTTCTGCTTGGTTTTCAGAGCTTCTCCCATGTCGACTGTATCTTAAAATTAGCCAGCCTAAAATAATCCTTACGCCAAATAACCATAATTGGGGTGACAAATCCTGTTCCCCAGCAGCAACTTGGCTACAAACCTGTATGCCTGTTACCTTACTGAATATCATTGGTAATTGTAGCACAATATTAAGTATTTGTGTAATGTGTTGCGCTACCACATTATGACAACTAGGATGTCACTGTGGATAGAAATTTGCAGCTCTGTTATAATCTTATATTTGGTGGCCATAGTTGACCAAAACATTGTTATGTGGCCTGTGACTTCATATATATATATATATATATATATATATATATATATACATATACATATATATATATATATATACACACACACACACACACATATATATTTATACATATATATATCATCATAGATTATTATGTTTAAACCATTGTATATATAGTATATATAGTATATATAATGATTATTTCTTCCTCAAAAGAAATAAAGGTAGGAAGGGAAATTGTAATAATAATTTAGATAATGTTAATATGGGACAAATATAACAATTATATCTTGATGGCTAATATCAGGAGTGCTGGGTCATCTAATATAAACACATATTTACCAATTGTCAGTATTTAAGCTGAAAGATTGCTAATTAATTTGTGCATTTGGTTGAAATTTCAAATGACTCTGTCTAGAGACTGCATAGACAAAGCTAAACTCTCTGGGTTAAGGAAAAGATTCTTCAAATAAAAGAAAGAAAAAGAAGAGAAAAATAACCACTGTTATGTGTATGATCATTTCAATGGCCTAAGTACTAGTTATTCTCTATTCATTTTGTTTTTTGTTAAAATAGAGATTGAAAGAATCTTAAGTCTGAAAGGAAGAAAATATGTGTGCTATAAAGACTCCATATTTACAGAAACAAAAAATCTATGTGTCTTTCCAAAGAGAAGCAAACAATACCAGCACTAAAATTACGTATAAAATTTCCAGCATAGAATGAAAGCAACATAACAAGAGTAGGAACAAGATTTTCATATACTTGCACAGATATAAATGCTAAAAGCAAGTTACATTCGTGGAGAAATTAAAGATCGTGAATCTGTAATATGAAAATTAAAAATCACACAAAGATATACATTCTTCAATCAAAGGTCTATACTCCAAAGCTCATCACAGATTTATTTATAATTGCCTGAATTTTAGAACAGCCCATTATCACGCAATGGTGAATGGAAAACCAAACTGGTGACAATATTGAGACAATAGAATACTATTCAGCAATCAAAAGGGACTATCTCCTTTACTCAGTAACACAACTGAATATCAAAAACATTACTCTAAGTGAAAAAGCCAGTATCAAAAGATGACATGCTGTATAATTTCCTTTAATGTAATTTACGGAGAAGGCAAAATATAAGGACAGAAAGCAGATCAGTGGATGTCAAGGGTAGAAGTTGAAGGAGGAAGTTGGTTGGAAAGAAGCATTAGGGAACTTCTTGTGGTGATGGAAATGTTCTATGTCATAATTATGGTTGTGATTACATGACTCTATTCTTTATTTTCAAAGCTCACTGACTTGTACACCAAATTGCTGATATTCATTATTTGTTAATTATACTTTTTATAAAGCTAATTAAAAATAATCCATACTTAAGTAGTGATACAAAATAAATAGATAAAAGTATTAATGACTCAAACATTAATTTTCCAACTGAGAGCATTAATTAAAATTCCTAAATAAAGAAATTTATTTATTTCTATTTCTCTACAGTAAGATTTAAACATTATTAAATAACTATATCACTACATTTATTTTCTTGGAAATAAAATAATAAAGATAATATTGTATTCTGAAAAATAAAATAAAAATGAGTTATTTAAGATCTATGTTTTGGGTCAGCCTTTTAAATTGGTTTAAAAAAATTAGCAGCATCTATTGAGTAGATAATACATTAAGACTGTGTTAGTGGGCATAGAAAAGGTACAGATGCAAAGACTGCCTCAGCAGCCTATATCAGGGAGGAAAGATGCCATAGATGACCATCACGCAGCGGTGCAGCAGGTGGTAGGAATTAGACAAGAGAAGGAAGCTTGTCTGTAGGCCCTTAAGAATGATTGGGGCGTGGAGAGTATTATGCTAAGCGAAATAAGCCAGTCAGAGAAAGACAAGTACCCCATGATCTCACTCATATGTGAAATCTAATGAACAAAATAAACTGATGAATAAAATGGATCCAGAGACATAGAAGCATGGAACAGACTAAGGGATCTCAGAGGGAAGGCGGGGGTGGGGGAGTAGGTGGGGAGAGATTAATCAAAGAATTTATATGCATATATGCATAACCCAGGGACACAAACATTGGTCTGGGGAAGGCCTGGGGGTGGGGTGGATGTGGGGTGGAGGGGGCCAATGGGGGGCAAAAGGGAGACATCTATAATACTTTCAACAATAAAGATAAATTAATAAATTAAATTAAATTAAATTAAATTAAAGGCTAAGAATTAAAAAAAGAATGATGATAAGGGATGGAGTAGAGAGGATAAGTTCTTTTATATTTAATAATAAAATGATAAAGTAAAGGGTGTATCCTCCAAATCATTATGAAATATTCACTACATGGCAGAAACAATGTTGAGCATGTTACATATATTATCTCATCGAATCTTTTCAACTATCGCATACATGTAAAATTTTGAAAACAAGGAATTACGGTAAGAGCCGGCTATACTATTTCTCCAAGGTCACACTCCTGGAAAGTGACAGAGTTGAACCTTCCTAACCCCAGAGCCCAAGAGTTAATGCTTATGCTACTCTTTCTTTAATAGGACAGTGAAGAGCCAACTCATTCCCTGTTTGGATTAAGCTTAAGCTATTTTCAGTTAAGTTTCTGTCACGTGCAAACAAAACAAGCTAAATAAGGTGTATTTAGTCCCTGCCTCCACCCCAACATAGATTTTGTAAAAAAGAGGGAAGGGTCATGAAGAATTAGGAAGGAAAGAACTGTATCAAGGAACCCTCTTAAAAAAATAGGCCTGGGAAGAGAATTTTGGTTTGTCCCCTGCTTCTTTATGGACTGTGAGTTAGAAATGGGTTTTACATTTTTAAATAGTTTTAAAAAATTCAGAAGATGAATGAAAAGTACATGGAATTCAAATACTACTGTCCATAAGCAATGCTGTATTATAACACAGCACCCTCACTCAGTTTGGGGTTGTCTATGGCTACTTTTACACCACAGAAGCAGAGTTGAGTAACTCTGGCAGAGTACACAATGCCCACAAAGTCCAACGTATTTATTACTTGGCCATTTACAGAAAAAGTTTGCTGACCCTTGATTGAGAAGAATCTAACTTTGATGAGATTGCGCTTAGTTCAGTGAATTAAATACAATATGGACAGAGACTAGTACAATTTCTTAGAGATGAAAGCAAAAGCTGGACTCTGGCATTATTGATTCCATTATTTTCTGTGCTAATCAATCTTCATTTAAAGTCAGCACCTGCTATTTGCTTTCCTTGGCTTTTCTTTCTGGAATCAATGGGATTGCTGCCTATTTCTCTCAAAGATCAATTATACTATTTAATTACCTAAAAAGTCTGGAAAAAATAATACCAATATATCATTTTGTAGTATTGTATAAGTTCAAGACCCTTATTAATCCCATTTTTCAAGCGTAGAAACTGAGGCTAGTTTTATTTCTTGTCATCGGTAGCAACTTTTGAGCCAGTGGTATAATTGGGATTCTCAATGAACTATCTGATTCCATTATGTGTGTGTTTCTTTTTACCACCTTCCCTTATTGGGTCAAAGGCAGTGAGAAGATATGATTTATTTGGTATACCATAGCATATAAAAAGAAGGTGGTATTACATTTTTCAGAAAATGTGAGGCCTTTTAATTTATAAGTTCATCAACTCAATATAACTTGGCTGAATTTTACAACAACCAGTTGTTCGTTTTGATTGGTGGTTCGTATCAAATGAAAGTGGGATGCACAGCAACATACCATAAAAACACTAGTTATCCCAGGTAATGTGAGCCAGTAACCCAAGGAGTACGTAGCTTGATTTCCTGGCCCACTATTTCCACATTCTTCTGTGTAGAATAACTCATAATAAGGGAAAAAATAGATTATTTTAAAGGAGTTGAAAATATGTGGTCAAATCCAATTACATAACCAATGATACTTAAATAAACCTGAACAGAAATGTAGAAATCTATGTGGAAATCCCAAACAAATATAAGAAGTAAAAAACCAGGTTATAGCAACGGTCTCAGGCTTTTCTCATCTGCTGTGTCTAAATAATCTAAATCAACTCCAGAGTGCAGTGTTTGCTTTGTGATATTTGGCTTTCCATGTATAAATTTTGGCAGATATAGTTCAAAAACCAAATACTTCAAAACACATGGAGTTTCCCTTTCCAGCAACATCTAGAGAACATATTACACAAAGGTGCATTTCAAGCAAAAAGACTAGACATATATTTTAAAACTGATTTGTGAAGCTTTTAAAAGAATGTCAAAATGCATCCCCTGATAAGCACCCAGTTTTAAAACTATCAAGCAACCAGTTAAAGCCCTTGTTATAAATGCCTTACCACATACCATAGTTTGTGTTAAAATGGTCATTTTCTGTGTAATTTAAGGTTATAAAATGTTGTTATTATTTTTTTACTCACACAGAAAAACATACATAATAAAAGTAAATAATTTCTTTGTTTCTCTAACATTTCATTCACTGTGCTTGCATTCTTACCTATCCTGTTTGGCTTCTAAAAAATTGTTGAGATGGAGACATGAGTACTGCACTATTATACTTGGTGAAATAATAAAACTTCCATATACACCTTATTTACTTTCATATATTGTTTATATACTTTTTTGTGGTGCTAAATGTTCAATTCCATTAACAATTTGGTCAAGTCAAAAAAAATTGATGAACTTACTTAATCATTTGAATTGATGTAATAAATATATCGACTAGTGCCTACGTATATACAAACTAGGAATTTTCAATAAAACTTCAGAATAATTTGTGAAAAGATCGCATGATATTGTCAAAAGGACACTGGAATTGGAATTACACAGGCATGAATCTTTGTCATTTTATTTATTAGATGTGAGATTTTAGACAAGTTTATCTTGGAGCTTCAATATTCTCATTTATAAAATGAAAGTTACAAAATAAACTTATAAAGCACAAATAAAGATGAAATAAGATTCTATATGGAGCTAGGCTAGCATGGCTTGGAGGTCGAGTGTGGACCCATAAGCCAGGAGGTCCAGGTTTGATTCCTGACCAGGGAACACACCGGGGTGTCCAGCTCGATCCCCAGTCAGGGGCGTGCAGGAGGCAGCCGATCAATGATTTTCTCTCATCACTGATGTTTCTATCTCTCTCTCCCTCTCCCTTCCTCTCTCTGGAATCAATAAAAACTTTTTTTTTTTTTTAAAGATACTATATGGAAAATGAAAGTTTTGGTTTTCTCTTACTCTCTTTAGTCTAATGAGATGGCTGACCCTAGTCAGAATTTAACAACATAGTTCTCTGTGTCCTAATAATTTAACTCAAGTCCACTTGATTACAACATTTTTTTAAACTGTTTTTAGTGGGGGTTTTTAATTAAAATTTTTTTCCAATTAAAGTTTCTATTCAATATTATTATGTATTAGTTTCAGGGTATAATATTTTTTAGGGAACTAAAATTATAATCATAAGACCATAATGACAAATTAATTGATCATTTTTTAAATTGCAAAGTAAACCTGCAAATCTTGCAAAAGTTGCGGATTTCATGAATTTAATGAAGGCAAATGTGGAAAATCCTATCATTCTTAGTGCATAGTTACTAACAAAGATCAAGCCAAGTGACCAGTAACTACAAGACTGTGGACCATACATGATTCGACGTATAGGAATTTGAAATCAAATAATTAAGAAAGACCATGGGAAAATTGCTGAGCTCCTCAAATTTTTTGGGGTCAGTTACTTTTTGTGATCTTGGTACAAAAGTTGAAGCAGGGAGTGTCATGCTATCTTACTATTTTGTAGAAAAGGGGGTGCAAAAGTACTTCTTGGGTTGTTTTTCCTCATAGTTGCAGTTATTACAGAATTTTTAAGTTATGAATTTAGATTTTCTGATGTAAAATTTCATTTTTTAAAGAAAAAATATCAATCAAATGCTTTCTTTTCATCTTTGTAAAATTTTGGATCCTGTTCTAGATAGATCTGCTCTAAGAGAAGAACTGGCACAAACTATTCCAGGATGAGGGAGCCCCTAAGATAGCAGTGGTACCTGATGCCCTTTCACTTCATTGGTTTTATTTATCCTTTCACTGATCCCTTTTCCATCTCAAACCCTCGGACACACATTTCCAAGTGCCACTCATCTTCTAATTGCCTTGTCAGTTTGATGACAACTGATCCCTCCCAAGTGGTAATTAAAGTTAGCAGGTAATAATTTAAGGTGTCACCTCTCTCATAAGCATTTGCATTTTAAAGAGGATTCTTCAAGACAGATCTTCAAGAAACATTGAATTTAATACTTACTATCCTCTAAGCATTGGGCTAATTGCTTTACATAAACTACCTCTTAATTCTTACAACAATCTTGTGAGGTAGTTTTTATTATTCTTTCTTTACACAAAATATAAGGTTTAATTTAAGAAACAAAGCCAGTAGTAAGTGTCAGAGCCAGGACAGGAAACCCTGGCTGTCTGATTTCAAATTCCAGGTGAAATATCATGAACAGTATAGTACACTATATGGAAGCAGAGGCTATCTAGTGTCCATCACCTTACATTGTTTGGGGGCCACCTACGCGTACTCTCTGGATTTGTTTACTCATACTGAACCTGGTTCTACAATGGATTTGAGGCTGGAGAACCTGTCTACCTGTTTTAAATTAGGCTGAGGTAGAAATACTTTCAATCTAAAGAAAACAAAAATTCTACCTTTTTTTTTTTTTTAGTACGAAATGTCTCAGCTGAAGCGTTATAGCTTATCCATGAGACCTGAAGGACTCCTTAGCTTTATTTTAACCAGTACTTCACAGAGGAAGAGTCTCAGGGCTATGGGGAACGAGGGGCTGCTAAAGTTTAGCATCAGCAACAGGACCAGGGTTCATAGTCCTTCGGTGTCCATTGTTGTTTATTTTTCTAAATTGAATATATATATATTTATATATATGAGATTTACAGTGAGGAATTGTTAAAGACACAACCAAGCGCACTATACTCCTTCCTGCGTTTGCTGTGTGCTCAAGTGCAGATGCTTTGCTACATGGATCATCATACATTCTGCTCAAAACATATGCAGAAGTAAAATGTTTCACCTGTACATTTTCATATAACACCCTTAATCCAGTTTTCTTGGTTCTTCCTATAGGACCAACTATGATGACTTCATTGTCCTTCACATTGAGACCCAGTATACATTCAGCACTAACTAGCATTCCCCATGAGTGACAAGGTGTCACCACAATTCTGTGATTGAAGGAGTGATGGTAAAGGGACTGGTTGGCTGGGAAAGCATGTTTCAGAGGGCTGGATGGACCTGTGTGTATGGTTTTGAATTTGTAGGGAGCTATGCGTATCAAAGATTGGGGATTTATTTTGCTTGGGAATCCATACCGCATAACTTCACAAGATCATCAAGGCACAGTGATACTTGGCTGTTAGAATTCAAAATAGTTTATGAAAAGCAGTGTCTGGTCAGTAGAATTTAAAAAAAATGATAAAATATTTTTGAAATTTGTTTCTTATACTTTGTGCTTTTTCTCTGGCTATAAGTGGCTTTATGTTTCTCCTATTGAATGTCAAGTTTGTTGGGACAGGTTTTGCATCATCTACACTTTTTTTGGTATTTTGTTCTCTGCAAATAACAGAGGTGCCAAATAATAATTCTGGCTATTTTCTCTTGAGGATATAACCACAACCATAGAGTGCCTGGTGTTCATGTGCATCTAGGAGATGCATTAACCTTTTAGGCTTCTAGACCTTGTATGTTTGAACAATATAACCTTTAGTCAATGAATCGTTTGCATCTTAGCAATTAACTTAATCTTACAACCATTTGGAAGAAAATGCAAACTGTAGATATTTAGTAATTTCAATGTAGATTTGAAATATCCATAAACTATGCCACATAAATGCACAAATTCTGCCAGTAACTGGCAGCTATTTAAACTGCTTGGTATCATAGAAACAAAACATCAGTTCTTTTTCCCCCCATGCTGTTTACTACAGAAAGAGAAACATATGATGTTCATAGAGTAAGCACTCTCCCTGAAAGATTCCAATCAATCTTATGTTAATTATGCCTAAAATTACAATCTCCTGCTCAAATCCTTTTCTAGACTTCAGACTTATGTATAGTTTTCTGTCATAACAATAGGTACCCACTACTTGATATGTCCATAATGCAACTACTTTTAGCCTGTCCTAAACAAACTTTATTTCTTAGTTAATAGGAAACAGTCACAGAGCCATAAACTTCAGTTCCTTTCCTTCTTCAAATTCTATTTGACTAATAAATAAATAGATCCACTAATCACCAAGAGCAGTCATATTTAAAGTGATCAAAACGATGTGAAGTGGGCACATTATGATTTTGTGTATAATTTCCAAAATAACAGAACTAAAATATATAATTTTATAATGAGTACAAAGAAAAAAGGCAATGAAAAACCTTCCGTTAATTTTAAAAACTCGGTGAAAATGGAAAAAGGGCAAATGAATTCTAGAAAAAGCAGGGTAACTAGTATAAAATTAAATAATAGAAATAAATAGGCTAAACTCATTAGTTAAAAGAGAATAGGCATGCAATAAGCATTTGTTGAATAAAAAGATAGGTAAAACATTTGGTATAATAAAATAAGCATTTTTTTTTTAGAGGTCAATAATTCCATTGTTAAAAAAAGTCTTGTTTGGGTTCATACTATAAAAATTTTAGTAAAGCTTTAAACAAAATGCACATTATATGGTATAAAATATATCAAAGATTGAAACCCTGGTTTCATCATTTACTAAGTATAAGAGCTTAAGTATTTCAACTAATCTTTCTAAAGCTTAGATTCCTCATCAATACAAGAGGCATCACAATAACCTCTAACTCAGATATTTTGCAAGGATTACATGGTGTTCTAACTGTGAAAATGTGATTATTGTATTGTAGAGTAGTATAGTCATATATACTTTTAACTAGAACCTAATACTTTGTACAAGAATTTTAAGTCCCACTTCAATATACATTTCTGAGATTAATGTCTCTGCATATAATACGACCAAAACATGTTTAAAATAAAATAGCAATTACTGACTTCTTTATTTAAAAGTATCTGTGGTGGTAACCTCTAAACCATAAAATAATTCTTTATATGGTTATAGGTTTTAAGAGGATTATTTATACATTTCCACACATATACTCTTTGTTTTGTTTTGTTAACCCTCACCTGAGGATATTTTTATCATTGTTCTTCAGAAAGAGTGGAAGGGAGGGAGAGAGAGAGAGAAATATCGATGTGAGAGAGGCACATTGAATCGTTGCCTCCCAATCACCAATTGCACCCTGACAGGGGGTGGGGACTGAACCCAAAACCCAGATACTTGTCCTTGACCTGGAATCGAAACCTGAGAACCTTTGGTGTGCGGGTCACAGCTCTACCACTGAGCCACACCGGCCAGGGCATCCACACAGATATTCCTTACAGTATAACCTTGGATTTCAAAATCACTAAACTGACAGAGGTGTTTTTTTTGGCAACCCAAATCATTTTGAGCAGATGTGATTAACATGTTAGAAAAATACATTTTTTTCCCCCTGGTAGATGAATAACTGCTTCAGTATCCAATCAAGATGGCTTCATTCACAGATGTTACTGACAGGAATTAATAAGATCTCTTGGGAAGTAAACAGGGAAGTTTAGCAAATAAGTCAATTCTGGCTTTTGCTTTTATTCACAGGAAAAAAAAGTGCATTGTATATCTATTTGAGGTAATGAGAAAATGGAATTTGGGACTATTTGTGAATATTATTTAATCTTCTCTGATGTATAAACTATTTATAATTTCATATAGTTACCTCTGAATCACAGTAGCTGTTATACTTTGAAATTATAATATTTGAATGTGATATTAGGTGACCCAAATATCTGTCATAAATATGGGTTGGCTGATAGGAACAGTCTAAACCCTGTAAAACTTCACTGTTAGAATCATTACATTCAATCAGTTATTTAACATGCAGTAAATGAATACCTACTAAGTGTAGGTACCGTGCTAAGCACTGGGGATGTAAATAGGATGTGGCATGTTTTGTACCCTTAAGGAACATATCTACTAGGGAGATAAAAATATTAGTAAACTTTTGCTTCCCATACTTTACTTCACATAAAAAAATTCTGATAAAATAAGATTAATTATGACTTGAAAGAAGGAACTAAAACAAGGGTGAGAAACAAAATGAAATCATGCGTCAGTTAAAGAGATATGCAATGATGAGACTGTGATCTATATGACTGTTCAGATGAAACAGAAATTTGGGTCTTAGGTTTCTAGTATGTACATGTCATTTACTCATTTCCCAAACTACAATCTCACCTCGCCAAAGCAAAGGAGTTGAGGTCATAGCTAAAGGCGCCAGAGCAGGTACCAACCCAACGCCTCTCCCACTCAGTAGTCCTGGATGATTCTTACTCTTATTTTGCCTCTTCAGCAAGAATTTTTCACTTGACTTTCCCAAGACATTTTTTTTTAATCCTCACTGAGGATATTTTTTTCCTTTGCTTTTCAGAGAGAGTGGAAGAGACAGAGAGAGAAAGAGAGAAACATCCATTGGTTGGGGCCGGGGATGGAGCCTGCAACCGAGGTACGCGTGCCCTTGACTGGAATCGAACCCAAGACCATTCAGTCCACTGGCTGAAGCTCTCACCACTGAACCAAACCGGCTTGGGCTCCCCAAGACATTTTTAAAGTTCTCCTTTTAATTGATTAAGCAAGGCACTAAAGTTAAATCCCTATTTCTCAATATGATTGTGGTTCCAACTAGTAAATCTAATCCCCCAGGTTTCAGTTTGCCGCTTGGCAAAATATGAAACGCCACATTTTATTCTGCCGTGCTGATAATGTGAATCACATCTCATTCATCTATTCTACAATCCACAGCATCGTTATGAGAAAAAGGTAGGTGGTAAGAAAAGGTTTCTTACTATATAGCTCATCTATTTTTACTGTTCCTGTTCATTATTTCTCTCAAAGTTTCTGATAGTTATGTATAGGGTAAAAACCTCAAACTGCTGATAGCTGGTTTGTGAGGTGTGAGAAAAAATGGAAGGGGAAGAATAACTCCAAAGCCTGATGAATTATAAGGAACGAATTTGCCATTAATTGAGGTGGACAAGGCTGCAGGTAGAGCAGGTTTGGGGAAGACAGAACCAATGGTTGGGTTTGAGACGTGGTTAACCCTGAGGTGTCTATGAGCCATCCAAGGGGAAGTGTTGCGCAGGCATTTGGAGACAGAAGCCAGGGTCCTGGCTGGAGGCATATGACTGGGAGATGTTGGTAATTAAAGCCTAATTGCCCAGGTGAAACCTAAGGGAGTGAGGACATATTAGGGAAAGAAGTTCAAAGACTGATGCCTGGGGGACATTAAGGGTTTGAGGAGATGAGGCAAACTCAGCAACAGGGTTCAAGAAATAAGGTAGGAAGAAAACAAGAGGGACAAACTGAGGACCGAGAAGAATCCAAGCGTCCATCAACCGATGAACGGAATGGTATGTACCCATCCAGTAGAATTCCATCCAGCAAGATAAAGTAACAAGCGACTGACATATGCCACAATTCAGGTGAACCTTAGAAACAGTAAGCTGGGTAAAAGACGCCACACACGCTCACACACACACACATGTGCTCACTCACACACACACAGGCTGCACATTATATGGTTCCATTATCATGAAATTAAGAAAAGGGAAAAGTATGGAGCCAGAAAGCAGGTGAGTAATGATGCCCTTGTGACATGGTGGGGGTGCTCTAAGACTAGAGAGTGGCACAACTGCATACATTTGCCGAAACTCACTGAACCGTACCCACAAGATGGGTTAATGGGGGGGGGCGTATAAATTTTACCTCAATCTGTTGAAAAGAGAGAGAGACAGGGAACAGGGATCAGAGAGATACAAGAAAGAGACAGAAAGAATTAGAGGAGTGGAACTGGATAGCCTATGTAGAGACTAAGCTTTTGACGAGTTGGATATCAAGAAGAGCAGAAAACCATGAGGTAATAATAGCTGAAAGAAGACAGGAGTCAAGAGAGCTTAGCTTTGTTTTGTTTTTAGATGGAGGAAGGGACAGTAAGGTTGCCTGTTGTTGAGAATGATCCAGAAGGGAGTCAACAATCTCTGGTAAAGATGCAGAAGGGAGAATTACTGAAGGGATTTCTTTAAGTAGGCAAAAACGGGGGGGGGGGGGGGGGGGAGAGACTGTAGCACACAGGCTTCGGGATTGCCCTTGGGCACGAGGTAATGCCTCTACACTGAAAAAGGGAAGTCAGCATCTGTCAGCACAGAAGCTAATGAGTGTGTGATTTGGCGATGAAGGCTGTGGGCGTGATCTTCTAATTGCTTTCCTTTCACAATAAAACGGTATCAGCTGCCAGTGTAGATGGGAGAAGAATCATGAAGGAATAAAGGGAATGAGCCGGGAGCCTGTTAATGACTGTAGCAGGGAAGTGTAGAGCCTGACGGCTCGAAGTTAAAAACAGGGTTTGCAACGAGGAATAAAGGAGAACGCACAATGGGGAGAAAGGAGAATGTATCTGTTCCGGACTCACAGCCTAGACACAATTTGGGAGAGCAAACAGCCATTCCTCTAAAAGGCTGCAGGGGAAGCCATAGCCTCAGGGGACACGCAAGTTTCCACTGGAGCCAGAATCTTAAAGGAATGCTCAACAAAGCTAAGTATTGATAGGGTTTGGCTGAGCAGGGATAACTTCTCATCTGCTAAGTGTTAGACACTGGCCTGGATGCTGATCTACTCCTGTTATTTTGGGTCCTGCCCGTCTCCCCTGAAACTTTGTTGTGGTAACCCTGATGTGTGAGTAGGTAATGAGACCTAACACTCTGGAATGAGTACTTAGCAGAATACAGGCGGTCCTACAATCTTAAACTACATCATCGGTCTAATATTTCTTAAGACATAGCTACAAGAGCAATTGTCTGGCTTTCCTCTTACAGTCTCAATCTGAGATCACATTTACCTTTAACCGATTATTAATATGCATTCTTATCTCATGCTTAGCATGTATGCAATTCATTATACTATTTCTTTCCCACTGCACATCTTTCCTGTGTAGTTTTCTTTGCAAATTGGATAATTTGTCTATGTGTAACCTTGCAGTTTTGTTTCTTATATTATCCTCTGTCACTTCACTTAAAAAAAAAAAAGTTCCAACAGCCTTGCAATATAAATTATATCTCTGAGAATCTTGCTCTTCTCCCACAGGAGTCACCTCGTGTTGTTCGCTCCTCTAAGTTGGCTGGTGAATACTTTCACCCTCCATAGAGCTTGTTGGTTTCTCTTCTCTGCAGCTTCCTCCTTTTTATCTCTAACAATTATTCATCTACTACTGCTTTTCAAACAAAATCTGTCTAATAACCCTTTAGACATAACATATATTAATGCCATAGGACTTTTCTAAACTGATTTTTTTTTGGTCTTATCTATAAGAAAAAATTTAAAACACACACTGCCTTGAAAGAATCCACTTCTTGAATCACATGAAGGTAAGGCTAGATATGTTTACTGAGAAGTCCCCAAACTGAACACAGAAGGATTGAAGTGACAGAAATGACATAGAAGAATTAAGTGAGTACAACTCAGAAATTGTTACTAATATTAATTTTGAAACCCAAAATTATTTCAAATACTTTCCTTTTGAAATGTAGTGTGCTTTTCTTTCAATTAAAAAAAGTTAGAAGGAGGGTCAGATAAAGGTGAGACACTAAGAAAATTGAATGAGGTCCTGTTGTAATATGTGATAAGAATTATCTATGGTAGGACAAGATCGGACCCTTGTAGTATACTAATAATACAACCTAGAAACTAGTGTAGCGTTCACACTAAACAAAAAAGAAAACATTATGGGTCCAGATGCCAGGGTCCAGATGCCAGGACCCTGAAACCATAAATTCTGTTTCCAATTGTTAACTCTAAGGTCTTCATTACTTCTCAGATAGAAATAAACATTGATATTCTCTCTCTCTCTAACTGAGGCTGGCCACTCTTAAATTGTATTATAGGAAATCTATACTGAGGCATAAAGGTACTCATTTTAAGTTACAGGGCTCAAACAAAATGAGTAGAATTAGCTATGAGTTGGCAAAAGGGAATATAATTAACCTGAGCACAATTCACTATTATGTTACTCCAAACTCCATAAAGTACTTACCTATTCATGACTTTTGTAAGAGCTCCAATAGCCAAAAAATAAGTATACTATAGTTTTTTTTAAAACTCATAAAAATATGTCTTAGCAGTTTTTGTTTGAGTGTGATAAACACCATAAACAATCCAGTTACTGGCTTATCTTCTGAAACAAGATGCACATTGGTATTCAGTTAACTCAACTCTGACACTCCGAGTAATTTTGAAAGGTTTCTACTCTCTCAGCTTATCACTTCCCTTGTGCTCCAGGCAATAAACTCCTCACTGGTGGCAGGCAGAGACACAACCACAACAGTCAAAAGTTAGAATGGTAATAAAACAATCTTTTCAGAGAAGCTCAGTCTCTTGTCTAGTGATATTCAGAGTATATGATCTTTAATTACACATCTGGTACTCTGATACATTTCAAGAAAACCATGCACATTTCACCTAGAAGGTTCCCCAGTAATAGACCGTCTGAGAGAAGGAGCACATAGTAAAGGAGAGCAGCAGCGATATAGAATGGATCCTACTGTACCTGGTGAATGAGGCGGAGGAGAGCACATCAGAACAACCCCCTGGCCTTCCCTCACAGAGACTGCACTTCTTGTCCGGCCACTAAAATTTCCCAGATCTGTCAACATAACACAGCATTTAGATGCAAGGCAAAAAGGAATTTAAAGAATAACTACTTTTGAAACTTGTACTTACTTTTCTTTCATATCCAGACAAGGTTTCTTCTTGTTTGTTAAGTAGTGATCAGAGGGCCTTAAAAATAAGTCTATATGTACCATCCAATTTTAAATACCGTGCTTTCAGATTATATGCACACTCTTTACCTATAGTGCATACGAATTGCCAGTGCAGGAAGAAATTAAGCAATACATTTATAACACATTAAATAGTTCTTTTATTTCTTTATAATATTTCCTACATATTGATTTTTCAACTACTCTACTACCAATAAAGCCCATTCATGCATAGTGAGAAGAGAAATAGAAGTGGTTAGGGATACCTGCTGTCCAACCACCTGCCTCATTATATGTCATGCTAGGAATGGCATGTAAAACCAAGCATGCATTTGTCAAATTAGAGAGACTTGTGTGCTCTAGCAAAATATAATGAGGCTATAAAATGTTCTTTTTCTATAAATGTGAGTGAATAAGTCATGTTACTTCCATTTAATAGAAGCCTGGAATGGCCTGTACTCATCTATTTTGATTACTCTGGGAGTATTACAGCTATCAAACACTTATAGGTCTGAAGGATTATAGCATTGATTGGGGTTCAATTGTCTTCCCTTAAATTATGTTACATTTCCACAATTTCAAATACTTTCCTAAAAATAAAGTGAGCTAACAAAGAATTCTGTGTATTATTTGTGTTTCTCATATTGTTCATTAATACATTCATAACTCAGTGTGTATGCCCCATTCCCATTTCTTGGGCTAAGTGGATCAAAGACATGATTTTTAGAATAGTTTCTCAGTAATTTTACAAATAAACATTGTCCCCGAATTCTCAGTCTGTAAAAACATGTCCCCGTGGTGAGAAATGCTTGTTGATAATGTTCTGCCTTTCCTTCCACTATTCATCAGTTGTAAAAGAAACTTCTTGAAACGTTTCATATTTCATGCTAAAATAGTATGTTTTAGAGCAATACATTGCAGACCCTCAAAATTAATGTTGTTAATCTGATGAATAATGAAAATAAGCAGTGGAGAAAATATATTGAATGGCTATGAAGGAGATAAATCACTAACTTCAATATCCCAAGAAGAATCTTAACCTTACTTTTTGTGAGAGATGGTTAACAATTTACTTACATGCTGAATTTATAAGAAAATCTTCTTAAATACATTCAAAATCACAAAGGACTAATAAATAGTAAAGGCATAATGCCATAGGGGTATTCATTATTAAAGAAAGTGTTTAGGACTTTACACATAATTCTGTGTTTCATTATAAATAGTTATGAGTTTCTCCAAGTGGCAAGGGAACATTGTCCTAGTTCTACTTTTTTGTTTTTCTATTTGAAAACGTACACACCAGCTTCTAGGAAAAATCAAGTTCATTCATTTTCAAATGTCTGTGACTCATGGCTTTAAATTCATATGCATTGATCCTTAGAGACAGAAGCTGTCTTCTTTTCAAAAAAATGATCTCAATATGAAAACAAAGCATGGCATGGTTTCTAATTTGACTTCCTTTGACTCTACTAAAAACAATTCAGGAACCATACAGTAAGGCAGTGGTTGCAGCAGGGCTGTAATATCTCTTTAGAGAATATATAGTTTTACTTTCTTCTTTTTATCTTCATTTAATTTATAAACTCTGGAAAGCTATTTGGATATCAATTTATTTTAACTCAATTTCTTAAATGGTTTCTGAAAAGTATATGTGTAGCTTTCAATACATTTACTATTACAAGTTTATATTATATTTATTATGACATCTCAAATCAACTTATTATAGTTAAAAAAATATTTTAATAGAAAACAGTACTAAATGCTTATTTCTGAGAAATTCAAGTATAAGAATGAACTAGGAAATAGACACAAAAAAGAGAAGAAAATTATAATTATTATGACCTGAATTGTGTTTGAGAGCACAATGACCCAAAAAATAACACTCAGCTGTAACTGCTTTATTTTGTACCACCTGTTAACACAGGTACAATTCAACATTTCCTCATGGAATTGTCTGTGTCATTATTTCCTAGGTACTATAGTACCAGCTGTACAAAGGTAAGTTGATTTTTTTCAACTGTGAATAAGTCATTTTTATATTTCATAAAGACATATAGAAGAACACTAAAAAGAGGTCTGCATTTTTATGGAGAGTGTATTTTTCTAATTTACATGCTTCTGCCTAGAAAAAAAAGTGAAATGTTTTTGTAATGTGACAGTGGTCCTATGTCACACAAGATTCTTCTTGATCTGAGGCAGAGCGATTTGTGAAGAGTTCCTGGTTGAAGTGGGAATGGCAACTAGAGAGAAGAGCCTGAGTGAAAACACAGCTGGTTGTTTTTATCTCATCGTGACCAGAAAGCAGTTAGTGTCTTGGGCAGTCCTCATCAGTGCTTTGAGTGCTTAGCGCATTATTTAATAGGTTACACATTCTGATATATCAAGGAGAGAAATGAAACAAAATAAAGAACAGGAACCGTAACGGATGGGGCTCTGATTATTTTACAATCACTTACACCCGGTAAAAAACTACCTTGCTCATATATCCTACTTTTGACCTTTGAGGGGAAAAAAGAGTAAGAATAAACATCTTAAACAAGGACTTCAAAGTTCAGGTTTAAATTATGAACTGAAATAAACCTCTTTCTGGACTTATAATAAAGCACTATGGCAAATAGATAAGCCATAGGCTGGAAGAGAAAGTTTGTCATCATGAACCACAGGGCCCCAGGCTGCGTCTTTTCTCATGCAGATTTTATTTTATTTTATTTATTTTATTTTATTATTTTATTTATTTATTTTTTAAATATATCTTTATTGATTTCAGAGAGAGGAAAGGAGAGGGAGAGAGAGAGATAGAAACATCAATGATGAGAGAGTCACTGATCAAGCCCGCAACCGGGCATGTGCCCTGACCGGGAACCGAACCCCGATCGCCTGGATCCCAGGTCGATGCTCAACCGCTGAGCCACGCCCGGCCGGGCTCATGCAGATTTTAATCGTGGAGTTTTAACTAGAACTGCAGCTTCCAAAATTCTGACATCTATTCATCCTAGATAAACCATGTGAAGAAAAGAGGTGTGCGGTAAACGATGTAATTGAGAGCTTCACATAACAGAATGTAGATTTAGGATGTGTGCTTTGAATCATGTTGACAAGATGTAAGATAAATTTCTTCAGTTCATTTAACAAAATTTTATCGGTGCAAACTTCACATCAAACACTAAGATAGGTACTGGTGATACAGAAAAGCTGTTGAAAAAGATGCAGATATATGAACTAATCACCTACTTGGGCCAAATGTCTTTAGACCCAGCTCGGAGGACTCTGTGTCATCAAATAGATGCATGAACCCAAATCGGCACAGCTTCAATCTGTCACAGCCATACTTATGAGTTACCAGTACAAACCATGCACATTTCCCATGTAGCACTTCTTGCTATTCCCCTAAATGTAAGCTACAAACACATGCATATCAACACACCCACACACACACACACACACTCTCTCTCTCTCACACACACATACACAAACACATACTTCTGCCTTCCCTCCTTCCTGCCTTTCGGACTCCCTTCTTTCCTTCCCTCCATTCCACAAAGGAGTTGAGGCAGCTTAAAACATATATAATACAAAAAATAAAACAGGTAGTTGACAAATCCCAGATGAAGGCAAAATGTGAGTAGTAAGAATCCTGTAGGGTAAGAGAAGCACTTAAGAATACCCACTATTCCTGGGTATTAAGATCTAAGAGGAATTTCTCCTGCAAGGCTTCATAAAGATCACGGTGGGTGGTATAGTGGGATGAGCCACTTTGCAAACCAATTAGGAAGGTTTTTCACCCACTGAAATAGTTTCAACAGTTATTGTCTCTCTCTCTCTCTCTCTCTCTCTCACACACACACACACACACACACACACACACACACACAAATATTTCAAAGACCATTCCCTAGAAAGGTGAAATAGTTTAAAGTGTTGAAGAGAGAGGTTGAAGGGAACTGGCAAGAAGAATAGTTCGTATGGGGTTCTGTACACTGATTTTATGATCTTGTGTACATTAAATACAATAGATTAGCAGGTTATCAGGGGGAAGACAGAGAAAAGAGGTCAAGGCAAGAAGGTAGATCTTATACAGTTGGGAAGGATGTGCTGAGGTTCACTTGTCTCCCAGACACTAATTCCCTGGTCCTCGATCTGTTCTAAATCAGTGGGATGCTGGAGTGTTTGGAAGGAGGAAGGGCGCGAGTGCTCTCTGTAACCGGGCCGGGCTGCGCATTCCTCCTGGAGGTGGTGCTGGTGGCTTTCGGTTGCCAGCGCTCGGCCTTCCCAGGCAGTTCTCCAAGGTTAAAAGTGCTGGGAGTGCCGAGAGAATCCACTATGAGTTCTAAACTTTGTAAAGCTGAGTCTGAATTTTTGCAAGAAGTAAAAACAATTGAAGGCGAAACACTATTTGAGTTTCATTAATGCCAGTCTCAGTGTCACATTCATATGTAAGACTGTGAGACTGAGGCACTAAGAGGGGAGCTCTTTCTGAAGGGCCTCACCTTTCGCTTCTACCATCAAACAGCGGACAGGGTTTCTAGTACTGACTCGGTGTTTGCAGCTTGGCTCGCAAAGTGACTGCGTATTGAAGCCTTTCCTCGCTTTTGACACTTATTATCATCGGGATTATTCAGATCATTGTCAGATTTTTGTGTCCCGTGTAGATATGCTGTTATAAGAATTGATCAGACCTAACTCAGAAACTATCTTTGACATTCTAAAATGTTTAAAATAAAGGGAAATACAAGGAAATAGATGAGTAATAATCACAGTGGCTACTAAGAGACTCTATGCTAGGCATTAAATATTAATTTCTCTGTTTTAAAGATTACTAAACATATATGGAAAGCAAATAAAAACTTGGCTGTTGTCACACAGTTAATAACTAGTGAGGTGGCAAATCAAACTCAATGTGGCTGTTTAAAGCAGGTATGAGGAGGAGACATACCAATGTTTGGGAGATGGACCAAGCTGGTTTTAGGAATTTAGAAATAATCTTCACAAGGATCTCTTATTAAAAATCATTTCTGACAGATGAAAGACATAGAGATGAGAAAACTAATGAAGAATGGAAAAAAATAATTCTTACCTTTATTTTAAGAGACTTAAATTAGCACTTTCAATACATAGCCATTTTTTTCTCACACAAAGCCTTCCATAAAACACTCTACAAAAGTAAGATTCTTAAAGTAAAAATTTGATTGTTGAATGGTACCTTGACTGAAAGCCATAGAAACATGAGGCATTGTGGTGTTTTATGAGCAAGGGTGAGCTCACGAGCCTATGATCAATTTGTAAGCAGGCAATAAGCAGGGCGTACTATGCCCACTTATTGATGAGGACACTGGCATTCACCAAGGTTAAGTAGCAAGAATAAAAGCTCACAGGGGTGAGGGGGGGAGATTAACCAAAGAACTTGTATGCATATATGCATAACCTATGGACACAGACAATAGAGTGGTGAAGGCCTGGGGAAGGGGTGGGAGTGGGATGGAGGGGGTCAAGGGGGAAGAAAAGGGAACATCTGTAATATTTTCAACAATAAAGGTAGATTTAAAAAAAAGCTTACAGCCAGTGCCTTGGACTGGTGGCTCAGATGGTTGGAGCTTCATCCAGTGCAGCAAGAGGTTTCGGGTTCAATTCCTGATCAGGTCACATACCTAAGTTGCCGGTTATATCCTTGGTTGAGGCAATTTATCAATGTTTCTCTCTCTCTCTCTCTCCCCCTTCCTCTCTCTAAAAATCAATCAAAACATATCCTTGGGTGAGCATGACAAACAAACAAACCAACAAAAAACGTACAGCCAGTAGCAATGTGAGCCTTCAAGATGATGAATTGTTTTGGAACTAGCATATTTTTAATCTAGAGTTATCCTGATACATTTAGAATGCTTCAATCAATGTGGTTATTTCTTTAAACACTTTCCTATCACATCACATGAAGCATCACTACAATTCTGTGAAATATTTGTTATGTCATCTATGAAGGAGATATCACATCACTTTTTAAAAATGTTAATTAGTTAATAAAATTAGTCTTTCAAGGACATCAGTTGAGTTAATTAGAGGTCTGTTAAAAAGTACTTTCCAGCTATCACATGAAGATAAGAATTGGATTAAGATACAGCTGAAAAATGGTGAGGTCAGTCTATAAGAGATAATAACAAGTTATAATGAAATTTTCTTCATTCCTACTTTTCCCTTGGTTGTTTATAACAGATCAGATTAATAATCTCTTGCTATGGCTTGCCATTTTCACTTTACATATTTTTAAACACGAATCATCTGGCCAAAGGGTTTTTAATTAAGAGGAAATCAAAGCATGCCAGTGTATGTTTGCCTTGAAAGAGACAATTTTAACTACATTATAAGTAAAAGAGTAAATTGTAATTGCTCTTGTAAAAAGATAAATTATACAAAGAGTGTGACAAAATGTTTTTGATCTTAGGTCTTTTATTTGGTATCTTGATGTATATTACAAAATGCTACTACTACTGTGAAGAATATATGTGGTGAAATAATCTCAAATGTGAAAGTTGTATATAAATTTGTTTAACTAATGTGACAATAGCCTATGAACCCTGGCAGGGGTTCTAGACATTTGACTTAACTTTCTACACTTTGGGTAAGCAATTTCATTAAAAAATTTTATTTGTTTGCTTCTAAGTTTAATTTTTTTTCCAAACTGAGATCAATCTTAATTCATTAAAAGTCTCAGGAAATTGTAAGGCTGAGCATTGGAAAGAAAAATATAACACAAATAATAGAGCACTTATACAGATTTTGAATATTATGTTTCCATAAAATTGGGGGAAGGGTGTTTTTTAGTAAAACCAACAAACTATTTAGTACATAAATTCCTAAAACTCATAGATCTTATTTTTGTCTCTCAAGCTTTTGGGCCTATCTGTCCTGTTTAGCTATTTTACTTTTTATAATCTCTCATTAGATAATTACTGCCTTGCCTACAGCCATGATTTCTTACCCATTTCTCCCTCCATTTTATTCCCCTGGCACCACTTCAAGCTTGTTAAATTGAACTAGCTAGCTGTTTTGCTCTGGGAAAGGGAATCAGGATGGAGAAAAACACCGACAATGATGACAAGTTTTGCTCTAAATTCATGACCATGAACCTCAGGCAGGCCCCCTTTGTACAAAAATCTATGACTCCTGGCAGAGTTTCTATACATTTGATTTAATTTTTATGGAGTCCATTCTCTCTCAATCCTTTAGACAGTACTTTTACATCTAGTCTCATTCAAAACAAACTCCTGCTTCTTCCCCCACTTCTTCCCTCCCAATTCCTGGAGAAATGTAAGTAATCTAAAAAGCGCTTATATATACTCCACCTACGGGGATACTGCAATGTATGCTTACAACCCCTTCAATGAAGGACTTGTCCCAACTGTTGGGACTTCCACTGACAGTTTCAGCTCTCAGCCCTTTTCGAGACTGCCTTTGATGCAGAGAATCAGGTCATCTAAGGTTATATCTTTTCCTTGGTTAGTGCACAGCCGAAAATTGCTCAGTGAGTGAGCAATTGGACCACCTTGGTCCAATGTCAGACAAAGCATTCTAGATTTAGAGGTCCTTCTTGATGTCAGCAGGGGGCTATTGCTGGGCCTGCATCACAGTTCAAATAATCTCCTTCCCAAGTCTGCACCTTCCTCCTCCCTTCCAGTGGGTGGGTTCCAAGGGCATTTCTTAATAACCATCATCTACACTAAACTCCATCTCATGTAGTCTGTTTCCCAGAGAGGTGAACCTTTAACACTGCAATAATATCTATCAACTTACCTGTATCTGTATTGCCCCAGATCCTCTTATCATAAACAAATTGTCTGTGACAAATCAAAGACCCACCTCTCCCTCCCGTATCATCAATAGTTTTCAAACAGTTCCCCTGGTGTGGCTCAGTGGCTGAGCACTGAGTGTCAGCCCATGAACCAGGAGGTCATGGTTTGATTCCTGTCTGGGGCACATTTCCACTTGCTAACCTACCATTACCAAAATATTTCCCATCAGAGTAAAGGATCATTCCATTCTTCCAGTTATTAAGACCAAATGCAAATATTATCTGTGATTCATTATGTCTCTCACAACCCACATACAATTCATGAGCAAATCCTATCGATAGTATATCATAATATATCCAGAATCCAACAACATGTAACCTCTACACCTCTCATCTAGGCATCTCTCACATCCTGGTTGCTGTGATATCAGCCTACTGGTCTCCCTGCTTCTTCCTTTCACCTTTTTCAGTCCATTCTTAGCACAGCAGCTGGATGAAGTTAGATAATATACCCTAAATGGCTTCAATCTTAATCAGAGCAAAAATAAAACTACTAACAATGGCCTGCAGGCCTCCGACCATCTATATTTTGTTGCCTCTTTGATGTCATCTCCCACTATGTTCATTTTCCCTCCCTTCTTTCTAGCACACTAGCTTCTTTGCTTTTTATCAAACATACCAAGTGTTGTTCTGTCTCAAGGCCTTTGTACTTGCTACTACCTCCAAATAGAACACGTCCTCCCACCAGATATAACCATGGCTGTCACCTTTACCTCCTTGGAGCCTTCATTTCAATGTCATCTTCATGGAAAGTTTTACCAGATGGTGCAACCTAATCACCTTTTACATAAGCCTTATTCCCCTTCCCTAATTAACTTTTCCCTTTAGAACTTATCTTCCAACTATATATTTGTCTTGTCTATTGTGTCCCCCACACATAGAATTTAAAGTTTATGAGAGCATTGGAATGTTACCTTTGCAGAGAGGACTTCCAATTTCTATTCTCTTTATTCTGATTCCTTTTCTATCATAATGTTTATTAAAACCTGAGTCATTATATAATGGATTTTTAAATATACCATCTGCTTTGCCCAATCCATTAGAAGGTAATCTTCTAGAAAACAAATACTTTCTTTTGTTACTGATTAAAATAATGCCCAGAGTGCTATTCTTTAGGTATCTAATAAATAATTAACAAATAAGTAATTGAATCAATAAAACAATCACATGTTTATTTTTGGCATATATTTGTACTTAAAGAATTTTAGTTTTGAAACATTAAAATGTTGAGACGATATTTTCCAAATATCTGCCATTATATCTTTTCAAAATTATAATGCTATGAGATCCAAAGTTCCTAGTATATATAAAGTCTTTCAAATATTGTCATTTTAATGTAGTGTATCTTTGTTGAGCAGGAGATAAAAATAAAGGAAGTTAGTCCAAGGTTACACTCTTTGGGAAATGATAGGCCACTGGATATCACGATACCCTTCCTTAGTCATAAAATGTACTGGTGACTAGAATGCAGTAACATCTCCAAGCCACCAGATGGATCTATGAAGTTTGAAGTTGACAGGAATGTTTGCTCTTCTACTTTGTGTGAACTCAGATGTCTCTGACTGATTTTTAAAATCTAATTTATTTCTATTAATATCTGGAATTTCTTGGACACTGATGATTTCTATATCTGCTGTATATCTTTCCACTCCTCCAAGGAAATTTTTAGCTCTATGAGCTCCTACTTAGAACAGTTCTTCAGGACAAGGTCTTCTTTTCCATATATCTAATGAAAATCTGTAATTAACTGGTGATTAGGTTTTTAAAAACAATTTCTTTGACTTTGAGTATAAAATTATATTTTTGAATCTGAGCACTATATATTTTAGCAAAGCAGTAAGTTTCCCTCTCCCAAATCCAACTGGGTCTCAATTTGCATGAGAATATCTGTGTTGGTCTCTTGATGTTTACTTTTGTTTTACTAGTACTTTCTATAATTAATTAATATGTATGTCTGAGTGGCTTGCTCTGCAGAATTTGTTTTCAACTGCTGTGTGTATTGCAGAGCACTTCCAACAGTCCTGGCCCCCTGCTCAAATGCTTTAAAATGTAAATTGTTTGCTTTCTTGATTCCCTGAGCTCATTTGCTGTTGCACAATTAAATCAAGTTCCACCGATTTGCATTATTTTTCTTTTATAAGCTATAACCTCAACAGTTCTATCTGAATAATTTACACCCTGTTTAATTAAAAAAAAAAAATCGTAGAGAGCTGATATATTTTGTAACTCAGCAGACTGGTGATCAATTTTCAACCTATCTTAGATCTCCACTAAAAACCTCAGGCCTTGCCTGAGAGTAAATCTCTCCCCTCTGCCCTCGTAGCAGTCTTCTTCTCTTCTAGCTTCAGTTACCTCAGGAAGTTTTAATTTGTGATCTTCATTTAGGCTGAATGAATGAATATGTAAAGTGGTCTTTGGATAATACTTACATTTTAGGGGAGACTCAAGTTTATTGTGTACAACAACTCACATATGTATTATACAGCATGTCAGTGGTGAAAAAATACAAATAGCAAGTTATTTCAGGTCAGAAGCCAGCTCACTGGCAGGATGGTGCCCATGCTTAGTCAGTCCAGTGCTTGGTATTCAACGATTACTGGCTGAATAAATGAATGAGTAAGTGATGCATATTTAAAAAGTCACTTGATGCATATTTTAAAATGATGCATTTATAAACTGACCTCTGTATATCTCAAGCACTGCTCTCTTCCCAAGTGATTTATCTCCAAGAAAGCAGTGAAGGGCCTTTTTAAAGGCAGAATACACATTTAAATCATTTATGGCATACACATTACTTTTGTGTGGAAATTCCCATCAATTACATGAAGAAATGCTTTGGAGAATGAAATTGGTTTCCACGTCAGTTCAATATACTATCTTGTGATTTTTGTTTCCATTTTGCAGTTGCTATAGCTCTTTTGTATTAAAGCACAAGAAAACAGTTCCCAGATTGTATAGGGCTGGTGTGTGTACTTGTTCATGGTACATTTGTCTGTAAATCAGCTATGGCATATGCATTGCTCTCATTGCTGAAGGGTATCCCACAGAATCTAGTCCAGCATTCGGCAGGCATTTTCTCCAAAGGGTCAGGTGGTAACTATTTGAGGCTTTGCAGGTCAAAAGGCAAAATTGAAAAGCATATAAAATTCATATAATTTAATGTTCAAAGCATTATCTTTTGAATTTTTCAACTATTTAGAAATGCAAAAATAAATCCTTAGCTTGTGAACTGTATAATAGGTAATGTTATACTCCTAGAGAGTCAATGATTTTCTATATAGCCTGTTAAGTGATCTTAGAGGAGTAGGATACTTGCAGAGTAGAAAAGCTAGAATTAGAAAGACATGGGTTTGCATTCTGTTTCTTCCACTTATTACCCATGTAACCTTGGACAAGCTTCTTCCCTGATTGTAGCCCTCACTCTTACTCCCTCTGCCTGTAGTGGGGCTATTTCTCACTAACTCATCCCTCAACACTCACACACGTGCACCCAAGTAAGCAAGCACACACACACTAGCATATGTATACTGAATTTTTATTTTTTATGTGTTAGCTTAAATAGCACTTCTCCAGTCACGGTTCTATACAAAACCTCTCCCCTAATATTATATGCTTGCACACTGAATAGTTCTTGCCTTTTCTTTATCTTAACTGTAAATATCTTTGTGCAATTATTTATTAAATACTTAGCTCCCTTCAATAAGCTTCACAAGGACTAGTACCAAATCTGTATTATTTAATGCCATCTCCCCAGCATCTAAAAGAACACCTAGCACTAATGAGAACCCAGTGAATGAACGCCCTTTGTTTGCACTTTGTCTAACATTCTATAAACATCCCTGCTAAATTTTTTTTGTTGGAATATAGTATGTCTATTCTTTTAATCTATATACTTTTTGGGTAACTGAAGAGATAAACTTCATATACAGAGAAAAAATTAGTAACCTGATATTCTTTGGGTTCTTAGGTTACTCTCTCTTCTTATCTTTTATTTTCTCCCTTAATTTTTGTTTTTTGTTCTTCATTTCAGTCTGCTCTTTAATTCTGTCAGTTTTCTTATCATCATTTTTTCTCTCCTTTCCTAAATGGCATGTTTTGGCATTCTATTGTGATTGCTGAACCATTTTATTTAAAAAATGTTCATTGGTTTTTTTATTTCTTTCCTCTTCAGATTACCCAGGCTTGTTTTATCTTTCCTTTGATATTTCTTTCCTGTAAGACCCATATTGTTAAAGTTTTCTATTTGCTATTATTTTTAAAAAGATTATTTCCGCCCTTGATATTTACCGGTAGATAAGGTCCATTAATTTTTCATTTCACTTACTATGCAGATCACATCTCCTTTTTAGTTATCGACTATAATAGGGCAGGTTGATGTTGACAAGACTTATTCTAATTCCCAGTTCTAGTGTACAGTCATCTAGGGTAGCTATGTGGAACTAAGATAAGATCGTCTCTTATCTTGGCTGCCTGTTTTGACACTGAACTGATGGAGAACAGCAAAAATGACAATTCTTAATATTTAATATTATAAAGGTTCTTAATATTTTAATGTCCTGCCTTAACCACTTTACTCTTTAGGATTGTGTTATTCAGATGCAATGTGCCTCCTTTAGTCCTGATTACTACCCTACAGATTTGTAGAAGTTGCTGTCTAAAAATTATTGTAATATCCAGAGGTATGTAGAGAAAAATATGCTGATGATTTTGGACAAAGGCCCCAGTATAGCAATGTTATGCAATGGGAAAGGGACAGCAGGTTTTACTCATGTTTTTCATAAGCAGTACTACACACTTCAGGAGGTAAAATTTAGGTTTTCCCAAATCCATTACCATGTTGCTTGTATTTCATATAAATTTCTCCACATTAGATTGTTAGATTATCATGGCATTAGAATTATAGCAAGCATTTATGCTTTTCTGCATAATCACTGGTATTTTATTAGTAAGATGAGAAATCATTTTCAAGGAATAGCTAGCAAACCGTCATCTTCAACATTTGTGTCTGTTCATAAATGTTCAATTTCTAACAGTTATTGATCCAACTGCTGTAAATTCATGCTTTTTCTTGCTGCCAGTACCTGTCATAATGCACTGGGAATTCTTTTCTTTTTACAGTTTTAGTTACATTTTTGCAGGTGGTAAATACACAAGAAAACGTGTGATGAAAACAGGCTATAAAATTTGAAACTCCCTAGTTGATTCTTTAGGTTATGAATAGCCAAGGCTATTCATATCACATGCATGAATCTGAAACCTTACAGGCTTTCACATTTGAATGGAGATTCAGTATTGAAATTAAACTCTGATACTTGGATGATTGATATTACTGCGTTTGAAACTTGTTTCTTTGAAAGTGAGGATAAGAAAGATCACCTTCCTTGTAAATACTGAAAGTTCACTGATGAATGGAGCATGTGTTTGAAATGTGAACTATGTCCACTTAAGGACCAAATCTGGACTTCAGGTAAGCCTACATAGCACCTAATAGGTGGTGGGTGGAAATGCTAGGTACAGCGGTCACTATAGCAACAGTAAAAGGAAGAGGTAATTTTGTTTTCATCTCTCTTAATAACAGAATGCCACTGGCTGGCATTAAAGATACCAGTAGTTCCCTTCTGGACAAATAGAAGCTGGCAAGGTGATGGTAACAGCTGCACAAACACCAGAACACAAAGAGAAGTGTTATCTCTTTTTATCCCCAGCTCCGAATGTTTAGAATTTGGAAAGCCAGACATATGCTTTTTCATTATTTAATGTAATGTCTGCCTTCTCCATGTAAATTATAAAATCCTTATATGCTCAATGAGAAGGAATGGGAAGAAAGGTGCAATTTTATTATCAGAACATACACTGGCATATTGTAATTTCAGTGGAGACATATCATCGGATTAAAAGTAATTACGAACCAGAAATAATCTGTGTGTTTGTGCCCGTTTAACCGTGTCCTTACTGAAATACCCTGCCAACAACACTGGAGCACTAGTTTGTAAGAATCTCCTAATTCTCATCTGTCATTGTGTTCAGTGAGATCTCTGTGTCTACAACCCGGTCTGTTACACAGTGGGTGTTCAATAAATGTTGATTACAGGGATGTTTTAGTGTGATGTTATCAATAAGCGGAGAAAATATTGTTGCTAAATTTCTTAAGGTTCAGTAAGAGAGAGAGCAAATTTCAGCATCTTTCTTGATGTAATCCAAATTGTCCTGCTTTTATTTGCATTCTCTGATGTTTTAGGTTGTGATAGTATAGCAATCTTACAGTAATGCCAAATAGGAGTGGCTGCTATTTTTCATCAGGGTGTCTTGGTGTGGAACTAGGGAGAAGTGTGGTTCCTTGGCATTCCTTGCTCATGATGGAGATGCCATCATGAAAAAGAAATGAGACTTAAAGGTCTTCTGATGTCCAAGAGTTTGCCTATTAAAATGAAATTCCCTACAGAGGTGGTGAATTTTCATCTTCAAATGATGAACCCAATTTTTGACACCTCCTGTAACATTTGCTAAGACTGACAGCTGAAAAGACTGTTCTCCCTTTGAATACTGCATTGAATGCCCATACCATTCGTGTAGCACTGGCATTGCTTTTTACTTTTTATTTATTTATTTATTTTTTCATATTTCTAATCTATCTTTATTGTTGAAAGTATTACAAATGTCCTCCTTTTTCCCCCATTGACGCTCCCTCCCCCTATCTACCTCCCTGCCCCAGGCCTCCACCACACTATTGTCTGTGTCCATGGGTTATGCATATATGCATATAAGTTCTTTGGTTAATCTTTTCCCACCCATCCCTGTCTTTCTTCTGAGATTCATCAGTTTCATGCTTCTATATCTCTGGATCTATTTTACTCATTGGTTTAGTTTGTTCTTTAGATTCCACATATGAGTGAGATCATGTGCTACTTCTTTCTCTGACTGGCTGATTTCATTTAGCATAATACTCTCCAGATCCCTCCATGCTGTCTCAGAGGGTAAGAGATCCTTCTTTTTGATAGCTGCATAGTATTCCATGGTATAAATATAAGAAGCTCATACAACATAACAAAAGAGACACAAACAATCCAATTAAAAAATGGGCAAAGGACTTAAATAGACACTTCTCCGAAGTGGACATACAGATGGCCAAGAGACATGAAAAAATGCTCAAAGTCACTAATCAACAGAGAGATGCAAATTAAAACAACAATGAAGTGTCACCTCACACCTGTCAGAATGGCTCCATCAGCAAATCAACAAACAGCAAGGGCTGGCGAGGGTGTGGAGAAAAGGGCACCCTGGTACACTGCTGGTGGGAATGCAGACTGGTGCAGCCACTATGGAAAGCAGTGTGGAGTTTCCTCAAAAAATTAAAAATGGAACTGCTTTATGACGCAGAGATCCCACTTCTGGGAATATACCCTAAGAATCCTGAAACACCAGTCACAAAGAACTTATGCACCCCTATGTTCATAGCAGCGCAATTCACTATAGCTAAGATCTGGAAGCAGCCCAAATGCCCATCAGTAGATAAGTGGATGAAGAAGCTGTGGTATTGCTTTTTAAAATAAGCTATTTATTTTAGAACAATTTGAGATATATAGAATAGTTGAGAAACTATTAAAGAAAGTTCCCACATATCCCATACCCAGTTTCCTCTATTATTAGTATCTTTCATAGGTATGGTACACTTGTCAAGTTAATGAGCCAAAATTCATATATCACTGCTAACTGAAGTCCACAATTTGTCAGATTTCCTTGGTTTTTACCTAGTGTGCCTTTTCTGTTTCAGATTCCATTTAGGACACTGCATTACACTGTTGTCATATCTTCTAATGCTCCGGTTGGCTGTAAAAGTTTCTCAGACTTTCCTTATTTTCAATGACCTTGACAATTTTGAGGAGCATTATTCAGGTATTTTTAGAATATCCTTTAATTGAAATTTTTCTCATAATTAGACTGGGGTTATAGATTTTCAGGAGAAAGACCACAGAGGTAAAGTGCCACTTTAATCACAGGATATCAAGTATACCTATTATCACTACTGCTTTTTTTTTAACCCTCACCCAAAGATATTTTTTCCATTGCTTTTTTTCAGAGAGAGTGGAATGAGGGGGAGAGAGACAGAAATATCAATGTGAGAGAGACACACCGATTGGCCTCCGGCACTCGCCCTGACCCAGGCCAGGGGTCAAACCTGCAACCAAGGTACGTGGCCTTGGTCAGAATTGACCCCAGGACCCTTTGGTCCAGGGGCCAACGCTCTAACCACTGAGTAAAACCAGCCAGGGCCATCACTCTTACTTTTAACTGCTGATGCTGACTTTGATTTCTGGCTAAGGTAGTGTTTGTTAGGCCTCTCTGTGAAGTTACTTTTTCCCTCCCCTTTCCACTCTGTCCTCCTTGGGAGGATGTCACTATGTGCAGCCCACACCTAATCACTGGGGAGCCGTGCTCCACCTTTGTGAAGTTCTAGTGTTATCATAAAATACCTGAAATTCTGCATAGATTTGCTTAGCCTCTCCCATTTATTAATTTATGCAATGCATTAGATATATATGTATATGTGTGTGTGTGTATATATATATATATATATTTCAGTATGAATTTATAGATATTTATTTTCTATTTGGGTTATAATCTTTTACTACTTTATTTTGTTGCTAAAATTTCCAGTTTTTCAATTGGCTCCTGTATCCTGTTGAGATATCCCATCACAGTGGGATTTATTTTGTTTTTAAGTGCTTTCTTACCTTCTTGCACTTATATTACCCTTTTATTCATGTACTCACTTTTCACATCAAATAGAGGTGGGCAAAAATAGGTTTATAGTTGTATGTGAAACCCAGTTTATTTTTGTATTATTATCGATTAATTTGTATTTTTCCATACTAACAGCTGTAGACCTACCTTTGCCCACTCCTGTATTGTACATTGAGGGAAAAGCAGATACTATATTTTTCTACTTCTCTGCACATAGTAGGTGAGCAATAACTATTTGTTCAATGATGAGGTTCCAAGCTAAGTGAAATGTTAAGTTTATAAGAAAGCACATGAAAATTTTTTAATTGTGGTCTTTAACTGTAGTCATTGTCTTTGACAATTGAAAAGATTTATAAAGGTAAAGATCAATAAATTAGTATATAGAATGTGGTTTGAAAAATTATTTTTTAAATGAGATATTATTTTTTCTTGGAAAATACCAATCTCAGTATTACGTTGGAAGCATAAAATGTCTAGTGAAATTTGCCAACATATCAATATTTTGAGCTTGATGGAAAACCTGTTTTCAAGTCGAGAGTTCAAAATGTTATGAGCTAATATTTTACTGCTTACTGTATGTCTTCTAATAATTATTAAGTATATACACATAAGTTTGGAAGGAGAAAGAATCAGAATGACAGGAGTCCATGATGACATCAAGTGGACTTTCTATTTTTAGAAAATATAATGTTGGCGGGTTATATTAATGCCCACGTTTATATTCAGATGGCATTTCAAACAATATCCACTTATTCTCTCATGTTGTTACAAAAGAATGGATATTGGATGTTTGCATGACAAAACATTTTATCTGCCCACTTTCTATTTTTGTAAAATTGTATAGAAATCAGTTAATGATGTTGACTAAAGATGATGGTGATGACAAGAATAGTGGTTATGATAGCTAAATATATTGAATGCTGGTTATTGCCAATGACAGTGTTAACTTTGTTAATCTTGCAACATCCCCAAATGTAATCAATCCCTTTCCCTCTTTAAGTAAATGACATAATTGAAATGTAGAGACATTAAATAACTTGTCTTGGGTCACATCGCTAACATAAGATGGAGGCAGAATTCAAACGCGGGTCCATCTGACCCCGAAGCACATACGCTCAGCTACACCATAATTCCTCACCTCTGTGCAGCTTGGTTTTTGAGAGTACGAGAGAATTATAATGACTTTTAAATATTTCTTTCCTTTCTCTCTCTCTTCTCTCTCCACAGGTTTTCTTTCCGGGGATGTCACCCATTGCTGACAGCTCACAACTGAGAATGAATCAAAGCCTAACAAATGTGATTCAGCCTCAGGCTCTTTGATCTCAGAAATGAAAAGCAGCTTATTCTAGGGCTCCTTCATGATGCCTCCGATGTTGCTGGATGGTGCCCTGCACCTGTGCCATGGGCTGGCTGGTTAGGCAGCCTGCTATTGTCAGTTGACTGTTGATCTTTTTTAACATCTGAGTCTCTGGGCTTTTTTGAGGCACCTAAGTTAACATATTGCTACAGAAACATCAAAATTTCATTCTTGTCAAGTAATGCTAATTGAAAAGAAAAATGTAAACATTGCAGCTGTGCATTTCTCCCCCTGAGCCGTTCAGGAAAACAGAAGAGGAAGCATCTATTTCTTATCATACGACAGATGGATCCATGAAATGATGATAATAACATTTAACATCTACTGAGCATAAATACGTGCCAGGCACTGTGCTTGCTGCTTTATGTGCACTATCTCCTTCAGTCCTAAGAGTAGCCCATTGAGGCTGGAGCTTTTGTGGACCTCATTTTAGAGAGGAAAAAGCAGACTTAGGAAAATAAATGACATTTCCTAGCATGCTCAGCTAGTAAGTTATAGACCTGGGATTCCAATAACATTTATGTGACGCTCGTCCATGCATTTAATCATTATTTAACATGTTCACACTGTCAGAATAACAGTTTTAAAGGATTTATAAATCTCAGTTCACATTTTGAGAATTTCCATCTCTACTCATCTTCGTAAGTGATTCTCTCTCTGGTCCCATTAGCAGAGACCACAGCATTGGTCAGAACCACGGCTGCCCTGATGGAAACAGATGAGAGGATGCGGGGAGCCATGTCCCATTCATATGAAAGCAAAAAAAATAAAATGCTGATGTTTTTATCACACATTAATTCATAATGTTGGTATAATCAAAATAATATAAATAATTATCAGTTATAAAAACGTAAATGAACACTCATGAACTAACCACTACATTTGAGAAACAGAACTTTACTACTATAATTGTTTTTTAAAATTTCTTTTCCTTTCTATCCCTCTGTATCCTTTCCTCAGACATAATAAATATTTTTAATTTTGTGCTTATCGTTTCTTCCTTAAAGTTATTTTGCTCACATATTCTTATCATAAGATATATTCTTTAATTTTGAATTTTATAGAAATGATATGAAGTCAGCTGCAACTTGCTGTCACTCAACAGTTTATAAGGTTCATTCACACTGTTGTGTATATTTGAGTTTATTAATTTTCACTGGTGCAAAATATTCCTTTTTTCTGAATATAGCGTACTTTTCATATTGATGGACGTTTTTATTTTACTATTTTTGCTAATACAACCAGTGCTGCTATGGACATTGTTTTACATTTTCCTGAGATACAAGATTTAGACATTCTTTGCCATATTATCTTGAAGGGTGAAATTCTGGGTTTTAGGGTTTTTAAATGTACAAATTTACAATATAGCGCTAAATCACTTTCCCAAATGATGTTACCAATGATTGTATAAAAGTTCTCAATAACACACACTTCTGCAATACTTGATATCGTGAGATTTCTAAATTTTTGACAAGTTATTTGGCATAAAATAATATACAATATGGATTTAATTTTATTATCTCTAATTATTGGGTTTGAACATCTTTACATATTTTTAACCATATGTATTTCCTCTTAGGTGAATATGTATAAATGTTTATTTACTATTTTATCTATTTAATAAAATATGTATGTACTTATATATTAATTTGTAAAAGTATTGCAAATATTCTGGTTACTAATCATTTATAAGTTATAGATGGTCAAATGCATTTTCTCAGGTTTTTGGCTTGGATTTATATTTATTTCATGTTGAACTTTGAAAAACAGAAGTTTTTAATTTTGATGCAATTAAATATACCAATATTTTTAAGTGAAAGATTTTAGTCCAAAGTGTCATAAAGATGTTTATCTAGATATTCTATATATTTTCTAAAAGTTTTACGATTTGACTTTTACATTTAATTCTTAAATATCTCAGGGATTAGTTTTGTAGATGAAAATGTTAATTTTTTAATGTATATACTAATTTTTCTAGTTATTCTTTGCAAGTTTCATGGAACTGACTTACAATCATAATGGCCTGATAGTTGCATTATAAAGGCATTTTAAATTAATAATTATTTTTTAATGTTCATAATTCTATTTAAGCCTTCATTTCTCTCTGGAAAAAGTTTTACCTTTCTAAATCTTAACAAAATTTGCAATTTTGTTAATAAATTCGTTCATCATATCTTCTCTTAATCGTCTATTAGACTTTATTTAAAGACTTTATGTGATTAGAGCAGTTTTAGGTTTGAGAGGGAGTTCAAGAGATTTCCCATGTACTCCTGCTCCCGAACATAAATAGCTCCACCCTCCCTCATTAACAACTTTATTTGCCAGAATACCAGGATAGCAATTTTTTTTTTCCAACTAAGAATGAATGCACATTGACACGTCATAATCACCCAAAGTCATAGTTTACATTAGGGCTCACTCTTGAAGTTCTTTGTTTCATCAATCTTATAGGGGCTTATATATTTTATTAATTCAAAACTTATATGTTGCCATTACTATTTTATACAATAATGTACATTTAGCTAATAATCAGTTTACCAACATCTTGTTTACCATTTCTTCCCACATCTTATATCTTCCTTTCAAGATTTTTGTCCCCCTAAAACATATTCTTTTGTTTCCACTGTTTTTTATCTTCACACGAGGATATTTTTCCCATTGCTTTTCAGAGAGAGTGGAAGGGAGAGAGAGAAAGAGAGAGTGAAACATCCATGTGAGAGAGACACATCTATTGGCCCTTGGCCAGAATCGAACCCGAGACCCTTCAGTTTGCGGGCCGATGCTCTAACCACCGAGCAAAACAGGCCAGGGGCTAAAATATATTCTTAATCCTTCCTTTGTTGTAAAACTACCGGTGGTAAGCTCTTTCAGTTTTTGTTTAGTTGCAAAGTTGTTGTTTTTTAGCTCCTGTTCTTGACAGATAATTTCTCAGAGCACACACTTCTGGCTTGACAGCTGTTTTCTGTTTAGCACTTCGAGTATTTTACCCTCTGGTTTCTGGTTTCTGTTGTCGCTGTTGAAGAGTTTACTTGTCATTCTTCTGTAAGTGCTTTGTCTTTTCTCTCTGCTCTTGAGTAAGATCTTCGTGATACATGTTGCAGAGTTTCGTGACAGCGTGACTAGGTGAGCATTTCTATCTTATCCATGCTGCTCACTATCGATCGCAGCTTTGGTGGGCAGGTATTTGCAAAATCATAATTTTCATGAGTGTGGAAAATTCTCAGCTACTGTATTTTCAAATACTTGTTCTTTCCTTATTATTTCTATTCTCTTCTGCTTCAGTACTGGCTGTTCTACACTTTAATCAATTCATTTAATATATTTCATTTAAAAGTTATAGTTGGTTCTTTTTCAAATCTCTGGTTATTTTGGATAGTGTCTTGTCTCCTGTTTATTTTTTATTATATTATCATTTTCTTTAAACATTTAACACATAGTTATTTTATATTCTGTATCTGAAAATGGTATTAAGTTATAGAAGTAGAAACCGGACATTCTTCCTATTTGACCTTTGTTACTTTATGATTGGTGATGTGTGATTGTTAATTCACATACATAGTTCATGTTAACTTGAGGGAATCTGGGGGCCTATATTCAGGATATTTTCCTCCAGAGAGAGTATGTTTACTTCTGTTTGGATCCAGGAGGTATTCTTATCTTGGGGCCATTTCAGCCCCCTTCCAAGTTGTTTTAACACAAAGGCTTAAATGAGCAGAGTAACCTGAATAGTAGATCTTACCCAATACCAACCTTTATCAGTGATTCAAAAGATACAAGCAATATCTTGCAGAGAATTAGCATTTTTTTAATAGAAAAACCTGAGAGCATTAGTTTCCTATAAGTATTATGCTTCTTTTGTGCAATAAGAGACTTCGTTTCTGATTAACAGTGAGTCTGAAAAGTGTGTGGAAACACTGTTTTTTAAAAAAGCTGATTTGACTCATAGAGAAGAGGCTGACAGCTGGGGGGAGGAGGGTTTGAGGCCTTGGGGTGTAGGGATGGAGGGATTGAGCCAAAAAAAAAAAAAACAAAAGAGAGAGAAAAAACTCATGGACATGGACAACAATGTGGTGATTGCAGGGGGCGGGCGGCAAGAGTGGGTGGGGGAACGTGGTGAAGGGCATGGGGGAAATAAAGGTTGATGGAAGACTTGATTTGGAGTGATGAACACACAATACAGTGTACAGATAATGCCTTGTAGAACTGTGCACCTGAAACCTGTATACTTTTGTTAACCAGTGTCACCCCAATAAATTCAATAAAAAGGAAAAAATAAATAAAATAAGCTGATTCATTTTGAGGGTTCCCAGTTTTATATTCAATTACACAGATAAAAACAGTGACTGTTCTTATTACCCAAACAGGCATATTTTAGAAGTTCATAAATTTCAGGTTCATTTTTAAATAAGTAATCTAGAAAGACCAGGTGTATCCTAACCAATTAGACACTTTGTTCTTGTTCTATCTTGACAGGGATGCTCCTTAATCTTTCCGCTAGTAAACACCAGGAGCAGGTCATGAGGAGGCTGGGTTTAAGACAATTGCTCCCTTAAGGGTCTTCTTGTACAGGAATGAGTGAGTTACAGCTTGCTCTTTCTCAAAGTTGCTTCCAGACTTATTTCAGTCCTGTTTCTGGGCCAAAGTTGAGGTCTTGAAGGTATTGCTGATTGTAGCCTTCACCCTCAAGCCAAATCTCCTTAATTGGGTGCTTATTACTCATAGCTCTTGTTTGTAGCAAAGTCTTTCTTCCTTCCTTATTTTGCAGAGGGATGAGTGGCTTAGGAGGAGTGTCTTAGAGAATTATCACCCTCATGCAAGCCCAGCATTAATTATATTTTATGAGGAGTACAGTGTCTTTTATTGGGAGAGCTTCTCAGAAATGTCTAGAGCACTTACTGATGAAAGCTTATCTAGAATATAAGCTATGACAATTCAAGGGTGTGATCTTTGTATAAAATCACTCTGCAGTTACAATTACCTTCAGCGAGGGACGCTACTAGCATTTGGTCTAGGGCCTTCACACTCCCTCAGTCACCTTCGCTAAGATAAGCGAGGTCAGGTTGTATTCACGCCTGCAGTTTTGGAGCTGAACTGGACTACCTGAGCCTTGCCAGGGTTCTGCTGACCTTATCCAGGCTCAGCAGACTGGTGATAAACTCAGTGCTTTGTCTGATCTGTCTGATCACCAGTAAAAGCCAGGACAAGATGAGATAGGACGAACTTACTGGGAAGCGGCGGCCTGTTATCAGGCAACGCTGTGCATCTCTCAGGTAGTAGTCCGAGGAATAAACTGCGGACTCTGCGAAACATGGCTGGAGGGGGACCTGCCTTTGCTACAAATCAGAGGAATGACTGAAAACATAGCAGCAGAAAATCTTTGCCTCAGGGCCGATTTAGTTTATACTCGGCACTTGCCAGGCAAGCTTTCCGATTTATTTTGTTTTATAAATAATGACATTGTAATCAGTTTACACTACCTGAGGAGTCAAGCTTTTTAAAATAGCACTTAAATACCTTTTGACACAATGTACACTACTGATATGAGAACAATGACACTGTAATTTATAATAATGGATTTGAATGAGGTTTTAAAAAGCATAACTAATGTAGAATCAAAGTGACTTTCCCAGGGAAATGTACCATGAGCTCTGCTATTAAAAACTGTAAATAACACTTGTATAAATCATTTTATAAGGAACTAACACACTATCCTTTTTGGCTTTAATTTGTTAAGAGTTTGGAGCAGGAATTTTGTTTTGTGTAATCATTATAAATTTAACTGTTGAAACTTAAAAATGGTTTCATAGGTTGTAATCACTATTGTACAGTGTCTGTTGTGTGCAGATCAAATACACGTCTTCCAGTGGCTTCTGTTTCTAGATTGCCTCCAGCTCAGAGATCTCACTCGTCACGCCTCCAACAATTCCGAGAGCACGGCCATTGTCATGCTGCCGCACAATCTGTCAGAACTGCAGATAAGTCACAGATGTGTGCTAAATAATTACTGCCGGTTTTAATTAAAACTAGCTTGCAACTCTTAAAGCCAATTAATATCTTTGTAGTTGGCCTTAATTGTCTCACTGAATAGCTCCTAATGAAGCATGACAATTTTTAGGTGTACGTCAGAAGTTTTCTTTCTTTTTCCCCCCAAGTTTTTAAAATTAAATTTATTGGGGTATCACTGGTTAATAAAATTATATAGACTTCAAGTGTACAATTCTATGATACATCATCTGTATACAGTGTTGTGTGCCCACCACCCAAAGTCAAATCTTCTGTCAACCATATAGTTGACCCCATTTACCCTTTACTATCCCCCCCTTCCCTCCGATAACCACCACGCTGTTTGTGTCTGTGAGTTTTTGTTTGTATTTATTGTTTGTTCATTTGTTGCTTCCAGTTTTAAATCCCACGTCTGAGTGAAACCCTATGATTCTTGACTTTTCTGTCTGAGTTATTTTGCTTAGCATGATATTCTCAAGGTCCATTCATATTGACACTTTTCTCTTTTAATATTAAAAATAAGTCATAAAGTTTTCCTGAGCACCCTCACAAATAGATGGTTGAAGTGGTAGATAATTTTATATTGTCTCTGACATAACATTTCCTTACTTTAACAGAGATAGCGATTCTATTATCTCTAATTGTATAACAATGTCCTTGGAATACTCTACCGAGGTGATTTAAACAAATGACAACTTGACAGAATTAGAAAACCACATTTTGCAAAGGTCAAAACTAATCTGTAATATTACACAAGATGTTGCTATCTACAGTTTTTTTTATAACCCCTCAATTTCAAGTGTTTTTGTAAAATCGAGCAAACAGCTCAAATATTCTCTTCAACATGCTTCTGGCATGAAGTAAGGATTTCATCAACGCAGAAAACCTGTGAACTTCATCTCATTTTAGCTGATATGAGGTCAATTATTTTGCCAGTTCTAACACTGTGGAGTTCATAAGAGCACAGACTTCTGCTAGATGTATTGAGCAACAGATCCCAGTTCTTGGGCTAGTTTCTTAACCTATCTCATGCATATAATTCACTCAATATATAATTTCTGCCAGCTCACATAAAGTTGTCTTGAGCATTAGATGGAATCCATGTTCATCGTATAGGGGTAGCGCATAAATAGGCTCAATAAATGACAGCAAGTGGCATTTGAAAAAAATTAGGACACAGAGCTACAAAAAAAGGGGAAAGGAAAACAGTTCCTGCCAAGTCTGTGTGTGGAAATGACACTGATAGAAGTTTCTTAAATCTGCAGCATTGAAGCCTCTGGATGATGTCAGGTTTCATCTATGTTTATCTGTCCTGTCCAGTTTCAAAATTCCCAACATCCCCTAAAAGCTACCAATGTGTACTATCTGGTCTAGTGACATATTTCATCAGTACCAAGGGAAATTGAATTTTATGACAGGGCAGAAGAGATTTCACACTTTTTTAAAACTTTCTGCTTATGAAGAATTCTTGCTCTTCCATTTAGCCAAGTCTCTGCTTTTACCCACGGCTTTATCAGAAATCACCATCCCCAGCAGCCTCTGGAAATATTATCTTAAATAATCACAACCAAAATATCAGTCAGGGGCAAAAAGGGGCGTCTTTGAGTGAGTTGGGTTTTTATTTTATCGTGTTTTTCTCTTGTTCTTTTACAGCATACACTGTCACTTGCTGCATACAAGTCAACACTACTTCTGTTGTTTAGAATTTGAAAAATTCTAAATTTTGTAATAATTCATCCCTGCGTTTGTCTCTTTAGCCCCATGTCATTCGCGGGTTTGTCTCAATCCAAGTAAACTCAGCTCACCTATCTTTGACAACAAAACACGCAGGAGAAACGGTGTAAAAGAAAAAGCAGAAAGTAGACAGGGTAGGGATCCAAGAAGTTTGATTCTAATCTCAGAGCTCTCGTTAGTCAGTTACGTCATTTTAGAAAAGACTTAATTTCGTAGAAGACCTGATTCCTTAATTTCTGCATGTTTGTTTACTCCTAATATCAGGGGTTGGAACCTCCAAGTTCTTTTTGCCTTTATGATTCTAAATACCAACATTTTCCGGCGCAGTGCATAATGTATGCTACTTATTTAACAGAAAATAACTGGTGCGGAACCTGTGCTACTGCTTACTAAGTAATTAATAAGGCAGACTGCACTGAAGCAGACTATTCAATGCGAGGTTCATTACCATGCAGTATCACAGAACGCTACCCATCAAGGTAATAAAATAGATGAAAATTCTGTGAATATCCTAGAAACTCTTGATAGCAACTGGTGAAATAAGTCACATTATACTGACATGGGAAAGTACACATTATTTATGAAGTCAATTAGGCAATACGAACAGATTTCATAACCCCGAGACAAGTTTAATAAATAGGTGGATTGAAAGTCTGAAATGCAAATTCAGACGCTGGATTGTACAAAGTGACACGGTGTTGTACACTGCCACGGCATGCAGTTTTAAGCAATTAAGCAAGACCTTTAACTAAGTTAAAAGTGACCTCTCTCTATACTGGTAAAATAGCACTGTCCCCATTAAAAAATTAATTAAGGCTCATTAAAAGATAAACATAAAAATGAACTCATTTTGAATGGTTGATTAGAAATTTAAATATAAAATTACCTTGTATTTAGATTTTTCAATGCTGTGGAATCCACAGAAATAAATTTGTCTTTCATTTAGGAGAGAGGACTTGGTTTGGGTACATTCAAAAGGCAGAGTAAATGAGCAGAAACTAGTTTCCGCGTGGGCACATGAATCCAAGGGACCCCTGAATTCAGAAACAAAACTCCCAGCGGCTTTGAAAGACTAGACTTTATTCCCAAGGAGGTCTCAGTGAGTAGTTCAGTTAGAGATAGATATGTCCACTGGCAAAAAAATGTCTATTTAAACTATTGCTTATCCTGTTGAGTTTTATAAAATATAAGCATTTTTTCCCGTTATAAAAATTCTTAGAGTCAATGAGAAAAAAGTTTCTTTTTGCATTATAAAAGAAGGCAAGCACTTTTCAGGTTAACTTCCAAAGGGTATTTAAAATCCATATTAATGAAAATATGGAAAGAATTTTATTCCATGAACCTTTCAACTCCATTTAAAAACATCTATGATACCATGGCATCTAATTATCACTCCTACAGTTCTTTTTTTTCCCTAGGAGTTCAAAGCAATTTACATATTTAACTCACTTTGACAGAGAAAATCATTTGACAGAATAAAAGAAACTGAGGCACACAAAAAGTTTAGAAGTTTGGTCACATAATATCATACAATCGGTAAAGAAGGAATGAAATTTATAGTTTGGTGTAGGAATAATGTGGTGAAGTTCGATCACATTCTTCCACTTAAATTCTGTGTGATGTTGAAAAATCATTTAATGTCTCTGAGCCTCATTACTTCTTTGCAAAGCTCAAAAATCTTCCCTGTTCAGGATTACTACAGGGTATGGGGTACATTGAAATAATATATATTAGAAGGTTTGCTAAGATAAAATGCTACATTTACAAAATATTTTATTCTTCACTCTTCTACTGTGGTCTCTCAAGGAAGATCAGTTATTCATCTGATGCCTGAATCAAGAACTTTGAATGCCTCATGCTAACTGTCCGGTACAACTTGGTGTACATATATTCGGACTATTTCCCCATTAGGCTTCTTAATGCAGCTGGGATCCCAGCATTAAGTACAGTGTATTGAATCTTGAGGATGAAGCTTAATGGGGCTCATGCATGTCCTGGAGCAGAGGAGAGAATCTGACAGTCTGTGGACTACGTGTAGACAATCAGGACCAAGAACCAGGATTAGGAGAAAATCGATCACCAGATATTGGGGGCAAGTATAAAGGAATAGCTAAGGGGCAGAGCAAGAGGGCAGGAACTGAGGTTACCAGGAACAGGTCAGGAAAGACTGCAAAACAAGCGGAAGCCTCGGGTTCCAGCTGTGGGCCCTGAGCAACTGAGAGACCAGGAGATTTGTGAATGTTTGCTACATGGCTAGGGATAGCTCAGCTCAGTTAAAGGTATCAGATAAGCTAGAAAATAACAACTAGACATATTAAAACAGGAAAAGAATGTACAAACTCAGCTTTTTTTTTCCAGTGAAGAATGACATGGAGTCTTTCCTTATACATAATTTTTTGAGGGTGTTACATGATCAGTGTCCAGGCTGGAGGGGTGGAAGGGAATAGCATTAATTAAAATCAAATAAAAATATGTGAAACTGTGATCAAAAATATTTTCCTGAAGGTGAAAAATCACTTTGCAAATATTGTATATTAGTACGTAGAAATATGCGAAGGTCTTTGTATAATAGTGCTTTTTAAATATAGACCTAAGCTAGTATTTTTAACACTTATGTAAAACCTGAGGAGCCTGCTTTATTCCTTAGATTATTCATTCAGCACGTGTACTGAAGGTCTTTTATGTGCCAGGTATGCTCCAGAAAGATGAGTTTCAGTGTACAGCCTTTTAGAGAGACAATTTGGAATGAGTTATTGCAAATGTATTGAGTACTGTCTACAGCATGTTCTGGGAATATATAAAAATAATGCAAGAGATCAGAGAAGTGCATATATCTGAAGTATTCGAAGCTTGGCAAGAGCTATATTATAAGAGTACAGTGTAGTTAAAAATAGGAATACACATCCGTGCCTTGGCCGCATAGTTTTAATCCCTTGTTGCTATGGAAAAATGTATGACCTTTCTATTACTCAATAATAAAAGAAGCATAGCATATAGAAATAAGCAAACAGAAGAAAATCGATAGTTTGACCGCCCCTTTGCTTCACTTCAAATGCAGATAGTCCCCCAATAATCAACTTTTAATACATGAATAAATCTAAATTCAAACAAATCTATGAACTAAATAAAAATAAAACCGATATCTAAGAAAAAGTATTCACAGTAATTATTTGGAACGACAATAGTATTGTGATTCTGAGGCTCATATGCATAATATGGGGTAAAGTAAATGAATAATTAGGAGAAATTCTAATTCTGTTATGCCTAGGAACGGTAAACCAGGGTTCTCGATGTGGAAGAAAGGAGAGAAATGTTGCTCAGAAAAGGTCACATAAAGAGCGCTATACAGTGCCCCCTTATCTGGGGATGCACTTTGCACAGTTTCAGTTACTTGCTGTCAACCACAGTGCAAAAATATTAAATGAAAATTTTCAGAAATAAACTAGTCACGGTTTTTAAATTGTCTACTGTTCCAAGTAGCATGATGAAATAAATCTTATACTATCCCACGCCTTCCCACCGGGGATGCAAACCTTCCCTTATCCAGCCTATCCATGCTGTACCTGCTACCTGCTCATTAGTCACTTGGTAGTCATCTTGGTTATCAGACCGGTTACCAGAGAGAGACTGAGAGAGAGAGGAATGGAGAGAGAACACATTCACCTAGCTTTTATTACAGCCATATCATTATAATGATTCTATTTTATTATTAGTTATTGTTACTAATCACTTACTGTGCCTAATTTGTAAGTTAAACTTTATCACAAGTACCTATGATAGTTATGGGCTGAGTACTAGTATACTATCCACAGTTTCAGGCATCCACTGATAGTCCTGGAATATATCCCCCATTAATGGGGGGGAACTGCTATAATCCTGGGTTTGAATTGTATCAGGATGATTTACTCCTGAGATATTTTATTCGTACCGGTTCTGAGCACTTCTAGTAACCTGTGTTCTTGACACAGGCATATTTTGGAGATATTGTGGGTTCAGTTTAGACCATTTCAATAAAACAAATAACACAATAAAATGACTCACACAAATGTTTTTGTTCCATGGGGTATATAAAAGTTATGCTTACACTACATTGTAATCTATTAAGTGCAATAGCATTTACTATGTTTTAAAAGTTGTACATACCTTAATTAAAAATAATTTATTGCTTAAAAGTGCTAACTATCATCTGAGCCTTTAGTGAGTCCTAACCTTATCATTGGTGGTTGCCACAAACCTACAGTTTTTAAAAAATGTATTATCTGCACAGTGCAATTAAACAAAGCATGATAAAATGAGGTATGCCTGTATATCATTTCTCAGCAGAAAAAAAAATCAGAATTTCTAGGAGAAATGATCAACTCTAAATCTGGGGCTTGTCATATCAGGTTACCTAGTAGAGTCATATTGAAAGACTCCAGGAGCCAACTTTAAGGGACTTCCACTAGCCCAAATTAGGTAATTTGAGCTTTAAAAAAAAAAAAGAAAAAAAAAAGAAGGTAATAATTGCAATTGGTTGAATTCCCTTGCTATTTTAAAACCGTTCATCTTCAAAGAAGGAAAGAGAACCAATTTGATAAGGAAATTGGTAAATAAAGGCAAAGAATCAAGCATTTATCCTGCTTTTTAGTATGAATCCTACCACCGGGTAACGTAACAGCAAATAAGGGGGAAGTTTCTCTCTATTAAAGCATTTCTACTAGCAAACAAATCGTAACATGTTTTAAATATTATCATTTTACAAATTCAGTGCATTAATGAATGCAGACATTGCCCACCAGTAACTACTAACATCACAAAAAGAAAGACTACCAAATGCTGACTACCTGCTGAGGAAAGAATGCACCACTGTCCTCAGAGGGATGAAACCTGATTCCATCAACCTCTGGATCCAGCTGCCAGTTTCTGGGAAACACAGGAGATCCAGCAGCACACTGAACTGCACTGAGTGTGCAATCGGAAAGGTCCAGACCTTGGGAAACTCTGCAGCTCAAATGGCATTAATTTTTCAACTGATGAGTTGTAAGGAAGGGAAAGGGTTGAAGGAAGAACTAAAAAGATAGATCGTTCTTTTTTTAATGGACAAAACCAAACTTTAGAAATAAACACATGGGTAATAGAACTAAATTAACTCAAGGAATTAACTATTTAAATTCATTATAGTCGTTGTTTATGCTTGGAGAGAGGTTTGAGATGGGGATGAGGCGTAGCTCTGGAATTACTGACAGAGTTCTAGTTTTTGTCCTAGGTGGTATGTTTTGTGCCTGTATTTTATTTTATACATTTAAAAAAAAATCAAACTGACATAGCCAATTACCAAAATACGCTATTGAACTTGGCTACCTCATTCATTATTAGTATATAGTTTGTTATTTGTAATTACTCTCATTTTTAGGTGTTTAATGGATATTTTTTATCTCAAATATGCAGTAATTTAAAAATGGGCAGAGTGTTAAGGTTGCTAGTAAGATCCAGGTGATAGACCTATTAAAAGCAGAGATAATGTCTTTAATTTGAATGTCTTGAGAAACAGATACATATTACTTTTATACTGCCACATTGGACTTATACTTTTTCAATACCCAACCTACTGATCAGTGGAAGACTATCTGTGACCAAAAATCATGACTCCCCAGAAAGCCCAGACTCTATAAATCAGCTCCACTCTTACACAAAATGCAATCTACCGATAATAGTTTACAGATCTCATCTTCAGAGAACTGATGGGCATAACTTTGCATTTTTTCTTTTTTCTTTTTTGTTATGTAAGATGTCTTCGATTGTGATATATTTTACTTATATATTTGTTTAGCAAACTCAGCTGTCCTTAGGGCATGGGGGAGAAAAACTTCCTTTCAAATAGGTGTTTAATATTTTAACATTACAAGTCATGGCTCTGTTTGTTTTATGTATTTTCATTAAATGTTATGCCTTTGGAATCAGAATAGAAATTTACAAATCAAATACATACTATAGTAGTTTTATTGGAAATAAAAAATAACTCAGATGGGTGAACTCAGTCACCAAACATATTTAAGTTAAAGCTGAGAAACAAAAGCTCAGTTTAAAGTTATTTTTTATTCCATAGTGTATTGTGTGTCAGCAAAATATATTGGAAAATAATGAAATCGCTGGCTGTAAAGACAGCTGGAGACTTTGGAGATAGCAAAAATACTTTGGTGTGTTTCAAAAGTATCCCTACTTTTGTGACTGTGTAGATGACAGGCTAATGGAAGTAAAAGAAGACAGTTCTCCTAATTGAATCTTTAAAATTTCTGTTTTTTCTTATGTGTCACCACAGTTTCAAATTACTAAGTATTATGTATCTTTCATCAGTTAATTAGATCACATTACATAAGTTGTTCAATGGTATTAATCGGCCATCTCCTATAGTAACATTATATTTAAACATATAAAGAATAGTATTTATACATTATGGCAAGATCAGAAACGCACCTATTATGTTATTATGTAAGCCAACTAAACCAATAATTTCAATCACTAGGTTTAGTCAGAAGTAAATATCTGGCATTTAGACAGATCTCTGGATGAGAAAATCAACTTTGTATTTCAATTAAACGTTCTTTCCTGCTTCTCTCTCTCTCTTTTTTTTTTAATTTGTGGACAATTATAAGCTGTCCCAGAAAAAAAAAGCAATGAATCCACAAAAACCTTCATCATATTTCCCTTCCCTTCAACATTATCTATGTCCTTTGTTATTTTCTAGACCGTGAATGCATGTAAAGCATGTTTCCCAGAGCCACACGTCAAGCACCTGATGGATAGCTCTAGCTACAAAAGGAAGACCTCTGTTTTTGTTGTCATCAAGATCCAAATCCCTGCTATCAACACCAAACTGATGACAGATTCTGAAAGAAGAAAATGCTTCCTTCTAAGTTAATAGCAGTTAAGATCAGTAATTTCTTGTAATTTAAGCCATCCAGGTCCAGGCAGGCTAATGTAAAATCATCTGAATAATGGTTGTATCAACCAGGGTTTGTACTTTAACCAATCTACACTGCTCATTACGGAATTATTGAGCTCTGATTTCTAAAATTTCTACTAGTTACAAATTTAGTCTGTTACCAGTATTCTATAAACTGAAAACTATTCTCCTTTGTACTTATATTTTCTTCAAGAACTTGATCTTATTATTTAGGGTTTAGAGATTATATTCCCTTTAGTTCTGCTCTCAAGGGGTCAATCTTAATAGCATATAATTATTAATTTCTATAGTAGTTTCTTAAACTCAATAGTTTTAAGGTTGCTTTCATCTTATTAGTAGTAAATTGCTACTTTCAAAGAAATGACATATTAGACCCTGTGTTCTCATGCTTTAAAGTCAACCCAGACTTGTTCTAACCAGATGTTAGGCCTTAAAGAAGGAATTAAGTTGGCCCCTAAGAACCTAAATACTCATTGCAAATACATTCATTTCCAATTTATATGTATTGCTATGACTCTGAAAGGTTTGAGATGCATCAGATAAAACTTGCTAAATATAATAAAGTCAATGAATTTCTTCTTAAGGCATATGAGGTTAATGTGTAACTCACTCCTGTTTCTGTACATATGGGGAGGGGAAATATGATGAAAGTTTTGGTGGATTCATTATTTTTGTGTTTTGTTTCGCTTTCTTTCTTTCTACGGTAGCTTTCAAATTGTCTAATTATGAAGAAAAGCTGGAAGAAAAATTCCCACTTGAAATGTAAATTCAATATTCTGACCCAGAGGTCTATGTCTAAATAGGTGATAGTAGAAAGTTTATATCAGACTAAACCTAGAGATTGAAATTATTAGTTTGGTTGTCTTACACAGTAACAATAAATATATTTATGATTTTGCCATTAGGCTAAAATACTATTATTTTATAATTTTAGCCATAGGTTATCATGTCTAGTTAAGACTTAAAGTATACAAATTGCATTAATAATATCAAATAATGGCCTCCCCTCACAGAAGAGTTTGCTATCTATTATTCAGATTTCATCATTATTGTCAAACATATTGAAGGTCTCTGGCTGCGGGTGAGGGGTAGGGAATGAAAGAAGTAAGGTGATAGTGGTGGCTTGAGAAATCATTGTTTTTTTCTTGGAAAACATTACCTCTCAGAGTTGAATTATAAACCCAGAGGTTAAATGATTATACTTTTCACTATCAGTTGAAAAAAAAACCCCACCTCTCTACTTCTTTCTACACTTGTGCAATCAAATTTATTTAGAGAGCAATTAAGCATTTTCCTTCTTCCAAATATAGGCACAGCATATATCCCTAATCACAAAGCCATTTATTATGTTATTCCCAGTTCCACCAGCAAAAGCATGTATTAGTGTGTCTACCACTGAGAGTGGTGCCTTCCAATTAGGTGGCATGGCAGGGGGCAAGGGAAAATCAGCATTTCCACTTCCAGATAGCATCCTTCAGCTAACTGAGCTACTCGATATTTTGGATCAGCCAGGAGGCTAAAATTGCTTGAAACTTTCTGGAAAAAAGTTTAATTGTGACATTTTTAAATAGATCCCTAAGGGAGTAGTTATCCTTTCTAATCATCTTTGCCACATAGATCTGAATGCATTTAATACCTTAAATGTAGAAGCAAACTGAACAGAGATAAAGTCTATGAAAATCAACATGTCATATTCTGCATCTGCTCTATCCAAATCAATTGATTACATATGATCAATTCCTCACTTTTTGCCCTGCCAGGAAGTTGCAGCTGGTGATTCTGTTTTCTGGTGTGTAAATTTGAAAAAAATAGATTTTGCCTGTGTATTTATAATGAATATTGCCATTCTAAGGAAGATAATAAGATTGAAATTCTGACAGATGGAGCAGAGGTTTAGGGAATAGATTGTCAAAGAGGTAATTCTGATGCTCACTGAAGTTCTTACATAAAGAATCAAAGTGTAAGAATATGCCAATTTCATAGGAAAGAAATAAAACTTAGAATTTCTTTCCTGTAAGATATACTTAAAGTTTATTTATATGCATATACTATCCAACATATTTAGAAGAAGGAATAAGGTATGAAGTAAGTTCAGGATTGAACTCACTAGTCTGGATTTTGACAAATCACATTTTTCAGTTTCAGTTTCTTCTTTATAACCTGTAAGACAGATACTATATGTCTCAATGAATTCGCAGGTCCAGATATAAAAGTGTATGTGCAAACATTTTATAAACATTTAAAGGCCTAAAACTAGAAAAAAAAAATTGGAGAAAATTAACGTCTTAAATTTCCCTAGAACTTCATGTTTTATTAGATAAAATATGTTTTCAAAATATTAAGCTTGATACGTTATGTAGATAAATCCCAGAAGTGGTGCTCAATGAGAGGATGTTCTGGGGTGATTATTGGTCATAGGACCCTTGTTCTGAAAGTCACATGTCATTTGGTGTTGAAAACACCCCAATTGCCTGTGGGCATTTTTAATCTGTTCTTTCTCAATCATTCTTTTTTTTTTTTTTTTTTTAACATATCTTTATTGATTTCAGAGAGAGGAAAGGAGAGGGGGAGAGAGAGAGATAGAAACATCAATGATGAGAGAGTCATTGATCGCTGCAGCCCACAACCCGGGAATGTGCCCTGACAGGGAATCGAACCCCGATCGCCTGGATCCTAGGTCGATGCTCAACCGCTGAGGCACGCCTGACTAGGCCTCAATCATTCTTCATATTGCTCAGCCTAATGTCCCTAAAACACGATTTCATCATATCTCTCTCATTTATTAAAAAACTAGAGGTATCCCTTCTTGTTTATCTGTTCAAGTGCAGATTTAAGAGATTACAGACCAGCCAACATCTTCCTCCTGAATGTTCTATGAATATTTATCTCCTTAACTCCCGAGAACAAACACTCTCAAGCCCCAATGTAGTTGCTCTTCTCCATCTCACTCTATACAGCCTATGACTTCCTGTGATAAATACTTTCTATTCACCCCCTTTGTGCTTCCTTCATTGTTTTTCTGCAAACTACGTACTAGAAGCACTTTTCAGTGCTGTGCAAAGACTTGGAATAATCTTGCTCTATATCCTGATTTATGATATGAATATTCTACAAGCTGGAGCATAGATTGAAATCAGAGAACTAAGTTTAAATACCAATTTCATACTTATTAGATGGGATAACATGAGTAAGCCCAAAGCCTGGGTTGCTAATCATCTGACTTTAAAATTGAGAGGTTCTCCTAGGTTATTCAAGTGAGCGGCATGTAATCTAAGAGTCCTTAAAAATAGTGGATGGAGGCAGAAGACAATCAGATGTGATGATGGAAGGAGTCAGAGAGATACTGTGCTGCTGGCTTTGAAAATGGAGAAAAGAGGCCATGAGATAAAAATTGTAGGCAGCCTCTAGAAACTGGGAAAACAAAGATAACAGATTATTCTTTATGGCTTCCAATAAGAAATGCAGCTTTGTCAGCAACTTGCTTTTAGCTCAGTGAGAACCAGGTTGAACTGAAAGATAATGATTGTGTATTGTTTAAGGCACTAAGTTTGTGGTAATTTGTAAGAGCAGCAAAAGAAAACTAATACACAAGTTCTTCACAATAGTGCACAGCATGATACTGGCACATAGTAGGTGCTCAATAAATTCATATTTATTTAAAATCCCATCCTTATGCTTCTTCCTTGTCATGATAAAAGAAAAAAAGTATTAAGGGTGAAAAAGACAGGAGAATAGTCTCTTTCTACAGCTCTTGGATCTAGAACGCAGGGATCCCGACTGCAAGGTGTAACATGCTTATTGCACTTTTTTAAAAGAGAGAATTAGTCAAAAGGACACGAGCTTTGGAGTAACCCAGATCAGGGTTGGAATCCCAGGTTTACTTCTAAGTATCTGTGTGATCCTTTAGGAATGAGTCCTTCTGCAGTGCATTCCCTATAGCAGTTGCATTGCCTCATGAAGTTTCTACCCACCCAAAATTGTAAAGTCCTCAAATACCTGCACAATTCCAGTGGCCTATGATCTCTGTCTCCCAAGAAACCATATTCCTTTACACAGATGTTACAGGAAGTTGTGGTGGGGATTGATAAATACTGCACTACCATGTGCCTATAGGGGAAGAGACATGTCAACAGGGGAGGGGAGTCCAAGCAGATGAAATATTATCTGGCCTTAGGACCTATGGGCTGAACCCAGCAGGTCCCAGCTCCCTGTAAGACTTCCTCCACAAATGGCCACAGAAGCCAATTAATAGTCCTGACTTTGATTCACAAAAGAGTAGAAAATTCCTCAACTCATTTTAGCAACAGTTCCTGGATTTCAGCTTTGATGGTGGTATTGGGTGGCTGGGAGGCACAAGACGTGTATATCAGCACCAAGTGTGCAAGAAAGTTAAACTCACCACTGATGGCAGGCACCCTGAGTTTGGGGAAGACTTTAAAAAGACCATGAAAAATAACAGATTTCTTTGCCTCAGTTTTCTCAGCAGCAAACTGTAATAAAATGGCTTTCCTCCAGGTTCATATTGAGAATTAAAATTATATATGGTTAAGTACTTAATAATATGCCAAGCACAATGTTGGCAACTAATAAAAGCTAAGTTTTTATTTTAAAGGGAGCTGACACAATAACCCAAGAGAAGGAATCACTACTTCTGCACCCTTATGAAATGTGCAAAGGAAATTGTTGAGCTGTGTCATTCTTTGAGTGGCTGAAAAAAGGACAATTTATTGGTCTTCTACACTCACAGGTGCACTTCAGAGCAACACCACTCTGACGAGCCACTTGGAAACCACCCGGCGAGTTGGCGAGATCACATTGCTTCTTATTACAAGTTCTTATTGTCAGAGATTCCAGGAGCTAGAGTACCCATCTTTATATATCCCTGGATTTTGCTAATGTATGAAACTACTGAACTATGACAGTATAATATAAAAACCAGTAGCAAATTCTCAAGAAAAACCACTGTATTTTAAAATATATATAAATAAGCACAGTAATAGTTCCACTATGGTGTACATGGGAGAGGAAAAAACAACTTTAATCCATATGGCCATATGGTTACTGTCTTAAATCATCAAAAAATAATTAAAACAAGTGAAAAGAAACCAAAGCAGGCTACAGCTACATATAAGCCCAAATTTAATGAGTTGTGGAAAAATGCAATAAACTAATCACATATTACTATTAATTAATGGGCTGTAAAAGACTTCCAGGTGGCTTAGGCAAATAACAATTTTTATTTTATATTTTAAAGGAAAGTTTTGGTAATTATGAGATAAATATAATTTACCTTAATGACTTTAAAATTCAGATATTTGTGTTTCATTATAAATAATTATTCAGATTACGTACATATGTATTTTCTCAATTCCTTCTATGAAATTATAGCCATGCATCATTTCTCAATTACTTTATATCAGAATATATTTATTTTGATATATAAATATTATTATATTTATACACTTAAAATCATAAAGATTTTTCTCCTGGTAAAATAAAATAACTTGATTAGGGGCTATATTATTATAATTTTCATATTATGTATATCTCATAAATGCATAGAGAGTTTATTTTAATTTTTTTGTGCAGTATCTCACATTCTTTCGTTAATCCAATATGCATTTATTATGTACGAGTGACAGTTTTTCATTTTTAAGGATTCAAAGATTTTGTCTCAACCTTTCAAGCACTTATATTCTTATAGTGGAGACATATAATATACTACTGAAAAAATTCCAACAGTACATAATACATACACTGTTGTAGTATAGATACAAAAACATACAGAGAGGGTGTGAAAGTAAAGGTGATCTTTGAAACAACCTTGGATAAATAAAAGTTCTCAAGACAGAAAAAGTGATGGAAGACTCCTATTATAATATCTGGCACACAACTGGTGTCTCACTGGAATTTGTTACAATCGATCAAGGGAGAGGTGACTGATTCCTCTTTCTGGAACTGGTATTTTCTTATTAATTTCATGCATGTATATTATATGCCAATGATTGTGTTTATTTTAAGGGTTCACAAGTATTACTGCAATATTTGAGGCATTTATGTCTCTTAGTACAGGCAAATAATAATTGTGGTATATGAAACTGCTCCAAGAGGGTCCACATTCACATGTTTAAATATTATAAACACAGGAAACATTCCATCACCCTTTTTCATTAGGTTATTAATATATTGATGTGACATCCAATTCCTGAAAACTTTGAGGTAAAGAGTCTCATTATGGCATATGTTGGAGGAAAAGAAGTAAACCTTTAAAATTAATTAGTTGGAGAGTTCAGGTCTCTTTGAGGAAAATAATATCGGAGCTGAGAAAGAGGGAGACTTGAGAAGATCCAGGGAGTGAGCATTCAGGCAGCCAAGATAACAAGACCTTGATGGGGGAAGCGGCTTTGCGGCCTCAAGAAAAGCTATGGAGCATAGTATCAGGTGGAATCCAAGAGTAATGATATAACCCAAGCAGAAAGGGCAGAATGGGGTTAGAGGAGGGCTTGGGTGGAGTGTCGAAATGCCAAAACATGCAGGAGGGTAGCAGAGAATGGGGGGGGGGGGGAGGGAGACAGAAGAAGACAAAAGCAGAAACAGTTACAGACACAGGACAGTTTCTATTTCATTGCTAGTGTTCAATAAATATCTAGGAGAAAGATTTCTTTCCCTAGTAAAGGAGACAAGAATATAAATAACTGTAATATATTGAAGATTAATATTAAGGTAAAAATATTACAATTTTATGCTATTTTATATATTGTACATATAACTATAAGTACCGGTCACTGTTTCAGGCACTGGGATATATTAGTGAGCAAAAAAATGAGCCCTGACCTCATGGATATCATGAAACAGATTTATATATCTTTTCCCATGTATTTTTTGTGAGATCAATATTAACATTATCCCTATTTTACAAATGAGAGAATGTTTAACTTGCCATACATTTTCCTGCTGAAAGCTTGTATTTGAACACAGATTTTTAGACTTGAAGTCACATAAATAGAGTACAAAGAACTTGGCATTACAGAGAGATCATGGCATTCTAGGAAGAATCAGGAAAAACATTATGGAAAACACAGCCTGTGGTTTAAACTCAAAGGAGAGGCGAGATGTCAAAATAAGAGGGCCCTCTAGGTCAGCGTATCTGTATGAAGTAGACAGAAAAAGGAGCCTTACAGACTGACTGCAATAAATTGTAAATATGAATCAAAAGAGGAAGAGATGAAGTCTGGGAAGATGGGTTGAGTACAGATGTGGAGGCCCTTAATTTTGATTAGTACTCAGGGGAACAGGCTGTTTTTTAGCAGATAGGAGTCTTGATAAGAATTGAGGGATAGGAACACAAGAGGTGGTTTGGGATGACAGAAATGACAGAACCATTCAGGAAGCTGTCACAATAGTCCCGGTGAAACGTACGTTACAGGCTTCACCTGGGGTAGTTGCGCTCTGGTAAGGGAAGGATGGATGTGTGACAACTACTGAGAAATTGATCAAATATGGAGCAGAACTCAAGGTATCGAGGAGGGCAATCAGAAATGACCCCAAGGCTTCTCGTCTGGCATTATTGGTATAATTCACAAAAGTGAAATTTAGGAACTTGGCAGTTTCATAGAAAAATTAAAAACTAGAATTGTGGTGCTGAAGGAGATATTCGACAAGCACTATGGCACTAGATATTAGAAATAAAGACCAATAAAGACAGAGATTAAGGGGTATAAATTTATACTGCATATAAAATACAGTTGAAAGTGGGACATTGTCTAATGTAGCTTATGGGGGGGGGGAGAGAGAGAAAGAGGGAGAGAGGGAGAGAGAGAAAGAGAAAGCAGGTTGCCCCAAATTTGAGACTACCTATATTCTCAAATAAGATATGAAGTATGGGGGGGGGGGGGCAGGATGCCCTTACAGAATTTGATATATAAAAGTAAATTTTCTCGAACTGAGGAGGAACATATAGGGGAAATGCTGACAGAAGGATGCTGTAGTACAAGGATATCTGAGCATCACAGCAAAGGCAATGCCAGGGTGGGGCTATAAGTGACTTTGGCAGGGAGTGGGTAAATCAAATGACAGCTAACATTTCTACTGTGGCTCTCTCTGCAAAGGCACACTTTCAGGTAATCATGAAATTTTAGTTAGCCTAAGTGGGATAAAGGCAAATTTCTGTAAATTTTGGCATTGACATATGAGTGTAATTCAAGGAAGGGCCTATCCTGTATATAATGCTGACATTGAAAGCCTATTTCAGGAAAAACTGCTCAAGTTAGATATGGACAGAACATTTTGATGTTGTAAAAATTAATTAGGCATAAAGGGGGGAGAAAGATGAAGCTAGAAGAACACCCATGCATTTTATTCTTGAAAAGTAAAAGCCATTTCAAATTACTTTTTCAGTGGAATATAGGATTTACTATGTGTGCCTTCCTACCCCTTAACTTGTTATTGTAATTTCAGCAATTCACTGCCTAAATTTTAAAGAAGCAAATGTTTGTTTCCAACTTCTTACCATACGGTCACTTCTTAACATCCTATATAGTGACGTCTACTCATCCCTCTAAAGGAAGTGCCGCACTTATACTCAGCGATGCTCTCTTATTTGACAAATTCAGCTTCTTTATTTTTGTTACCTGCAAGTAATTTAACTGAATTTGATGTTGTTAGCAAACCCCAGCTCCACTGTTTTCCATGACTCAGTTTCTTGACCTCCCACTCTGTCACTGCTCTTACTGACTTAGTCCTTCTAAGGAGAGTAGTAAATGTCTCCTTTCTCCCACCTCTCTAATTATATTAGGCTCCACTTGGATGAAAGAAAAGGCAATTAACATATTTTTTACTTTACCCCTCACTAGGAGAGAGGTCATAAATAGGATAGATATATGGGCCCCTAGATAATAGAACACTCAACTTTGTTTCTTATGCTAATGTTAATTCCTAATTTTTTGGATTAATATTCTCTAATGAAGCAGTGCCAAGTATACGGCCTAGTTGAGTACTCAGCCTTTTTAGTGTAATCAGTCACTTCTTAACCAAATACACACACACATGCATACACACACGCACATCAACATTTAGAATTTATCGTCATTAAGGTAAATTGAAGCATCAGGTTACATGCATGCCTTTATTGTGCCACTGGGACAAACCAGTTCGTGTATTAAATGAGTTATTAGGAGGCAGACATTTCTCTAACGAGTTATGATATTATGAAAGAATGCAATGATGTGTTGCTTTTCTCTAAGAGCCTTTAAAAAATTTTTTTTATTGACTTCATTGGGGTGATATTGGTTAATAAAATTTTACAGGCTTCAGGTGTACAATTCTATAACACATTGTCTGTATATTATATTGTGTGTTCACCACCCCAAGTCAAGTCTCCTTTCGTCGCCATCTGAGATCCTTTTAAAGCCAATCATTTGAGTCATCTGTCCTGCCTTGTATTCCTTTTGTCTTCTCATTTACTAGTAACTCACCATTTGAAAGGTTGTTTATAATTAATAATTAATCAGTAATTACTTTCTAAACTAAGTAATTAAATATTTTGAATTTTATTTTAAAAGAAAAATAATTAAGGGTTTAGTACAAGGTTGTATTAAAATGTACATGAACTTTTTTTTCCTTTTTCTCCCTCTGTTCAAGGTTGTAAATTTTAAGAATGAAATAGGCCTACAAAGTCAGTATAACCTATGAATAAAGAAAAGCAATTCTGTTTTATAGTTTTATAGGGAGATGATAATTTGTCTTCATGGCCGAGGCTGGGGATAAAAATAACATCTGTTAGAAGCAAAGATGAAAGGTATCATTTTGTGGCAGAGCAGTTTCAATGAACTCTGGGCAAGGACAAGTATTTCTAGTACAACAAAATCATGTGAAAATGTATGCATTGAAATATTTTATTTGTCCTTAGCTAGTTATGCTGAAATGTATTTGGCAACATCAAATAAAACCTTATTACTCAAAATGATGTAGAGGTGCCAGGGTTGTAAAGGTAAACAAAATTAGGTCGACAGTTAATTTTCATGTTTTATATTTAAATACTTGTTTAGTCTTATCCATATTTATGATGCTATCCAGATTATGTTAAGAAAACATGTACTATGTGTAATTTGATTAATATTTTAAATTTTATATTACTAGTACTTCCAAAATATGGAAACTGAAATCATAAATTTGAATGGCAATTAAGGCCATTAATTTTGAAAGTAGACAAATATTTCTTAATATTACTAGCTACTCAAATGATTTTAGTTTAGTTATAAATAGAAACAATAACTATAATCTTTAGGTACTAGGAGATAGTTTGAACTAAATTAGGATCTGGATATCCCTAATTTCTAAGGCTAGGCCTCCTTCTAAGAGGAGTATAGTTACAATAGGCTGAACTGAGTTTATTTTGGAAGACCAGCTCTGGTAGAGCACATTACTGAGGCAGCCATAGTCTCCATGTATCTTTTGAATCAAGTGTGACCTGATGATATTGATAGTTGAATTGCATGATTTCTATTTAGTTTACCTCTCTTATACTTAGGGTTATATTGAGTTATCCTGCATATTATTACAAACCAACCTGAAGTTCTCAACATAATATGAAACTATGCAACACTTGATTTATTAGGAAAAATAATATTACAGTGAAAGCAGTTGGCATGCATGTTCTCTGTGTGGCATTGCTTTGTCATAATCAAGGTGAATATATAAGGTCCTGGGATAAAGCAAACCAAAGAGCAATCTTGTGTAAACGCACTGAAGTTAAAAGCAAAGATGATATAAATGTGCATAAGTACATCAGATGTATCAGACAGAGTAAGTTCAAATCTTTAATCTGAGCTGTGTGGCGATAAGTAAGATATATGACTTTTATCATTTCAGTTTTCTGATCTTAGAATAGAGGTTGCGAGACAACTCAGCACAGCCTCTCAGTTGTTCAGGTCATTTAATTAGCTCTCACATGCGAAAACTCCACAAACATTAGGGGGATATTATTCCTTTTATTTTATTGAAATTTGGGTCTACAGTCAGATAAAACAAGACGTGAAATTCAGTTTCATCTATAACTATATGTCCTTGGAAAGTGAGGTACCTTCTTCAGTTTCCTTATTTTCAATATGTTTAAATGTGGAGAATGCCTAATTTATGGGATTTTTGTTTGTGGCTAAATATGACAGTATATACAAAAAGCTTACTCCAGTGTCTGTCACATAATAATCACTTCATAAGTCTTAGCAATTATTGTGAGCATTGTAATTAAATACTATTAATGTTTATATCATTGACTATAAATACTATATAAATGTCTAAGATTTAAAACAAATTGTTCAAATTGTTAGAGGTACTTTCATTAGAATGTTTATGTTATAAGCTAGCCTTGAATTTTTTAATCCCTAAAAGGGGGTGAATTAACTAATATCAAAAATATTGAGAGCATTTTAAGAAATAACTTTAGAAACAATCTCTAAAATATAAAATATCACAATACTAATGAATACAAACTCTTCCACAGAATGTTGTTATGGGAAAGGATATAGTTTTATTTATCTATCAAGAGTGTTTTAAAAAATCAAGACTAGTAAATATTGATGTTTTTCAGCTCTTGGGTTCTTATCATGGAATTTTAACAACATAATAGTTTAAAGCAAGTTTTCTAGATCTGTTTGCATACTGGTGCACAGGGAATCAGATTTTGTTTAATAAACATGCTAGTTTCATCTCAGCAATCATATTATTATTATTTTTTAATTTAATGACTGTTCATAAAATTCCATGAATTATAATTTAAATAAATCTGTTACAGTTGTGATTTCTTAGGTGAATGATTTACTATGTTTATGAAAACAGAATTGATATTAATGACCTCATTTGATGTTCTTTACTGACTATTTATAGACATATTTTTGGTTATTTAAAATGTTATTCAATTTCCTGTGAACTACTTAGGGAAGACAATGCTCTAAATTCATCTACTTATTAAGAGTTGGAAGGTAAGCACATTTTTTTTTCTTATGATGGGCTGAAAAACAAGATTTTAAAAAAACTTAATGAAAAAGTAAACCATTATTTCTGACTCTTTTGACATGAATTATAGCCGTGGCACTGAGCAGACACCTTAACTGTTGACACCTAAAATAGAATGAGATTTGCACATACATTTTTTAAAAACTTAAAAGCAAGGTTTGTTCCTTACTTTGACAGATTCTACCACTATGTCCTAATTCTATGTTTGCAACCTAATGGAGCTATAGAATGAGTTGGAAACTTTCGTTTCTACCAGGATCAATAGAGAGATGTTGCTAGAATTCTAGAATCATGTTTAGAAAGAAAAGTCAGAGCTTTCTTCTGTCTGTTTTCAGGGACAACTCAAAATGACGTTTAAGAAAGGTAACTTTCCATATTTCTCTGAGTTCCTTTAGTTTTCCTCAGACATCTATTATATTAACATATTAATAAAATATATTATATTACTATTAAATATATATTTATAATGTTACATATATTACTACTGTTATTTTATTATTACTAATAAAATTATATATATTAATGAAATAAAATATATATTACCAATAGTATGCAAAAATAATATATAAATATATTATTACTAATTTATAGTTGGACATCAACATCTGTTTTGATATTAATATGAATTCTATCCATTAGGTATCATTATCCATTCTAAAGGTGTTAATAATCTCACTACTACATATGTGAAGCTTTATAATTTATTAACTATCTCTGCATAAGTTTTATTATTTATTTTTATTCTCTGTTGCAATTCTTAGAGACAAATATATATGTATCTCCTAGGAAATCATTCTTCTCATAGGTCTCAGAGGGGGATTCATTTTGAAGGCCACAGTGGTACTGAAGGGTATTCATACATTCACTTATTCTGTAAACATTCTCTGAGTTTTGACTATGCATCTGCATGTTAGCAGTTGGGCATTAACCTAAAACAATGAATTCACAGTCTGGTAGAGTTAGTGGTGTGCTCAAGCTCAAAATGGCTCTTGGGAAGCAGAGATGATTGTCAGAAATAGTTGCAATGCAATATAACAAAAAACAAGTATAATAAGGAATATATGAGGGGGAGAAAGAGAGAGAAAGCTGGTTGTTGAACTGTCGCCCAGCAGACAGAGAGGAGATCACAAGTAAATATATGTTATCATAAACAAGAATACAATGTTTTGACAACTATATATAGTTTATTAAAGCCTGAGTATTAGAGAAAAAGCTGGAAACTCAGGCAGATTTTAAATAATAAATGGCCTTGAGGTGTTTAAACTTTATTCTGGAGTGAATTGGAAGACTTTACTTTTTTTTTTTTAACGTCTTATCAGATTAATGCTCCTTGGATCGGAAGAAAAGTAAAGCAAATAAAGAAACTCTTTTCTAAATACACGAAAACAGATACTTAGATCAATGAGACAGAATAGAGAGGTCAGAAATAAATCCACACACATAAGGTCAATTAATTTAGGACAAAGGATCAGTGGGGAAAGGACAACCTCTTCAATAAATGATACTGGGAAAACTGGACAGATATATGTAAAAACTGAAGCCAAACCATTTTTCTTACACCATACACAAAAATACACTGAAACGTATCAAAGACTTAAATGTAAGACGTGAAACCAAAAAACTCCCAGAAGCAACTATAGATGGTAAGTTCTTTACCATCTATATAGATCTTTGGGATGACTTTTTGAATCTCACACCAAAGTAAAAACAACGAAATTAGAAAACAAAATACTGGGACTACATCAAAACAAGAATAAAAAAAAACTTTTGCACAATAAACTAAACCATAAATGAAATAAAAAGGCAACCTACTAAATGGGATAAAATATTTGCAAACCATGTATCTGATAAGAGGTTAATATCCTCAATATATAAAAAATTTATACAACTCCTTAGCAAACAAATAATATGATTAAAAAAGGGACAGAAGATCTGAATAGTTATTTGCCCATAGAAGACATACCGATGATGGACATGTACATGAAAAGATGCTCAACATCACTAATCATCAGGGAAAAGCAAATCGAAGCCACAATGAGGTATCACCAGCCAGAATGGCTATTATAAAAAAGTCAAAAAATAAAAACTGTCAGCGAGGGTGTGAAGAAAAAGAAACCCTTGTGCACTCTTGGCGGGAATGTAAATTAGTGCAGCCACTATGGGAAACAGTGTGGAGGGTCATCAAAAAACAAAAAAAAAAACAGAACTACCAATATGACCCAGCAATTCCACTTCTGGGTATTTATCCAAAGGAAAAAACAACAATGCTAACTCAAAAAGTTACATTTGCCTTTATGTTTATTGTAGCATTACATATAATAGCTAAGATATGGAAACAACCTAAGTGTTCACTGATGGATGCATAAAGAAAATGGGGTACATATACACAACAGAACTTTATTCTGCCATATAAAATAATAAAATCTTGCCATTTGTGACAACATGGGTGGACCTTGAGGGCATTATGCTAAGTGAAATATATCAGACAAAGAAAAAGAAACACCATGTGATATCACTTATATGAGGAATCTAAAACAACAACAATACCAAACAGGCAAACAAACTCATAAATACAGAGAACAGATTGGGAGTTGCCAGAGGTCGGAGGTAGAATATGAGAGAAATGTGTATATTCCTAAAGATTAGTATAATTTCTCTTGATGAAACATCCTTATGATTTCATGAGTATCTCAAAGTGTTTTGTGGACAGTTCCCACCTGCCTTTCCTGCCCACCAACCAATAATTTTAAATGTTGGGTATTTTCTCCTGAAAGTCAGAATAAAACTACAACAAACGGACATTACTTTATTCTCTCAGAATCTTGCTTCTCTTCTCTGTGTGACTTTTTTTATGTGGCATGCCCCATTGTTTACACTTCTTTTGTTTTATATTAGTGTCTTTTTATTCACCTGGATTATAACTTGTCCTGATATGGAGCTACTATTTTATCAAGTAAACGTGGCACTACGAGTGAGATTAAAACCCCATTGTGCTTTTATGCTTTAGAATTTTTTTGTGCTGGGGAGAGGTCTCTAAAGACACTCTGCTAAGGATTAGGGGGCAGTGGATTAGGGATGTGGGCACCTGTGTGGGCACTCATAGGATTTATACACTCCCTGACACTGGTCTTTCTGGGTCGCTTCACACAATGTGAATGGAGCACTGCCTTACTCCATTTCTGAAAACAAGCAGAGGAGCCCTGAGCTCAAACGTCTAGCCAGGTAAGGGGGCTCATTTTGTTAAAGGTTGTCTGTGACATGTGGACAGTTAGTCATGATTTCCATAAATAATAAAATCATGTGTTCTGATTTACTTTAATAAGTAAAATACTTGCAAATTTATAAGTTGTGTCATAGAATTAAGGACTTGAAAACAATCTGCCACTGATTTTAACTTTGATTCACTTATTATAACTGTCCTTTAAAGCATAAAATTATGTATTTTTACTTTAAAAATTTTGTGTTCTACAGGTCTTCTACAGTTGTTGAATACAATGCATTATAAATGCCACTTATTTCAATTTGGTTGATTGAATTGTTCAAATTCTTTTAAGCCTTACTTTCTACTTCTTCTTATTAATTCTTTATTTTTGCTATATACACACACATGTTATTTCAAATAAATTTTAAATTGTTAAAGAAAAAATTGCATTGTAAAAGAATCAATGCTGCCATTTGTTAAGGGGCTGTACACTCAGAGTTATTATATCTTTTGTGATCAGAATAATTGTCTTTTTAAAGAAAGACTTAAACCATATTGAGCAATAATTTTGTAAAAAAAAAAAAAGAAAAAAAGAGTTGTTTCTAAAAGACATTACAAACTAATATTAATTTATTTTGTAATAAAGGTGGATACTTTTACAGAAAAAAAATTATCCATGCCAGTGCGACTCATTAAAATTAATTTTCAAATGCTTTAATGAAGTTATTATGTATAAAGCCTCATAGATTAATGAAATAAAACTTTGGATATTCTGTGGAGCCAGGAATTTTTCAAATAATTTCAGTGGATATTAAATGCTGGTAAAATGTGCTTTTAAAATCTAAGATCAAAATTACTTTAGGAGAAAAAGTTAGAGAAGTAATTTTTGAGTTTTGAATAAAAATGAAAGGTTAAATAAAAGGGCTTAAATACAAAGTCTATAAAAACCATATAATATCTCAAAGACTTAAGGAGGTTATTTTAATCAACTGCTGAAGAAAATTAATGAAATATTATGAATCAAAATCATCTAAATGCCCTGAAAAGGAATATGTTTAAATTTAACTATGAACTATCAGTTTACCAGGGATGGCATATAAAGTTATTTTTGAATCGAGATGCAGCATAAGGAGATTTTGTTCTTGATTCATTTCATGTTTGACTTGATGGTATGAATTATTTCTGAAAATCCAAACTTTGGAGAGATTGCTATGAGCTTTGGGTTTCTGAAGGATGTTTGAGAAGTGTGTAGTGTCACATTATCAATCCCAAATTCTCATCAGCATGGTAATAAGCTAATCCAGTGACAAAGGTTTATATGATGTATTCTTGCTTGTCGCTGAAGAGAAATCACTATACTAGGTGAGGAAATTATCCTTACGATGAACATAAGCCACAGGAATAAAATATACTTTGTCAAAAAAATCTTATTGATAACCAGTAACAATCATCACTAGCAATAATACACCAGTCTCGTGTTTATTTATGTCTCTCTTTCTGAACTTAAAAAACAGTTCACAGACATGACTTCTCCACCTCATTAATTTTTATTATATCCCTATGAGGTATATAGTTATTAATGCTAAAGTACATTATGAACATTAACTAAGCTGAACCACATTGATAAGTATTCATTTTAGGAGAACTTAAAGGGAGGGATCCCCATGGATAGACATTTAGACATGTGAGGGGCAGGTTAAAAGGGGAAGACAAGCAAGTATGCAGCAGCTGCTCAAACCCGTTAGCTGCTTAGATCAAAATGTAAGAGCGGATTTATAAATGCACTGAATAGCTTCATGATTAAGCTCTAGTTACATTGAAAGAATTGGCTTGGCTTTATGTCAGGCTAATTAAACTTGCTATTGAAGGGATGTAGGAAATGAGAAATTTCTGTGAGAACTAAATGTCAAGAAAAGATTTTCTTAAGAAACTTGGGGAGAACTAGAGTCCTTTAAATGTTTGTATTTTTCCTTTTGCTCTGACCACTGGGGGTCCTAAGGAAATATTTATGTCTTGATTACAATAATTATGAGACATTATGCCCTACCCTATCTTGACTTCTTATTAAGAAATGTATTTTTTTTTCTGGTGCTCTATTTACTTATTTATCTTTTATGATACATAATTTTATATAGCAAGTCATATAAATCACCTTTGGAATGAGGTTAAGATAAAATATATTAGTAAATAAATAATTATTATATAAATATACATACATATTTGCTATTTTGCTTTGGTCGATTTATTGAGTGAAAAGTCAGTTGGCATAAAGCTTTGAAAGAAACTAAATTTGTTTTACACTTAAGTTTTCCACACATTAGGTATAACTTTTATTACTGCTAAATCACCAGGCGGAGGTGCCAACACTCACACCTTTATCACCATTCTCTTCAAAAGTCAGAATCTCTGACAATATCATCAGTGTTGGAATAGCCACCATAATCTTTGCCTTGTCTCAAATTCATTTAGAAAATTTAGCTTTCCAGCTCCTAACCATGTATTATCCAATTAAGTTTTTAAAATTATAAGGAAAAAAATTATCAAAAGAGATAATATAATAAGAAAAATAACTACATAGCCAAGTTACTATAAATCCCCAAATTCCAGATTTATAAAAAGAGCCAAGGTCACTTGTTCAATTGCCATAAGAAAAATTAAGCAAGTGGTTTATAAACTAAATTTGAACAAAGAGAAGAAAGGCAGGATAATTACATACTTATTTTTGTTACTAGTATTTATTTTTGTTATATCATATAGGTATTAATGAATTAAATATAAAATAGTGGTTGGTGAAGAAAACATGAGAATTTTTTTAAAGATTACAATATAATTACAGTTTGAGAGGAATTGAAAATTAAATTGAGTATGTCATAAAGTGAATACAGCACTTATTTATAGTAGAATAAGGAAAGACTGAGTACCACTATAGTTAAATAAGATGTATTATCTGTAAAATGGATTTACATTTTATAATGTAACAACTCATGTTGGTTATGAAGATGGAATGAGTTAATGCATGTTAAAACATTTCTGCCACAGATGTAAGTATTCAATAAATACAGAGCTGGGCAAAAGTAGGTTTACAGTTGTGAGTATACAAAACACAGTTTATTATTTATTAATTATTGTATTATGTTCCATATGAACAACTGTAAACCTACTTTTGCCAACCCCTGTATAAACTATGAATGTAAACTCAAGACATTTAAAAAAAGTTGATTTTTAAAATCACATCTACTAAACTATTTTAGTCATATCATCCTAAGACCAGCAGAACTTATTTGGGATAATCTTATGTGCAATTCTAGTACCTAGATTTTTGTTTCTTTAATATTATGGTCAATGAAGTAGCTGAATCTAGGCTTGACTTGGGGGTTCGTTATGGGATTAAGATGCTATTAGAAGAAAGCTAGAGTATTTTAAAGTGTGTTTCTGGTTAATAAGTGGACAAAGAAGCTAGCATTAAGTGAGTCACAACAGGCAAACTGTGACAATTTGCATATGTATATAAATAAGTTAAATATGCAAAAACTCATGCACCTCTGTTACTCAAAATCAGAGTTTAATATTATGCAAGTGTGTGTCTATAATATATATGTAGTTTTCATGCAAAAGAAAGATGACTCTAATAGGATATGTTTACATTTTATTATCTTTCATAAATATGAAATTATTAATATATGGATATCTTGATTCTTCAATTAAATATGTATTTACTTATAATGTAGATTACTACCTTTTTTATAAATATAATTAGAGGAGACCCATCTAATGTTTATTTAACATTATCCAATAAGTCTTAGAATCACATCATTTTAAGCAAATGTCATATTCCAAAAGGCAAAAGCCTCTGTAAAAGCTACTGATTTAAGAGATTATTGATAAAACAAGAATAATGTTGAAATTATAAAAGATGCCAAGTCTGTTAAACAGGTTGCACTTTTGAACAGAGCAACTGAAATTCAATTGGTTGATAATTAAGAAACTGACTCTAGATTGGATAATATCATCCTCCTTTCTATTTCATTTTAGAAGATCGCAGTAGAGAAACATATCAGATAAAGTTATTGTATATGTATGATAAAATTATTATATAAAAGGTAAAAATATTTACATAATAAAATTGTAAATTGAGTAAAGCATAAAAGTATAACTCAAGAATAAGCACAATACACTTTAGTTGTAAGTATTAATGCATAGTTTTATAATCATTTTGATAATTTTCAAATTTTATTTAATCTTATGACATTTAAAACATTTAATAGACTCATACTAGATTTGAATATTTAATTTGATTAAACAGGCTTTAATAATTATCTAAATTTACTAAATATATTAATTTTGAAATGTTAATTGTGTGGTGAATATTTAAATTTTTTACATAAATAGTGGTTGATGGATAAATAGTGGTTGATGGGTATAAACGATTAATAATTTCAGCTTTAAAATGTGTTGAGCAAGGAGGCTCCCCATCCTACAAAAGCCCTTTGAACTCTAAACATCCTATTAACAACGAACAGTGAGTTAACATTCTATGTATCTATGAGGCTGGACACAGAAAGTCATAATGTAAAGCTGCCAGAAAGTTTTGGTCTTACTTTACCTTTGTATCCTTTCCAGCTTCCACCCCATTTTCTGCCCCTAATCACACAAATACCTCGACTCCTAGAATTCTATAGCACCCATGCTCACACCTAAGTATACTAGAAAGCAAGTTGGTTGACTCTTCAGCCTTTCTCTCTACCATCTATATTTGCATTTTCCCCCCAAAGCTCACCTGGAAAAAAAAGATAAAACTAAACCTAAAGAACTTAATTTTTTATATCATCAATATAGACAAAATGGTATCTAGTGGGGGATTAATTTTGAGGCAGGAATGGCCTTCCCTAGGTAAATGACTGATTGTTTCAACCAGGCACTTTGGGGATCTTGTGCATATGTATGGCCTACAGAACACAGCATTAAGTCAAGATTAGTGTGAGTGGGAAGGGGCAGGGCCATAAATACAACAAATACATATATATATGTCTACCCAGATGTTTAAGTTAAAAATAAAGCAAATATTGCTCTAAGCTCAATACAGCTTGATGCTGAAAAGGTAAGATAAGTAGATTTTAGATAACTGATAGATGATAGCTAGCTAGCTAGCTAGCTAGTAGGTATAGATTAGATAACAGTGAGCGCCCCTTGACTAGTCATTGAACTGTAAATGATGCTGCTCCTGTGCTCACTGCAGGTGGGGGTGAGCATTTGATAGCTGTGACTAGTCTTTGCAGGAATTCCAGGAAGGCACAGTCATACAGATATGCAGGATCTTGACTTTGGGTGGTGAATACACAATATAGATGATATATTATAGAACTGTACACTCACAATTTATATAATCTTATTAACCAATGTAACCCCAATAAATTCAATAAAATATTTTAAAAATACATATGGGATCTTCTAGTAAGCATATTTCTGCTCTGAAATGTAGAAATTGTCACATATCTTATTGCCTCTGCTGATTTTTGGGGGAAAAAACCCAAAACATCTGATACACAGGCTATTGTGAACCAGTGTATGTGTGTCTTGCATAGTGAAAAGAGAAAGGTATAAGCCAGTAATATCTGCACATTAAGTTCTCTGGATTTGCTGTATCTGTGTTGAAAAGACCCTATTGAACAGAGAAGCAATTAGGAGGAATATTTTGTTTATTAGGTTACTTTTTAAATGTGTATACTGAAAAGTATTAGGTTCTTTGATGTACCACATAGTTCTTTTCTAAAATAAAAAGAATATATGTCAGCTGCTTGCATGGTATATTTGGTGTATGTAAAGTACCTATATAAACTCCTTAGCCCAATCTGCTTTAAAAGATGACATTTATATTTTTCTAGAGCCTTGATCAATGTTCTCCAAACAGATCCATTATTCTTTCTTTCCTTTTGCCCTTCACACTTGTATAATAGGGTGTCTGGATTCTGGGTTAATTAGAAATTATGTGTGATGAAGATTATATAGAGAAAAATAAATTATTTCATACTTCAGGGTGTAATTTTAACTTAAAAATCATTTTGTGATGAATTATGTAGTCAATATAGTTACATATAAATTATTAACACAAAGATTCATGACCCTGCTATCTATATTTTATAATTTGTAATCCTCAAGAATTTAAATCAAGAAGGATTACTTACTAAAAAATAATACTAAGGTTTTTTCACCTAGTTGTCTACCCTCAACTGGGTGTAAGCTCTTATTGAAAGTGAAATAATTTCAAGAGTTCAAAAATCAATACATTATTTAATTAGATATATGATCTAGTATAGAAAATGTATATATTATGGTATATATGTATATATATTATGGTATATATGGGACAACTGGTTAGGAAGTTCTAGTCAAAATCTGAAATATTAGCATTTCAGAGGAATTTCTTTGGTTAATTGGCCATAAGCAGAAGTTTTATAATATGCAATTTTATGTCCAGAAGAATCATAGCTAATAGACTATAATAAACAGTAGAAGAATAAAAGCAGATAAGTAGACATTTTAAAAAAACAGACAGAATTAGAAATCTACTATTTACTAGAGTTCAAAAGATATTTGAGTTATAAAACTTTATCTGCTTTCATGGATAGGATTTTTAACAACCTATGCTAAAATGTTGTTTATTTTAAGAGGGCAGCCCTGGCCAGGTAGCTCAGTTAGAGTGTTGTCCCAATAAGCTAAAGTTACGGGTTTGATCCCTGGTGAGGGCTCAGACAAGTCTCAACCAATGAATGCATAAATAATGGAACAATAAAAATTGATGTTTTTCTCTCTCTCTCCCCCTCCCTCCCTCTCTCTCTCTCCCTCTGATTTCCTCTCTCTCTAAAATCAATTAAAATTTGAAGAGGGCAAACATTTAAGGGAATTTCAAAATATCTCAGGAGGATACGCATTGTTTGCATAGTTCTAATCCTTACCAAGGTTTTCCAGTTTTAAAATCTGAGACCTTACCCTTTTGCTTAGCTAAACTTTAAAATTACATAATATACACTATATTCATGGGAAAAAACACACAAATTTTACTCACAGGCAAACTGAAGTATGGCTTCTCTACTAAGAATACTTCCAAAAGTGTTGGCTGCTAAACACTGGTAATGACCAGAATCCTTTGCTTCACTTGGATTGCTGATAATGAAGGTTCCGTCTATCAAACTGTAGCGATAATCACTTTCAAAATCAATTTCGGTTCCATTTCGAAGCCATCTTAGGAAAAAATCAGAAGACAAATAGTAAAAATGACATGAGACATTATAATACTCCTTGGGAGTATCAGAATTTCATTGTAGGAAACTTCAGAAAAATAAGTAACAGTGAATTTCTACCTGTAATTAGGAACTGGGTTCGCACGAACTTCACAATTCAGTGCTACTTTCTTTTCATCAGAATCTGTTGGGAAAATTATATCATCTGGTTCTTGCACAAACACTGGCCCATAGTCCACACTTTCTGTAAGGACCAAAAAAAGATACATTTTAAAATTTCTTGAATTATCAAGGCATGTCAAAGGCATATTACCCAAAAGAAAGATATAGCTAACAAATTACATTATTTTAGTAAATTGCAGAGACCTAAATAGAATTTTTTCATAATTGACTGAGACTGATTATAAAAATATGATATATATACTGGAAAAACAAGCATTTCAAGCATTGCTTTTGTATATATTAAAATATATATCTTTATATTCATCTTAAGCAGAGTATTATCATGTAAATAATACTAAAGAAATCATTATTTAAAAAAACTAAAAGTTTGTAAGACTCTTAGAATGTTAAAAATAATATACAATAATCTGGCCTCTGTGGCTCAGTGGTTGAGCATCGACCTATGATCCAGGAGATCTTGGTTCGATTCTCAGTCAGGGCACACGCCCGGGTTGCGGGCTCGATCCCTAGTGGGGTGTGCAGGAGGCAGCCGATCAATGACTCTCTCATCATTGATGTTTTCTTCTCTCTCCTTCTCCCTTCCTCTCTCTAAAATCAATAAAGATATATTAAAAAATAATGATATACTATAAAGAAGAAAACATGAATTAATACTGTGTTACTACTTGGATACTACAGATATAGAAAACATCAGTCCTCATGTATCCTTCATATATTCCTTTTTTCACTCATTCAATGAAGCACTACTTAGTGTTAACAATGTTGGGGTGTAGGGAGAAATTATGTCATACAAATAAATATATTCCCATGGAATGAAACATGTCCTGAAAAATTTAAATAACTGAATAAAAATGTCAAAACCATATACTAATTAAATGTTCACCAGTAGGTAAATAAAGTAAATAAGGAGATCAGAAAAGACATAAAAAGGAGGGTGAAAAAAAAGAGCACTTAAAACTTACTTAGTAAGTGCCTACTGTATGCCAGATACTAGATTCTATCTCATTTAATTAATTAATACTCAGAGAAATTCTAAAATAAAGATAATTTTAAACTAATACAATTTCATGGAAAAGTAGAAATAAAATAGGCTCCATATGTTAGGTTGGGCTTGAAGAAGATAATTCTGCTAGAGCAATAATGAGTCAATGTGCTATGGGAGTCCTGTTAGTCTGCAGTAGTATAAGAGTTTACAGGTAGGAAAGTTCACACCATGCAAACCTCAGCCCGCATTGGAGCTCTCACCCCACCCCCACTCCCCAACCGCAGTGAAAACCAAAGCTACCCATTCCTTTCCATTCTCTGCTCAGGTTGTTTTCAGACCAGCCTATCCTTCTCTCATCAAAAGCCACATGACATGAATAATACATATTTTCATACACTCTGGTATATGTGTGGCATAATTAGTCTCTGCACTTGAACCAATTTAAGATTGTGAGGGTATTTATTTTGCCCTCTGCAGGGCAACCACACAGCAAGGCAGGGCTCAGTCATCTTGGTAGAGGACAGGGTCTTATTTGATGGGAACATATATTCCTCCCAAAGGAGTTGCATTTATGAAAGCAATAGATCTTCAAGCAGTTAACTAAAATGTAGAAGGCAGAATGTGAGAAAGGCAATGACTACACATCTCTGGATAGCTTCCTCTTAAGTTTGTGTCAGAAAAATAAGATATCCAATGGGATCATCCAGATTATTTGGGCAAGATGGTCTCAGCTATGGAGGCAAGCCAAGGGCAAGGTTTGAAAGTAATCATATAGAGTGAAATAAATTGGAGATGTTTAATAAATTATACTTACAAATCTAAAATCAAATTCACATATATATTCCTCTTTCTCCTTTTCCGATTTGTTATCCCTGAATTTATTAAGAATCTCATCCATTCTGGGTCTCAGCAAGCCCAGAAAAACAATATAAAATTGAGGAAAAGTGCTCCACATCCATATTTAGGCTGGTGGTTCTCAAATCCTTTTAATAACAAATATTTTACAATTTTCCTTGTTTAAAAATTAATAAATATTCTAACCTAACTATATACAATTTTTTAAATTTAATAAAAGGGCAAATAAAAGAGAAATAACATAAAATAGTATTTAATTTATATGTAAGTTCTCAGTAACAATTATAATAAAAGACATAAAGAAGTAATCAAAGTTTGCTTTCATTCATAAAATCCCTATGAATGCAGCAGCTACAAATGCAAACTGATCCAAGAGTAGTATGGGTGACTCAAATACCATGAGTGCCACTGGTGTTAGGTGATGTAATTGTCTAAATTGTCAACAACTCCTGGTAAAGTTATTAACAAAATTAAAGATAATCTTGCTGTAATTTACACAATTTTTACATTACATATGCATTATATGTAAAAAATACCTTGTATAAAATATAATACAGAGTTAGAAATTCTAACCTAAAAAAGTTAAAATCCTCAACAAAATATTAGCAAATAGGATCCAGCAATATATTAAAAAGATCACACACCATGACCAAGTGGGATTTATTCCAGGGATGCAAGGCTGGTACAATATTTGCAAATCAACAAACATGATAGATCACATAAACAAATTGAAAGACAAAAATCACATGATCTTATCAATAGATGCAGAAAAAGCATTCAATAAAATCCAACACCCATTTTTGATAAAAACTCTCAGCAAAGTGGGAATAGAGGGATCATACCTGAACATAATAAAGGCCATATATGACAAACCTACAGCCAACATCATACCCAATTGGCAAAAACAAAAACCATTTCCCCTAAGAACAGAAACAAGACAGGGGTATCCACTTTCACTACTTATTCAACATAGTACTGGAAGTCCCAGCCACAGTGATCAGACAAGAAGATAACATAAAAGGCATCCAAATTGGGAAGGAGGAAACAAAACTGTCATCATTTGCAGATGACATGATATTGTACATAGAAATCCTAAAGGTTCCACCAAAAAACTACTAAATTTAATAAATGAATTCAGCAAGGTAGCAGGATACAAAATTAACACCCAGAAAACAACGGCATTTTTATACACCAATAATGAATTCTCAGAAAGAGAAACAGAAGAAACAATCCCATTTACCATTGCAACTAAAAAAATAAGATACCTAAGAATAAACTTAATCAAAGATGTAAAAGATCTGAACTCAAAAAGCTATAGGACACTGAAAAAAGAAATAGAGGAAGATATAAACAAATGGGAAAATATACCATGTTCATGGACTGGAAGAATTAACATCATTAAATTGTCCATACAGTCAAAGCAATCTATAAATTCAATGCAATCTCTATTAAAATACTAACAGCATATTTTACAGATCTGGAACAAACACTTTGAAAATTTATATGGAACCAAAAAACACCCCGAATAGCCACTGCAATCTTGAGAAAAAAGAAAAAAGTTGTAGGGATCACAATACCAGGTATCAAGTTATACTACAAAGCCACTGTAATCAAAACAGCCTGGTACTGGCACAAGAACAGACATATTGATCAGTGGAACAGAACAGAGAACCCAAAAATTGACCCATGTCCTTATGGTCAATTAATATTTGATAAAGTGGCAAGACATACAATTGAGTAAAGGCAGTCTTTTAAATAAATGGTGTTGAGAAAATTGGACAGGTACATGCAAAAAAATGAAACTAGACAACCAACTTACACCATACACAAAAGTAAACTCAAAATGGATAAACAACTTAAATTTAAGATGTGAAACCATAAAAATCCTAGAGGAAAACATAGGGAGAAAAATCTCAGACATCTCTCATAGCACTATGTCTCTGATACATCTCCTAGGGCAAAGAAACAAAGGAGAAAATGAACAAATGGGACTATATCAAAATAAAAATCTTCTGCACAGCAAAAGAAACCATCAACAAAATGAAAAGGAAGCCCACTGTATGGGAGAACATATTGGCCAATGACACATCTAATAAAGGGTTAATATCCAAACTATATAAGGAACTCATACATCTTAACAAAAGGAAGATAAACAATCCAATTAAAAAATGGGCAAAGGACCTAAATAGACACTTCCCCAAAGTGGATATACAAATGGCCAAGAGACATATGAAAAAATGCTCAACATTGCTAATCATCAGAGAGATGCAAATTAAAATGACAATTAGGTATCACTTCACACCTGTCAGAATGTCCACCATCAGCAAATCATTGAACTACAAGTGCTGGCGAGGGTGTGGAGAAAGGGGAACCCTCATGCACTGCTGGCGGGAAGGCAGACTGGTGCAGTCCCTATGGAAACAGTATGGAGGTTCCTCAAAAGATTAAAAATTGACCTGCCATTTGACCCAGTGATCCCACTTCTAGGAATATATCCTAAGAAACCTGAAACACCAATCACAAAGAACTTATACCCCCCTATGTTCATAGCAGCGCAGTTTACAAAAGCTAAGATCTGGAAACAGCCCAAGTGCCCATCAGTAGATGAGTGGAAAAAAGAGCTATGGGACATTCACACCATGGAATATTATGCAGCTAAAAAAGAAGGATCTTTTATCCTTTGGGACAGTATGGAGGGAACGAGAAAGTATTATGCTAAGTGAAATAACCCAGTCAGAGAAAGACAAGTACCACATGATCTCACTTATATGTGGAATGTATTAAACAAAATATACTGAAGAACAAAATGGATCCAGAGACATAGAAGCATGGAACAGACTGAGGGATCTCAGAGGGCAGGTGGGGAGGGGGAGTGGGCGGGAGAGAGTAATCAAAGAACTTATATGTTTATAAGCATAACCCATGGACACAGACATTGATCTGGGGAAGGCCTAGGGGTGGGGTGGATGAGTGGTGGAGGGAATCAATGGGGGTAAAAAGGGGACATCTGTAATATTTTCAACAATAAAGAAACAGGAAGGCGGGTGGGTGGAGGGGGAGAGAGTGGAGGGGGAGAGAGTAACCAAAAATTTATATGCATATATGCACAACCCAAGGACACGGACAATTGTGGGGAGAGGGACTGGGGAGGGGGAAGGGACGGGGTGGAACAGGTCATTGGGGAGAAAAAGGGACATCTGTAATATTTTAAACAAAAATAAAATTTAAAAAAAAATTGAAACAAAAAAATAAAATAAATAAATAATAAAAAATATTGAATGACTAGATTAATTAATTAAAAGCAATGGCTCTCAAGCTTTAATTGGCTTTTTAAAAAATCACCTGAAATTGTTTTTAAAATATGAATTCTTGCACTCTACCACCCTGGGGTACAGGTATCTCAATTTCAACAAGTACCCTAAGTGATAGGCTTTGATTCAAAGTACCAGTTGTCTCCCATGGATCTGACTCACCTCTTACTTTAAAAAAAAAACCAAAAAACAAAAAACAAAAAACTGTAAATGTTTGCTATAAGAAAAATGTTGTAAGTTGGTTCATTTCCACAGCGAGTGTTTTTTTCTGCTGTTGTTTTGTCACATCGTTTATTTAAGCCTGGGAGAACAGTCAAGCATTTAAAACATATTCCCAGTTCTTAGTTTCCGTGGAAATTAGTTGAAATGTGAGAAAATATTTTCACACGAATGCCTGAAAGTCTTAAGCAATGTCTCCCCCTCGCTTGGCTTTTTGTTACCTTAGCCTCAGTCTATTTCCAGGAACCCAGCCGCAGAAAAAAACACATACCCAGGTCCTGAGCAGTTAGTTCCCACCTTTAAGGAGAGGTGAGAGGAGTCACAGAGAAGACTAATTACACTAATTACACTGTCAGGCTAAAGAAGAAAAAAAAAAGTTATATGAATTTTCAACTTATGTGAATGCCTATGCATTAAATTATAGGTCATTTGGTATTCCTGGTATCCACTCACTAAATTAAAGAAGTGCATCCTAGAATCACTGAAATAACCAAAACCACTCCACAAATTTCTGGACCACATCTGAAGGGGAGGTGGCAAGATAGCAAGATAAAGCTTTATTGTGAAAGGATGACTCTGGAGCTGATCTGTTTTCTCCCAGAGGAGTTTCTTGAAGGACTGCTATGTATTTTATTTATGGAGACACAGATTTCCCTTGTAGAGTCCTGTCTCCTGGGGTCAAGCTGATGTCTCCCCCTCTCTGACCCCTTTTGAAATGACTGCCACTTACTGACAGGCTACCTAGATACTAGCTTTCTTCCCGCCAAGATGGTGTAAGCATCACCTAGCCTGAGACTCCTACAGCTAGTTCTTAGGGAAGCCTTACTTCTTGACATTGGATCATGTTTTCAGTTGTATCCTGGATCAGGACCAGAGATTATCATGCCTCCCTAGACTCTAACCTTGGCTTTCAGACTTAAATCTCTTTTGAACAATTACATCTCTGCCCTTTTTTTTTTCTCAAAGATTAGGTCTAATGCCAGATCCCAACCATCTCCACCTGTTGGTTAGCTCTAATTTATGGCCTTACCTGTTATTCATATAATGTGACCTATGTGTATTGGTAATATAATCTAGAGAAAATATTAGACTATTATGTCCAACACAGTTATAAGAAATATACTTTTAATGATCATTAATATATTTTATGTGATAATTTCCAGACATTTCGAAGTGTTTAATTAGCAGTTGCATTTTATAATGACATTTGTGGTTACAATGTGAGAAAAACTGTTCACACCATGGGAGCACCTAAGATGAATTCTTAAGGAGAATATCTAAAGCTTTCTTCAACTTGCTTTTAAAAACTGAAATTAATACTCTTTATAAAAGTCAAACAAGTATAAATGTCATTGTGAAACTTTCAAGGAGTCCTAAGAATTAAAGCATTATTTATTAAAAAGCATTATGATAAATGTTTTATGGCATTATGTTGCACACATAATATAAATTCAGTGTTTAATAGATTTTTTGTCATTTTCTAATGTAGCCATAAAAGAGAGGTCAGATGATTCAGAGACGCTATCATTTATGAGAATGATAAAATGGTATCAACCCCTTATTACATCCTGAAGATGACAAACCACTAGGCAACCCCATCAACAGAGGGAGGACATTGCTCTTTCCTCTTTTTCATTTGTAATCCAAAATACACGGTTTAGCTAAAAAATATTTAGGCAAATATTCTATCATAGTGTAGAAATTCAACCTAAATTCAGACTTCAAATTCCTCAAATAGATGCCTCTTTATTTAACAATATTTGTTAAGATCCTACTAATCTTTCATTGCTCTAAGGCAGGGGTGGAGAACCTTTTTTATGCCAAGGGCCATTTGGATATTTATAGCATCATTCAAGGGCCATATAAAATTATCAACTTAAAAATTAGCTATGGCCTAGGCTGGGTGTAGCTCAGCGGTTGAGCATCGACCTAGGATCCAGGAGATTGAGGTTCGATTCCCGGTCAGGGCACATGCCTGGGTTGCGGGCTCCATCCCCAGTAGGGGGCGTGCAGGAGGCAGCTGATCAGTGACGACTCTCTCATCATTGATGTGTCTATCTCTGTTTCTCCCTCTCCTTTCCTCTCTCTGAAATCAATAAAGACATATTTAAAAAGTAATAATAATAAAAAATTAAAAAATAAAAATTAGCTATGAGAAAAGCTTCTAGGTTTATTGAATTTCGAGTCCAGCCTGTGGCTGCCTTGGCAGGGGCAGACCAAATGATTTTGGGGACCTTATACGGCCCATGCATGTTCCCCACCTCTGCTTTAAGGGGTGAAAGAGGGTACAGGGGAGTACATGGCATGGCCTTTGCTCAAATGGCATACAGTTAAACTGAAAGAAAAGCATACTAATATAAAATAATAACAATAGCTCTAAAATTAAGAATACAATAAAAATAAAATTATAAAGTTTCAATGAATGGTCATGAATTTGTAAGGTTTTTATTAGAATATGGTCTCTTTTAAACTGAGAGAAACTGGAGTAATTGGATTTATATAGGAGTATATCATTCAAGTGGAATACCTTCTTCCCCTCCAGGAGAGAACTCTTATTCTCATGAAAGATCATTTAAATTTTGTCTTTGGAAATCCAAAACAACTTACCAGCAAAGGGTATTTTGAAGAAACACAGAAAATTGTCAATACAAAGTTCACTTTGAGCCTTGATGCCATTGCCCACAAGCCAAGTCCAATCTGGAAATGAGCCATGTTAGCAATGAAATTCAGCCAAAGGTACTCAGGACAGGAGGCAACATATTTGGTTGGTTGCAGGAATCTCCCAAATGTCAGAAGCCAGTGGTAGAAACTCCAAAGGCTGGGCAGACTCAGCATGTCATGGAAATTGCAGGTTGTGCTTATCATTGAGGGAATTAAAGAGATCCAAAATGATATGCTAATCCTTTGTAAGACAAAAATCACTTCAGTGACTTCTAAAAAAACACCGTTTTCTCACCTAAAAGAGCATCTGTAGTCTCTGAATCTCGGGAGTAGGCTCCCCTAGTAGAAGTCTGAACTTTCTAGTCAGACTTCTTCCTGATTCAGATTGCTTCTGTGCAAGGAAGATAAATATATATAAACCTAACCATCTCATCATCGCAGCACAAACAGAAGGGGATGCACCCTACACTTGATTAAGTTTACTCCTACTAAAACCACCACAACATAAAGAAATTAAGTCAAAGACCAATCTATTGGCTTTTCATTTATAAAGGAAAGGACAGGTATATATATTAATATTTGTCTAGATCACAAAACCCAAAAGCAGGACATGTTTAGCAGGTATTTGAGGTGCTGACTCCTGAAGGCTCTCAATTAACCTATATTATCATAAGAATTTCTCATTTAAACCTTAGCAAAATTTTTAAATCAATTAAATTGCGTTATTTATATTTAAACAACTACTTTAGAGTAATTATTAACAACTCAGTGTTGGTTTTGTTTTCAACTAGATAATACTTATTGGTTTGTGGAACAGTTTGAACAGTGATCCTAGTCATTACCCAAGTTAACAATATCAGGTTGAAAGCAAAATTTTTTGAGGACTTCTCTGATTGCTCCACTTCAATGAGCAACATGCTCCCTTCCAGGTACTGCTCTACTTCTCCAATTTAAGAGTCTAGCTCAGATATGTGTGTTCATGGACTGTCTCCACTTTCTTACCTCAATCAAGTGTCAATAACTGACTGCTATATTCTTCTTGAGGCCATCTTTTTTGCCCTTTCTTGCTCTGGCTTTCTCCTGCTATTGGAAATTAGCTACCATGCTATGAACTACATATGACAACCTTCAGCAACTGGATCCTGTCAGCAATCACCGAGGTGAGTGTGCTTACAAGTGGGTTTGTACCCATTTAAGCCTTGGGATGAGACTGCAGCCCTACCTTCTGAAAATCTAAGAGCCAGAGGACCCAGCTAAGCCACATTTGCTTTCCTGACTCACACAGAGACCATGAGATTAAAAAAAAACACAAAAAAACTTTTGTTGATGTCCTAACCATATTTCTAAATTTTCTACAGAGAATTCCTCTTACAATATCATGGTTTTTAAAAAATATATATATCTTTATGATTTCAGGGAGAGGGAGAGAGAGAGATAGAAACATCAAAGATGTGCCTCCTGCACGTCCCCCGACTGGGGATCAAACCCGCAACCCGGGCATGTGCCCTGACCGGGACTCGAACCTTGACCTCTTGGATCAAGGCCAACGCTCAACTGCTGAGCCACACCCGGCTGGGCAATATCATGATTTTAAAGTTTCTTTGTGAATTTTATCTATTTTAATTTTCTGTTACCTTGTGATCATCTCAACAGATTGGAATTATTTTCTAGGCAGCCAGTCCCTATAGTCAGTCAAGATTTGTTATTCGGGTCTTGGTTAAGCATCCTTCTTTGGAATGGAAATCAGATGGAAGCCAGAGTCTTTTGTAACCCAATGTTGAGAGTCTTATTCCATTACTTTTGCCATAATCTATTTTCTGGAAGCAGGTTACTAACTTTAGCTCACAAGGGAGAAGAGATTACACTGTAAATACCAGGAGGCAGACCTCATTGTGAGCCATTTTAGATCCTACTTGCTACAAGTATCACTATATTACCCTCATACTTTTCTTATTTTAAGAAATGAAATATCACCCTGGCCAGTTTGGCTCAGTGGTTAGAGTGATGGCCTGAGGGCTGAAGGGCGGCAGATTCAATTCAGGTCAAGGACACATACCTCAGTTGCAGGCTCCACTCCTCATCCCTATATAGGCACTTTCAGGAGGCAACTAATCGATGTGTCTCTCTCACATCCATGTTTCTCTTTCTCTGTCTCTCCCCCTCCCTTCCACTCTCTCTGTAAAATCAATTGAAAAAATATCCTCGGGTGAAGATTAACAACAACAACAAAATAAATGAAATATAACACAGTGAGTTCATCTATCTTCCTTCCCCGGTACCATTTTCCTGTTCCATTCTCCCTTTGTCCTCAGAGGTAAGCTCTATAGTCAACTTGCTGCCTTAGGTTCACATATTTAAAATTGTACCATATATATGTATCCATAAACAGCATACATTATTTTTACTTTTTATTTTTTTACATAAGTGGTGTCATGTTATAAGTAATACTGTGTAACTTTTCTTGTTCTCTAATCATAATGTTTTGAGGTATATTCATTTTGTCTCATAAAGATATAGTCTATTCGCTTTCACAGTTTTAAGTTTCAATGAATGAAAAAGTAGAATTGATATATCCATTTCCCTTCTGGTGGACATCAAGCTGTTTCTAATTTTTGGAAATTAAACATATTGCAGTGAACACACTTTTATATTTCCTTGTGCATGTGTGGGACAGTTTCTCAGGGCTGGATATACAGAAGTGGATATTGCTTTCCCAAATGGCTCTGCAAATTAGATTTTCACATTTCTTAGAAAAACCTTAGCTCTACCTGGGGTACTTCTGGGCTTAATTCTGAGCAGGAGTGGGATGGCTTTGTATTCAGGCTCTGTTAGTTTTCTCATTTTTCACAAGAGCATGTCAACCCCAGCTTTACTCTCTATTAAGGCTAAAGGGAATTACCTGACAAAAGCCATATGTCAGGCTCTTGTCAGAGAGAACAAACTCAACATCACATCTAACCAAGATCTATCAAATGCTCAGGTGAGAAAACAATAGTTATGAAAGATTACTTGAAAAAATACTCATACTGTTCATTCTTCCTGATATTCTAAATACGGGTTAATCTAGAGCAGCAAAGGACTTAAGTCACATCAAACTGGTTCCCAGCATAGAGCCTTGACACTCAGGTATGGTCCCCTGGACTAGCAGTATCACCATCACCTGGGAGCATTTTAAAAATGCAGATTATCTGGTCCTACTCCTGAGATGTTGAAAGGGGTTCTTTTAGCAATATTCCTAAGTGATTCTATGTATATTAAAGATTAAGGAGCATATTTTTACATAATCGCTTCTTACTTTGTTGCTAATACTTGGGTTTCATCTGTCTTTACTGAAGAAGATGAAACTCACTGTTATGAAGCCAAAAAAATAATGTTCAGTTCACTGGACTTTATATCAATTAATTAATTCTTAATAAGGACCCTCCAGAAAAATTTGTCTGATCTTAGGGTCAGCAATAGCTCTGCTTCTACTCAATTACTATTTCTTTTTTTTTCTTTGGTGTATAATTCCCCATAGAATTTTTTTATCTTTATTGTTGAAAGTATTACAGATATCCCCTTTTTTCCTGTCGAGTCCCTCCACCCAGCTCCTGCCCCCTACCACGGAGGGACCTGGAGAGTATTATGCTAAGTGAAATAAGCCAGTCCAGGAAAGTGTCACATGATCTCACTTATATGGGGGATCTAATGAACAAAATAAACTGATGAACAAAACAGATCCAGAGATAGGGAAACATGCAGAGGGCAGGGGTTGGGCAGGGAAGAGATTAACCAAAGAACTTATATGTATATATACTATTCCATTTTAACCCTTGAAAATTGAGAAATATGTAACTGACTAGTTTTATGTCCTTGGCTGCTAATTATCCAAGGCAAGTAAGAATAGACACTTCAAGCCTGGCTCCATTCTGTGTCCAAATATTTGTTGTCTTCATCATTTTCATGTTTTAATTTATATTTTCTAGCTGTATTTTTTTTTATCATTGTGAGCTATGTTAACTTACATTTGGAACAAGAGGACAAAGGAGTAGAACCAAGTTACACCAAATACAAAAGTAAATCATAGTTCTGACCAGTTAATACAGTCATGGGTCACTTAATTATGGAGGAGAACTGTGTCCGTAGGCGATTTCATCATCACGCAGATACCATAGAGTACACTTTTACACCAACCTAGATGGTGTAGCCTACTACACACCTGCACTATGGGGTATAGCCTATTGCTCCCAGGCTACAAACCTATACAGCATATTATTATATTGAATACCGTAGGCAATTGTATAGGGCATTGATCTAAAACGAACCTTGTAGGGCTGGAATCTTCTCTGTGAGTCAGTGAGTGAGGGATGAGTTAAAATGAATGCCTAGGACATTACCGGATGCTACTGTAAGTTTTATAAACACTGTCTCACAAGCCCTTCCCTGCTTCCTTCCAACAGGGTTAGAAATAGAATATGAAAGCCGTCCGTGCTGCTCCATGGACTAGGATGTGGGCTGAATTGATTGGAAATATTGAGGCGAGAAGAAAAGGCATACAGCACCATAGTAACTATTAGGAGGGAGCAACAGGCCGCCTAATAATCAGCAGGAACAAGAAAACAGGATGCAGAGATAAAGGAATGTAGAGGATTGCCACGGGCATGTGTTTTGGCTACTGCATGTTGGAACAGTGGTCGTATTAAGAAACTTTGTGGGATTCATTAAAAAAATAGGGTGTTTTAAAAAACAGGAGAGAACAGGATGGCTGCTAGGTAACTGTGGTCCCCGCCGCCTCCCACAACCATGTCAGAATTACAGTTAAAATATAGAAACGCCATCATCCAGAGCCTCCTGAAATCTGGCCAAACATAAGCCCCACAACCAGGGAGCTGAAGAAGCACCGAGAGCGGGAGGAGGGGCGGAGACGTGGGCGGACCGGGGCTGGATCAGAGACCGGCCCAGGGCCCACACCCGCTGCCGCGGGGTAAACCGGGAGGAAGTCTGGGCCGGGGAGGTTTCCCGGAGGAGCGAGGGGTCCCAGCCCCACAGCAGGCCCCCAGCCCAGGGCTCCAGGGCCAGAAAGAGACGTCCCCACAACCCCGGGCTGTGAAACCAGCAGGGACTGTTGCTGAGTGACGAGGAGCTCCTTCAAAGGGCCGCGCACGGACTCAGTCGGATGCTCCCTCTGAGCCCAGCGCCCGGCAGCAGCGTGAAAGGACCCGGGACACTCGGGGAGGAACTAACCTGCCTGAGATCCGGGCGAGAGGTGGAGGGCGGCTTCCTCCCAGGCAGAAGGGCTGGCGGAGGCCATGGCTCCTGTGGCGAGTCCTCCCCGCACACAGCCGGCAGGCAGGCGCCATATTTGAGTCGCCAGCACCTGACTCGCACCTTTGGCCCCGCCCCGTGATTCCCGGAGGCCCCGCCCCTCCCCACCTGCAGCTCATCCAGGCCATTTCCAGGGGCTTTTCTGTGCAGGTGGCCTCTTGAGCCTCATGCTTAGGGCTTTCCTAAAATCTCTCCAACAAGCAGCATTGTGTCCCACACGGCTTGATAAGCGGCCCCAGGCCTGGCACTAGCGGCAGCTGCACTGGCTCATAGCTTGGCCTCTCCTGGGCACCTCCAAGCCCAGCACAAGTAGCAGCCAACTACGGTTTGCTGTGTAGCTCATGCTGGGGGGCCCTGGGCAAGGCACTGGCACAGGCTGACTTTGCACCTCCCAGGAGGCCCCAGAGACAGTGCACCTGCTGGTCAGACTCGACCACGCTGGATTACAACCCTACCACATCCACGAGAGACACACTCAAGGGGCGCACTTGGTGAACACCAAAGCCCCACTGAAGTAAATCCTGCTCCATAGGGGTGTCTCCAGCACAGCAGCTCTTTGGCCGTAGCTGCAGCTGGTCCTCACAGCTGATTGGCCTGGGGGTCAGTTCCTCCCAGTGACACCAACAGCAACCAAGGCTCAACTACAACAGGACAGTGCACACAGCCCATACAGGGGAGAGCCTAGAAGGTCTAGCTCAGGTGACTGGGGAGGCTGAGCCACTGCACCCTACAGAACACCTACTACACAAAGCCACTCTACAAATTCCAGGAGACATAGCAGCTCTACCTAATAGATAGAAACAAACACTTGGAAACAGCCAAAATCCAGAAGCAAAGAAACATGTCACAAAGGAAAGAACAGAACAAAGCTCCAGAAAAGGAAATAAATGAAATAGAGCCTAGCAACCTATTAGATACTGGGTTCAGAATAATGGTTATAAGAATGCTCAAGGATCTTAGTAATACTATTAAGGAAACTAGTGAGATCATCAATGACATAATAAAGTACCAATCAGAGATGAAGGCTGCACAAACTGAAATGAAAAATAATTTATAGGGAATCAACAGTAGACGATGCCAAGAATCAAATCAGCAATTTGGAACATGAGGAAACAAAAAACACCCAACCAGGAGAGCAAAAAGCAAGAAGAATCCGGAAATTTGGAGATAGTATATGGAGCCTCTGGGACAACTCCGAGAGGCCCGACATTCGTATTATTGGGGTGCCAGAAGGGGAAGAAAGAGACCAAGAAATTGAAAACCTATTTGAAAAAATAATGACAGGAAACTTCCCCTACCTGGTAAAAGAAATAGACTTATAAGTTCAGGAAGCACAGAGAGTCCCAAACAAGAGGAACCCAAAGAGGCCCGCAGCAAGACACATCATAATTAAAATGCCAAAGGTTAAAAACAAAGAGAGAATCTTAAAAGCAGCAAGAGAAAATCAGTTAGTTACCTACAAGGGAGCACCCATACCACTGTCAGCTGAGTTCTCAACAGAAACTTTGCAGGCCAAAAGGGAGAGGCAAGAAATATTCAAAGTGATACAAAAACAAGGACCTACAACCAAGATTGCTCTACCCAGCAAAGCTATCATTTAGAATTGAAGGTCAGATAAAGAGCTTCCCAGACAAGAAAAAGCTAAAGGAGTTTATCACCACCAAACCAGTATTACATGAAATATGGAAGGGTCTTTTTTAAGGAGAAGCTAATGAACAGAAGAGACTTACAAACAAAATAAACCCACACACATTGAAGCATGTGATATATAGTCGTATCTCAGAGGGAAGAGGGAAGAGGGAAGGGGGGTGGGGGTGGGAAGAGGTTAACCAAAGAAGTTATATGCATATATGCATAACCCATGGATACAGACAATAATGGGGTGAATGCCTGGGAAGGGGGTGGGAGCTAGGTAGAGGGGGTCAATGGGGGGGCGAGTGGGATACCTGTAATACTTTCGACAATAAAGATAATTTTTTAAAAAAATAGGGTGTTTAACATCGAGAGAGTGTAGAAACTGAGGATTCAGTGTTTTGACTTTGGAAATTTGTTTTTATCTCCATTGACCCTATCTGGAACAAAAGGCTCTCTCTCATTGAAATGGTTGAAGAAATAAAACTTATCTATGTTATACAGCATTACAATCTGCAAATATTTCCAAAGTACAGGGACAGGCTGGCTTCATACTATCACAGAAAATTTTCACTAAAGTGGCAGCAGCACTTAAACTTATTAAGGTAGCTCCTGTGGACCTGTGCCTTTGTCCAGGATCTTAGGTCCTTAACAAAGAACTTACAACAATGTGCCCTCTGAAGACCATTAGGCTAGATCTGGGAGGTCTGTAGCACCCTCTCAGTATGTAGCTTTTGGGAGACAGGCTCCTTTGTGCTAAAAGAGGTCAGTAGCCTGTGGACTCAAAATTGAGGTGCTCTGAGTGAGAGGAAATCAATGGCCAAATCCTGCATATATGGCTCCTGTCAAAAGGGTCCAACTTAAGAACTGAGTCTGGGATCAGACTGGATTTGATTTGAGCTGGACTGGGTCCAACAAAAGACCTTCAAGTGAATATTAAGAAATGGAATCCTTTATATTCAAAAATTGAGTGTGCCACTTTTTGGCACACTTGCTTATTTTATGTTTAAGAACTATAGTCCCAGAAGCTGAATATATTTGCAAAGCAGTGAAAACCTTGATGGAGATTCTTGAGTTGCAATGGTCACTGTGAGGAGAATTCTGGTTAGATAAAATTATATAAGGGTTCCCAAATTGAACCAACAGAATGAGATATCTATTTTAACTGTCATGCAAAAGTTTACAAAGTGTTTCAAAATTCTAAAGTAGTGTTCTTGAAAGATTCATTGCAAAGTCTAATGGCAAATTAAAGAGATACAAGATGCCTAACTCAAAACCCTATAGGGCTGACATGACTCTCGCTGCTCTTCTCTACCCTCCTTAATTTGTGTACTCATTCGAGTAACTCTGTCTGAACTGTCTTTCCGCCGTGAAAACACCTTTGAACAGTAACCTATTCAAAATAAAGCCACCAAGGCTACATATGATCCCTCTCAGGTATCTTTCTCCCCATCTAAGGACCACAAGTAAAAAAATTCTGAAACTCATGGAGGATTCCTTTTTTTTTTTTTGTAAAGGAATTATCTCCTCAGTCCAGTAAAAGAAAAAAAAAATCATGTTGATCATTGCATTTGGTCCTGATGTCAGCCATGGAGTTGTTCCGTCCAGTTCCTCAAGGATTTGTTCTGTGGGATTGTTCCCCTTTCCTGGGTCCAGAGCTAAAACACAACTGAGGCCACGATACTATGTTTAGTTTCACTGAAAACTCTGTTTCAATAGTCAGTAGACCCAGAACCTTGTTTCTAAGGCTGCTGGAGGCTGACCAGAAGCTCAGTGTCCTGAGGGCGTAATGATTCAAGGCAGAGGAGTCGAGAGGCGAGTCAGGGTGCTAGGTGAGGCCAGCTGAGTCAATGGAAAAAAATCAAAATAAAAGGCCACATTAAAGAAAATAAGGTTTCTGTGTTGTTACAAATTTTCCTTGTATAATCTGTAACCTACACACCCCTTGGGAGTTTGGGCTATAGAGGCCTAGATTCCCAGACCCTTTTGGGTGACGCCATTCATAATAAAATAGCCAGTCTTTCTCACTGCAATTCTCCCTGTCCAGTGTTTGGCTCTGCTAGTGCCCTGTGGGCAAACTCTTTTTGTTTGATAACATTAGTCAAACAAGCTCATGTTATTTCTGTTAAAAATTTTGTAATTAAGAAAAATAACCTGATATAAAATTTTTATGAATAATCTAAACAAAAATAAGAATGAGTGAATTAAATATATATAAGTAGGGTTAAAAGATTTTAGGTAAACTCAAGTAAGTTTCCCAAATCTTTTCAGTAATCTGAGGACTTGAAGTTTTGCTAAGTTAAATGAAGTGGTGGAAATGTATTAAATATCTAGAGCATTTCCAAATAAGGAAAAAATACTGGAAAATTAATTATTGAACATGAATTTATGTACTTTTAACTTCCTATAGTAGAAAAATTAAAGATAAATTTGAATTTACTAGTAAACATGCATTATGCCATGCTGAGAAATTTACTCTGAGAAAGCACGTTTTCAAAAATAATAAAAAGTATTTATAAATTTTCCAAGCCACAGACAGCTAATATAAAAGACAGCTTATTATTGTTTACTTCTTAGATTTTATTAAAATTTAAAGTTTTCAAAGGTTAAAAGTTCTAATTTATGTAATTCACACCAATGAAAATAATAAGGAAGGTGACTGTATGTATGGACAGTAAATTGTGTTTTTTGGCCCATAAATACCATCAAGAATGAAGACGCACTTTTATTCAGGGAAATGAGGGTGATTTTATTTAAACTAGAACTTCTGGCTATGAAGGACAAACGAAATACATACAAAAAGTTGAAGAGAGAGAGAGAATTTTGCCTGTGTAATTAAGCTGGCTAAGTGAATTGTAAGGGTTTTAAAAATTAAACTTTAATACCAATGGTGTACTTATATAAACCCCAAACTTAATTTTCTTTCATCTGCTGAAAGGTTTCTCTTTTCAACTAATCTATCGAGAAAGCAAAGACTGTGTTTTATCCAAATAATTTTCTGTTTTATGTTGTTTGAACCAGGTCTTTGATTACTTAAGAAAACTGAATCTTCTCAACACAACAGTAAGAGCTAACCTGTATTTGTCTTTGAAATCTTTTGATGTCACATTGGCAAAATAATTAAGGATTGTTTCATAATAACTTGTGATCCTATTTAGTCAAGTGCTTTAGAACCTTTTGATATTTTTGACAAACTTCCTAAGAATCAAATTCTAGTCTTTTTTGACCCCACACTAACTTTGATATTTTTCAGAGGGTTCAGGGAAAATATCAAAGAATTTGTCTGTCTCCTTATAAAACGGGAGATTTTGAACTAATTAGGCTTATTTGATATGTTAAATTACAAGGGTAACATTGTCACATAAGAAGTAATGAGTCTTCTTTGTATTGTGTCTGTATATGAGTGTTATAAGAGTTTTCGATATTATGTAAAATTCCTGGAAGTCTGATATGTCCCGGCACATAATGCCTGTCATCAAAATTGAGCCTACACTACAAGGACTGAACCCGAGTAACAGGGGAATCCCCTAGTTGACTTTTAGGCAAAGGCGCAGCAACAAAATCTATAAAGGTTGTGGCAGATGTGGATGAAGTCCATGCGGCTTCTGCAAACCTCTCAGTGCCAGACTTTGGCCGTGCTGATGTTTCTGTAACATGGCAACAGTCTGGTCTTGAATGAGAGAAATTAAGATGGGTGAAAAACAGCTGTTAATTAAACAAATAGTCAAGGCTATGAAAAACCCAAGACAGCCACGTGGTTCTTCCAAGCTTCCTGGCCAACCCCATTCTGTTTTGTTGGGTTTTTTTGCATTTCTTCCTGCACCACAGAGGAAAAACTCTTTGGTCCTGAAAGGCCTCAGACCTTCCTCTGAACCTTTTGAGCACCTTCAGCTGGACCTCATTGCACTGTCAGTTAATATGGGTTATTGATATGTTCTTGTTGTATTACGTATGTTTCCCAGATGGGCTGAAGTCTCTTCCTGCTGCAAGGCTGATGCCAATAAAGGTAAAAAATAGATGTTTTCACTCTACACAAAATAGTCACTGGTAGACCAATGCCTATCGCTGATTAATCATCTGCTGATCCCTTGTTGTTTCATACTAGTCTCACTAGCTACTGTTAAGTCTTTAATGTCTTATGCTCAAGCCTATTATTAACAGGGTAAGGAAATATTTTCCAGACCCCCATTCAAGGGATGCTGTTGATTACATTCTAATTCCTGGACAATGGGTTTTCTGGAAGCATCATCGAAGGAAGACAGCCCTTGAGCCCTATTGAAAGGAATCTTAGCAAGTACTCCCAACCATTGTCACTGCTGCAAAACCAGAAGGTGTTGAGTCTTGGATACACACCTCACAGCTAAAGAAACCTGCACCTGACATCTGATTCTGTATAAACACTGGAGACCATCAAAATTGACTAAGGAGGAGAAAAAACTGACATTGATGTAGACTGCTTCCATCCAAGAGATCACAAAGAACTTATATGCAAAAATGCATAGCCCACGGACACAGACAATAGTGCAGTAGGCCTGTGGGGGGTGCAGGTGCAGGGTGGAGGGGTCAATGGGGGAAAAAGGGGACATCTGTAATACTTTCAATGAGAAAGATAAATTAAAAAAAGAGACTTCCTACTTTGCCTACACATAAAACCCTTTCTTCTTTTCTTTCTGTTATACTGGCATTGACCTGGAAAGATAATGCCATCATTTGTATCACCCAGGTCATTGCTAAGGGAGTAACCTCTGGAATTTAGAACAACTTTTTATTTTGGGTTATGAGGGAACCCAAATGACCCCTGGCTTGAATGAGAAATTGTGCCCTGACTGGATTTACACTTGTCTGTGTTGGTTATCATTCTTCTGGGGCCTATGAATGCCTACAATGCTGGTGCCTCAGGTTATCTAACTGTTGAAAAAGGACCTACTAAGAATCTTCATGATTCAGGGTTTGCTAACTTTGGCAGGGTCCTTCTTCCCTGGTTAGCAGTAAATGTAAATAGGAATTACCTTTCCTTAACTTTTGGAGACATTGAATAGACCTTGATAATTTTTCAGTTGAGCAAGAAGGTATCTGTGCTGTGGTCAGCATCACCTGCTATACCTAGTTTAACACTTCTAGGGAAGCTGAAACTCAGTTATATAAGATCAGTGAGAAAGCCACTTGACTTAAAAGGGTGACTGCTTTAATATGGTCTTTCTTTGATTGGTTTGAATCTTGGAAACTATGGCTCCAAAGTGCATTCCAAACATTGGGAATTATCCTGCTTAGAGTTGTCATAATAATTTCCCTCTCACAAGCTTAAAATGTGTTTGCAGCAAAAGATACCCCTAAGACTGGAACATCAAAAAGGAATGAAGAAAAGACCAATTGAAGCATTTTGAACCTGAAGCCATGACCTGTGAGTATCCCAGGGATTAAACAGAAACATCATGGCCAGTGAATATCACGCAAGATCCTTAAAAGATGTGAGAACTATAGAGAAGTAGCTGAGAGTGACACCATTGCTTTAAATTCTGACATATCTTTCAGGCTGAGGTTTGATTAAAAAGTGGGAGTTGTAAAAAAAAAAAACTGCAGTCCAAATGGATTCATTTTTACTAAGCCAGGTCACCAAACCAAAATATAGTAAACTAATTGCAGTTTCAGCCTCTCCCAGGAGTGGAATTTTAAACCATTCAGCCAGGAATTTTCTGATCAATGTTAGTGAGATAATATGCAAGATAAAACCCCTGCCGTTTCCTTCCTCCCAAAATAATTGGAGGAAGTAATTCTCCCTTATTTTCTTTTGTTAATAAATTCCTGCCACAACCTTCTGCCTATAAAAAAACTCTCTTGTTGTACAACCCCTGGGAGTGCCCTTCTAGTTGCTAAATGGGATGTTGCTCTACACGTGAATTTAATAAAGCCAATTAAATCTTCCAATTTATTCAGTTGAATTTTGTTCTTTAACACTACTTATTCTCAGTGTGACCTTTTCAAAGATATTTATCTGCCCTTGAGTTTCCATTCCCACTGTAAACAGTAAGAATGTCCATCTTACATATTTGTTGAGAGTATAATTGATATAAGCTGTACAAAAGAGCCTGGCACAGAACCTTCTAACAATCAGGTGCCAGTGCTTCTCTCCGAATATTAATTTATCTTGTATTGCTTTATTGATATATCCAAAAATGACAAAGTTAGAAAACATATCAAAAATGTTGTTCAAACCATAATGTTAGTATGTGCATAGTAGGCCTTCATTTAACTGATATCTTAGTGTTGGACATTGAAATGATTTCTTATTTTCTGCTCATAAATAAAGCTAAGTACATACTGATATCTCCATGTGCATTATTCTTTTATTATGCAGAATACATTTCTAGAATCAAAACCATGGGATTGAAGGATATGACTATTTTGAGGCCTTTAACATTCATTGTCAAATTGTCTTTCAAAAGTTTTATATTTTTTCTTTCAGTCTATGAATTTATTATTTAGTCTTAATCCTAAATCAGGTTGGTCTCAGATATAATTAAATACATAAACATTGTCTGAAATATGTATGGAACAGAAGACTCATTTATTACCAAGATGACCTTAACATTTTCCTCAGCTTGACTAAACTTTAGGCAGGTTTCTTACTAACATAGTCCCCTCAATCCCTTTTCTTAGAGCATTTACTTTAGGTAACTAGTGATTAAAATTCTTTTTGACCCTGTGACATGTAAATCTTCTCCCAGTTTCTTGTCAGTTTTAAAACCTAGGGATGTCTTTCTCAAGGATCTCTCAAAGGATGGGAGCCATTCTTTGAAATGTAATCATTGAAAGAGAGAGGGCCCCTATCTCCTAGTCTCTATAGGAGGGTAAGAGACTAACTTTGACAACCACCAATTAGTAAACACAGGTGACCTAATCGCATTGACCAACCGCTTCCTCAAAGTCTGCCACTTTTCCAGGTCTTAAACACCCTCCCATTTTCTGTTTTAGGGGAGTTGAGTTTAACTTCTTTCCATTATTGCATTAGCCTTGACCCCTATTGCAATTGTCTTGAATAAAGTCTTCTTGCCTGTTTAAATCCAAAGGGTGAAATTTCCCTCTGACACTTACCATCTTGTTTGAAGGCATCTGACGAATGATAAAGGTTGACGGGGGAATAATATTGTTGAGCTGTCCCTCGCCAGCTCGGTGAAGAAACGCTCAGTGTTCCTAGGGAGGGGCTGCTGTATCGTGGTCTAGTCTTTGAACCAGACACGGATGAAGGTGAACTCTTCTTAATTCTTAACAAAGCAGCATATGAAGTAGGGAGACTAGGAAGAGCTCCAGAATATTCTGTAGAAGAAAAAACAATAATAAAAAATGAATTCTGAGGAGAATATTTTATTTTTTCCTGTGAAAATTATTCCTTCTGAAGGTATTGTTGAAAACCTCCCTTGGAAATGCAACTGAATGCAAATCACGGTGTGAGTGGGGGAAAAATAAAATGTTACTTTAATATTTTAAAATATTTTCTGGAAATTCTACTAGTTATAAAGTTGTGGTGAAAGAAAAAGAAAAAAATAAAGAAGGAAGGAAGGAAGGAAGGAAGGAAGGAAGGAAGGAAGGAAGGGAGGGAGGGAGGGAGGGAGGGAGGGAGGGAGGGAGGGAGGAAGGGAGGAGATATGAAGAAGGAAAGGAAAATGGGAAAGAGGGGAAGGGAAGGGAAAGGGAAAGGGAAAGAGGGGAAGGGGGAGGGAAAGGGGGAGGGGAGGGGGAGGGGGAGGGGGAGGGGGAGGGGAGGGAAGGGGGAGGGAAGGGGGAGGGAAGGGAAGGGAAGGGAAGGGAAGGGAAGGGAAGGGAAGGGAAGGGAAGGGAAGGGAAGGGAAGGGAAGGGAAGGGAAGGGAAGGGAAGGGAAGGGAAGGGAAGGGAAGGGAAGGGAAGGGAAGGGAAGGGAAGGGAAGGGAAGGGAAGGGAAGGGAAGGGAAGGGAAGGGAAGGGAAGGGAAGGGAAGGGAAGGGAAGGGAAGGGAAGGGAAGGGAAGGGAAGGGAAGGGAAGGGAAGGGGGGAGGGAGGAAGGAATACATCCAAAATTTTAAACCTTTTATTTTCTCTGTCAAGAATATTTGGGAATTAACTTTTTATTTGCCTTAATATTAAAACACCTATTTACATACATTAGACCAGTTCCTTTTTATTATTAAAAATGGAGGAAATAAAAAAAAAATCTGGATTACATTCTATAAATACAGATTAGAAAAAATAAAAACAAAATACATATATAGACATAGATTGGATCATCATGATCTAAAATCTAGGTTGTAAGTTATGCCTCATATTCTTGAAAAGCAGCCAAATTTACTACATAATGTCAAAATTTTGGATGAATTTGTTTTGTAGATTTTGATGTATAATCTATATAATTTAATATTATCAAGTGGGGATATTATTATGAAATTTGATTACTGAGAAATGTTATGCTCATGTTTTACTTTAATGCTCAATATTTTTCATTATAAAAGATGTGCACAGTGCCTGAAGTGGGTTGTACAAACACTCCTTTATGTCTATGGGGTAGAGTCAGTTTAGTCTATAGATCAAATGTTCAAAAATACAAACTAATTGTGATGAATTCTCAAAAACAATTTGAAATTGGAATTTTTTCCCCTAGGTCTGATATCAATTGAAGTTGGCAATTTGTTGATCTCGGAAATACTTTTAATAATCAGATATCTTTGTTCAAGATATCTGACATTTGAACTTTATTTTAGGAAAAAAACCACGTATCCTGTTAGTAGGCTTTCTCATAATTAAAATGATTTGGAGTCATTATATTGCCTCAGAGATATTTTAGAATGCAAGAAGCATTTCTGTGATTTGAAAATAACACTTTAGGTGTTAAGCATCGAATTAAGTTTAACATTTTCTGCTCTGTGAAATTATAAATATGATTTCTCTGAAACTTGAAAAAGTATATTTTTAGATGTTCTGCACATTTAAAATAATGTGTAGTCCGAGCCTATCAGGAGCTGTAACAAGAACCATTTCCTTTAGTATTTATGTTCAACCATAAGTCTGGTGAAGGTGGGTCAATTTTAACTGAAAATAGCTAACCTCTCCTGGGCAAAGTATATGAGAACAGATTATGGGCAGACATAAAGTCTTCTTTAAAACCTGGAATTAAGTGCAAGTTTTGGCACCTAGAGGTATAAAGTAATGAAAAGAGAATGAGTTTTCCTTTAAGGTAGTTTGTAGTTGTAATCTCAGAACCTATTCATTTCTTATTGCAGTCTGTTGCCTTGTGCTCTAGCTGCCTACCCTGCTCATACACAAAAATAAAATAAAAAATAAAAAAAGAATTACTTCATGCTGGTGTTAACTATTGAAATGGAGTGTGAGAATGTGGTCTATAGTTCTTAAAGCTAGATAAGGATAATCAGTGGAAAGCTAGAAGGGCCATAAAGAGGTTCAGACAAGCCAGGATCATCATTTAGTTATAAATCATATATATCATTCATCTATCTATCTATTATCTATCTATCTATCTATCTATCTATCTATCTATCTATCTATCTATCTATCTATCATCTATCTATCTATCATCTATCATATATCTATCATATATCTATCTATCTATCATCTATCTATCATCTATCTAATCTATCTCTATCGACCTTTCTATTCATATAAATAAATGTATATTTTAACAAAATACATACTGTCCAAGCAGAACAGTAATTGGCTTATGCCACTTCATATAAATAGAGATGAGCCAAATGCCAGTTTGCGTGTGCTCCACACCAGGGCTTCATTTTTCACATAATCAGTTGCATCTGTTGCAGTGGAGATTCCTCTTTCATCAATTAAAGAGAAACCTAAAGCTGTTTCTAGGAATCCGATAAGTTATGCATTCATTTATATATTCCACAAACATGCAATGAGGACTTAGCATGGGCTACATTCGAGGGATACAAAGGCGATGAGGTATTGCATCAACCTTTACGGAGCATGTGATCTAGGGGAGAAAAAAGGCAACCATGCTTGCAACTTTAATTCCATTTGACATAAATGCAAATTCAGGGACGTATGGGCTCCCTCCCCTGGGTAAGGAATCCTCTTATTCATCCTATGGCCATCAGAAAATACTTTCCAAATGAAACTGTCTAAACTGAGTCCCGAAAGTCCATTAGTGAGTAGCTCAGCAAAGCTCTGAGGGGAGCAGAAAAAATATTCCAGATAAAGGAAAGAAAACCCATGAAGACGTGGAAAGGGAAGGCAGCATGGCATGCTCGCGAGGCTAAGCAATCAGGAGCTCAGAGCATGAGGGGGAGAGGAGGGAGGAGGGCGAAGGCTGGACAAGTTAGCCTGGGGCCAACGACGAAATGCCGGACACATCATGCTAAAATGGTACGACCTCGAGAAGACAGCAATAGCTTTTAGAAAGATCACTCTGGCCACAGTGCCATTTGGAATAAGACAAAAATAAAAATGACTACTCAAGAGCCTAAAGCTGTAATAAAGGCAGAGATGAGCCAGGAATGAGGAGATGATAATCTATATGGGGATAAAATTAATACGATCACTGACTGATTAGATTGGAGGCAAGGACAGGCAAGTAAGGAACTGAGGATGATCTGTGCTCCTAGAAGATGGATAAGACTGTAGGAAAAGGCACATGCTGGAGGCCAAAGCTCATTAATTCAGTTTTGGGCAGGTGGACAGCTGGAGGTGCTTCTCGGGCATTTATGTTGATCATGAGATTCTGTAAACACAAGGGAAATGCAGGCTCTTGAGAGATTATTAAATGGTAATCAATTAGGTGGTTATTAAAACTATTAGAACTGACGAATTTGACAAGGAAATCTGTAAAATGAGAAATAGTGTTGAAAATGGGAGTCAGGAGCACCAGCATTTAAGGGGAAAGCAGAGGTAGTGGAACCTGGAAAGGAAAGGAGAAAGTTAGGGAAGTGGGGTGTCACTGAAGGGCAGGGAATAGACTCTTGCCCCTCAGATGAGAGAGCAGTTGGGAGTGGGGATGAGAGGTGCAGAGAGACGAACCCTGCAGACCAGGCTGCCCAGCAGAATGAAAGCTGCCTGGCGTCCTCCATATACGATGCACCATGGATGTGAAAGTGTGGTCCAAGCCCTGAAGACAGTCTGGAACCCCTAAACTGCCAACTCCATTGCATTAGACATATCGACCCTGGCCTTAGCCTGTGGCCTCCATCAGTTTCCTGGTCTCAGAGAGGCCTCCCTCTCAGGAGTATTTTTGTTGTTGTTGTTATTTTATTTTATTGATTTTTAGAGAGGCAGGAAGGGAGAAAGAGAGAGAAACATTGATGTGAGTGAGATACATCAATCGGCTGCCTTCAGTATGAGTCCCAACTGGGGATCAAACACTCAACCTAGGTATGTTCCCTGACTGGCAATCAAACCGGTGACCTTCTGGCGCTAGGTTCTAAACCCGTGACAAGGTTCTAATCAGCTGATGCCCTGGGCCAGGGCTGGAGTATGCCCTGCCTGATTCCCTCCTCACTGCCTAGCCCCTTTTTCTGACATCTTTAATTTTCCTACTCCTCAATCCCAGTTCTGGGGCTTCTCAGCTCTGAAAAATAGATATATTAGCATAAATAAATGGGGGAAATGGTGTTTCATTTATAGGACATTGTTTAAATCTCAACTCTGAGAGACTGAATGGATGTCACACATGCAGGCTCTGTCGAGGGGAAAAATACAGCATTCTCTTCCGAAGGTTAAATTCAAGCATTTGCATTTTCGTTCATCTCATCTTATTTCATCTCTTTCTCTCTAGCACCTCAACCCCTTCAAGACTTACAATCTACTGATGTTAATACTCTTTCACTGTCCTGGGCCTCTCATATTCTCTCAATTCCTCCCTCTCCAGGTGTGAGTCTGTGGTCATTATACCTTCAACGAGCCTTCAAACACTCTGGCCTTCCCTTCTGTTGTTTTCACACGCTAAATACCCTGTCTAATGAGATTAACCGCAAGTGAGATTCTTAAGCTTCCTGGTAATGCTATCACATTTTCTTAGTCCATTTATTTTCCCACCCTACTAGGTCTGTTACATCTCATCCTCTGTCTTCAAGCTCCCTACCATCTTGAAATTCCTATTTCGTTGAGAAAACAGAAGCAATCTGAAAAGAGGGTTCCTCGCATGCTCCCACCACTCATACATACACCCGTTTATTCTGCCTTGATTTCCTGATATGCTGTGGATAAGTTGTGCATCTATTAAAGGTCCATTCCTCCACTTGAGCGCATTGAATCCTACTCCATTCCATCTGGACTCTCAAGGATAAATTTCTAGAAAATCCCCTGTACAGTACAGTATCTCTTCTTCAGCATCAATTTTTGTCTCCCTGTGAGATCATTCCTATAACTATATAAAATTCCTCTAACCTTTAGAAAAAGCTACCTTGACTTTATCATTCCTTCTGCCTATTTCCTTTACAGCAGCACTTCTTGAAAAGAACTACTGATGGTCAGTGTGTTCAATTCCGCTCCAGCCTTTTCCCCTTGAGCCTCTCCAAGCAGCCTTGTTTATGTAAATCAATAGTAACGACCCGTTTCAAGGTTAACAACAACTAGGCCATTGCTAAGTCTAAGGATCAGTTTTTACTCTACTAGACCTGCTAGAAGTATTCAACAGGGTTAACTATTTCCTTTTACTTTAAACAATATCTTTGTGTGATTCCAGGATTCTATAAATTACGTTTTTATTTCTATTTCTATTTCACTGGCTACTCCTTACCTCCTTTGCTAGGTCTCTTTTGTCTCCTCAACTTCTAAATATTGGAATATTCTAGAAAAAAAATATTTTCCATTTAAACTATCCCTTAAATGATCTGATTCATGAACATCAGTGCCCTCCCGGGTAAGTTCCACTTTTGCTCCAGGCTCAGTGGCTTGTACCCAGCTCTAAGTCTTTGCTATGCCAAGATGCCCCTATGCTCATCCCCACCCCTGCGTCTAGCAGACAGCCCTTTGCTCAGTCTCCTTCTGTGGTCCTGCCTCAGCTCTTAAAAAATTCCTGACCTTTGTCACTGAAAGGCATCTTTTGATGACAGATCATTTGGTAAATCTTATCCAGGATTCAGAACCTGTTTTTAGTCACACTTCAAGGGCTGTCATTTAAGAAAAAGAGGATAGGTTGGGTCTAAATTCTGCACCCCGGATTTCAAAGAGGCTGAGTAATCTATAAATGCTAAGTAACATCGCTGGGCTCTGGGCTAGATTCCTTCCCCATAACTTCTTGCTTTCTTTCAGCAAACACAAACATTGTTTATTCCCTAATTAGTCTCATCTTGTTCAGCATTCATTGCTGTTGTTTTTTTCAACAACCCTTTATGGAATTTCTATGATATATTAGGAACTGTGGATACAGTGGTAAGTCACCAATAATTCTTGCCTTTATGAAATTTACAACCTGGGAATATTGGTAAGGATTACATTGGTAAAGTATTAGTGAGAGACATTAAACAAACAAACAAAATTATTCTAAAATATATAAAACTAAGAATTATGATAAATATAATCAAAAAAACACAGAGAAAAACAGAGTGTCTTGAGAGGAAATGGCCAATATATATATAAATTGTTTCTTTACTTTGCTGACATCATGACTCAGTTGCTGGGAACACAACTGTTTTCTTGGCTCTGGTGTATACAGCCTGGCCACTCATTTTATTGATTGATAATTTTGGACGAGAGCAGCTCTCTCAGTAATCCTTTTTGCAATATATGCTCCAAAGTTAGATGCCCCAGATTTAAATCTGGACTCTACCTCACCGAAGCTCTGTGGTTTTGACCAATACATAAATAGTTTAGTGACTTGGTGTCCTTGTCTCTAGAATGGAGATAACAACAGTATTTCCTCTTCGGTTCTCGAAGAGATCAACTAAATTAACATACATACATCACTTAAAACTCTGCCTGGTCCATCGTAAGAGCCTAATAAATGATAACTATTTTTAGTTATTTTTTATTATTAGCTACACTTTAGTTATTCCCCTTCACTATTTTCTGGTGGACATAATTAGATATTGGGCTTATGCCTTCTACATTGAATTGGCTTTCAAAATACAAATACAGTGATCCCTCGGTTTTTGAATGCGATCCTTTCGGAGACCGTCCGAGCTCTGAAATGTTCAAAAACCGAGGGATCCGCAGCCGCCAGCTGGGCCGCACGACCTGGCCCTCAGCGGGAGTCGTGGGGCATGTTCGGCTTCGGAGGCCTGTTCGAGAACCGAAGCATTTCCTTCCAGCTTTACGGCGTTGGTAACAGAAATGTTCATCAACAGAGATGGTCGAAAACTAAGGTGCCACTGTATATAAATACCAAATTGTCATAATCATTTTACTCTGAGGAATTAAAAGAGTGGAAAATGGAAGGGGGATAGTTAATTTTTTAAGTTTTCCTGACAGGTGTATTCCCACGAGTGAATTAGAAAAAGAAAAGGCTACTGATGGAAATTACTGAGCTACAGAAAACTCAGTGCCTATATATCCCCGTGTTTCTGTTGGCTGAAGCAAGGCCACCCCATCTTTTCTTCATATTCCTGTTCAGGGTTTGGGAAGAAAAGTGACTTGTGATTCCTTTTCAGAGAAATCTTCATTAGTTGCTCAAACTTTTAATGAATATCTATGCTGAAGACGTCAGCAGAATCTAGCTACACGTTAATCATTTTTTTCTTCTATTTTCTCATTTCTCATAGATCAGACCTTAGGGGACATGTATTACAGTTACTTCTAAAGTGGTGTAGAGATTCTGTGATAAAACTCAATTAACCTGGTGCTCTCACACCATGAAATTCCAGCTGGAGGTTGGGTCGGAGTAAATATTAATGCCTTCATTAAATATTTTCTAATCAAATGACCTTGGGACCACTGGACTTATATTATTTAATAAAATCGTAGTCTATTAAGTCAGAATGACATTGCCACCACTTGCAGTTTTGGAACTAAGAGCATTGCTTTTTCATTACTTAAAATGTTCTTTTATAGTTATAGCATTGCCATTGAAGGTAAATAATATTCATGAAATAATGAGTCAGAATTAGTAGAACTAGAATTTCTTCTGGCAATATTTTGAATAAATAAAGATAAAAAAGTGGTTATAATAAAGGATACTTTTTAAAATATTTAATCCCTTACTATACTTAAAATTTCCTGAATTTTCTGATACTGACAAAACCTTCAGATTTTTATCTCTGTACTTAAGTGTTAAAAACATGTTTACAAGGAACTTTAAAGTTCTTAAAATATGGATGATAAAACTAGAATATCAATGTTGGGTTCTACATTTGATTTTTTTTCTTTCAATTCAGCATACAATGCTGTTTATTTTCACAGCCCAAGAAAAGTAAATGCCACCAAGAATTCACAAAATGACAGGTCTTTGTATAAATTCATTTATTGCCTATAGTTCTAGTTTGATTTTAAATACTTATTTAAGCTCTTATATAAAAGTAAATATAAATAAACTATAGCACCAAGCGATATGTGATGCTCTGAAGAGTATTAATGCTTCATCACTGACTCACAAGTCAGGGGAGCCAAAGTGCCACCGTATATTGATGACACAGTGTACAGAAAGAGCAGAAGTCATGTAACAGCCAGGCCTGCAGTGTGACCTAATTTGGCATCAAAGTCAGCATAAAGAAATTTGATATCTGACCTTTTTCAGGGTAATTGCTAAGGCTGTTCTGGCTTTGATGAGAATTAATGTTAACGGTGCAACTTTAGCCTGCTACTGTTTTATGAAGCTTGCATGGATGGATGTGACACCTCAGAGAAGCCAGTCGTGTGAAGCATATTTAGAAATGGTAAATAATTTATAAATAATGTGCATCGTTTCAATTTGGTTGTCTGCATCTGTGCCAGAGGAGAGTTTGAAACAGCCCGAGTCAGATGTATTCTATGTCTCAACTCAGCACTTTCCTCAAGAAATGTTTTAGGTGTAAACTTTACAGTGTTTGGGCTGCAGGAGCGGGAAAGGCTGTACAGAGGATGAAACTTGCCTTTTTTAAAGCACCAAAGTCAGGCATCTAAACCGTAGTCCTTCTAAGACACAAGGAAAAAAATTAACGGCACAGCATTTACAGTCTTCTTTGCATAAGGTTGAAAACTAGACATACTTTTGTGGTAAAAATCAAAACAAAAACCAGGAAACAATGGAGCTCTGGATTACTTCTACCACTCCACTTCAGGTACACTGTTCACACTTGAAGTAGAAATGATTTAAGATTTTGAGAGCTTTACCTTCTTTTCCAAATAGTAAATGCTTGGTTGTATGAATAAATTATAGCACGAAAATTATTATACCTTAATCTGGGTGTTATAGATGCTTTTATTGCAAAAAATAAAAAATAAAAAAGGAGTTCTTGCAGTTCTTCTGTAAATTTTTCACTATCATTAAAAGTTTTTAAAATCTATGGGATTTGGGTGATATCTCTTTAAATTACTAAAAGCATAAAATGTGATTGCATTAAATTCTTTATTTCATAATATGAATATTGTTTTCTAACCACTGAGGAAATTCGTTAGGAAAGGAGCTAGTTGTGAAATATAACCAAATTAATTTAGTGATTAAAGAATTCCCACTTGTTTTGGATAATTAAAGGTTTCAGTGAAGTTTTAACTTTTAATGATTGTATTAGCTTTTACCTTCCTAGTCCCTGTGCATTTAGGATAAATCAAATAAAGCTGATATTGTTTAGCAATCAATGCTGTGATTAAAAAATAATTAAACAAAATGTCTTCCCCACAACTTTAGAAAATATTTCATGGGAAAGTTATGCCTTCTTTATATGCAGTGATATAAAAAATAAACATGCATGTTTCATTATGCCCCATGTTTTTTGTGCTGTTGAAGTATTTTGCCTAGAACCTATAAAATGTGGATGCACTCATTTCATCACTAAGTCATTGTGGATTTAGGAGTGAAATTCAAGATGGCCATTATATTCATGGATTTTTAGGTAGCTAAGAATGCTCTTGAAATGCATGGGCTACACAGACGCACATAATGCAATATGGGATTTAGTATTTATTCAACACACACAAAATAATCAACCCTTACATATCCGAAATTGAAAAGTAACCATGAAATACAAAAAGTCACAAAACATCAAATCTTTGCCTTCAAAGAGTTCTTATAAACCAAGAGTAGGACAATGTAAACTTCAGGGACACCACTTTATAATCCTAGAATTTGAACAACACTCAGTCTGATACTGATAGCCATTCACATAAAAAAAATATTTATACTGACAGTTTTAGAGAAAAGGTCTTCATGAGGTTTACTTTTTTGCAAATAGAGGATGTGTGCTTTTTACACTTGCATGGACTAAGCCATGCAGCAGTAAGAGGGCAGAATGCCGCAGTCCCGTTAAGAGAATACAGGCTTCCCCAGGCCCGGTGGAATCTGCACCCCGCGGGCGCTGGCTTATTCAGATGTGTGTATCTGTAAGGAAACTGGCAGGATCCAAGGAACTCCACTTCCCACTTGGGTTGGTGCCTTAGCTCCTGTTTTGTGCAGCTGCTCTGAGCAAATCGATTTCCTTATATATTTAATCATTAAAGAAATCCCCATGTTCATTTTCTCTAGCTGTTTGTTAATCTTTCCAGTGTATCACAGTCTCATTGTGATAGCCAAGCCACAAACCACAATATTAAAAGGGAGAGTGAAATAGATGCATAAATGGATTACTGTTCAATCCAGTAATTGTGTGGGAACATCTAGGAAGAAGAAATGGATACCAATAAAAAAGGCCTTGGAGCTAGAGATGAAATTTCAAGTGAGCTTTGTTCATATCTCACAAATGGAAAATAAACATTTTAAAAATAAAATATGCATATGACTTTTATTTTGCTACTTATCACATGAAAAAGTTGCTTAAAAGTCCCTTCAAGGGGCTTAGTTATTGAAGTCCCCAAAGTCCCCAAATGACCTCACTACAATAAGGCAATTTTTCTTCAAAGGCAGTCCCACAGCTGCATATAGTAACCATATGCTAGGGAGGCAGATACAGGAATAAATTGGAAACAGTTTAACTAACTGCAATTTCTTCAAAGAAGACATCCAAAGATAATTTCTCAACCACGTTAGCAAAGTTAAGTGAATTCTCATGTAACAGAAGAAATGCCTGCAAATCATTTAAATTCACTCCTCTGCTGTGGTTGTGGTTTTCTAGCCTAAACTGACAGCTGATTAGGTTCAGTGACTTAGTTAAATGATGATAAAGTCATCGAGCAGGCTGGAATGCTGAAGCCTGATTCATGATGTCACTCTCTGTCAGTGTCTCCACATCCGCCTCATCCGTGGCACTTACTCAATATCTAACAAGCTCTATTTCCAGAAAGCCACTCCCAGCTGTGGAAGTGCTATTTCTTGGCCCTTACAGATCACAACTCTACTACTTTCCAAATCAAAAGTTTTACTTACATATGAATTTAATTTCAAAGGAATGCCTTTCTTGATCTCTGAGAGTGTTTAGCAAAGGTGCCGTTGAATCATTTTGGTTCAGAGTGGGCATTCTCTTAATCTTTTCCCTTATGGAATAAATTATTAGGTTCAGAATAAAATGGAATAGCAGTAACTTAAGTTTTCCATTCTAGTTAAAAAGATATATGCACACCGTAGGATCAAAATCATCTCTGATCTTGGCATCCAGAAGTAGTGTCTTTTGCAAAACCAAACTGATATTTCTCACTTGATTTATAGACAGGTTTAGCAACAGGGACATAAGCAGATATTTTGTTTTGTTTGAAGAAAACTGGGATTAGTTTATACATGTAAACTTCTAATTTGTATTTAATATTACATGGTAAGTACTGAATCCTGTTACAAATGGTCTTCCAGAGCATTTTATTGATTACGTAACATTCCAGTGATGTGTGCTGTTATACTTTACTTAACCATGTCCCTGTGATCAGATTAACTTATCTGTCATATATAATGCTGTAGGAATAGTCATGAACATAAATCTTTGTCTGCATTACTAATGCCCTTAGAAGAGCATCATAGAAGTGGAATTTTTGAATATGAAATAGCTCTTACTGCTCCCCCCCCCCCAGGAATTTTGACTTAATTATACTCCTGCTAGCATCCTGAGACAGCAATAATTTTTAACATTGTATTACCATGTTTTGTATACCTTTTTATTAGATGACTGCTAATGTCAATTATCCTTTAAAATATGCTAGTGAGAATCTTATTTCATTATTGTTTGTATTTGCATTTTGATTATTAAATATTTCATTTTTTTTCACATGTCCATATTTCCTCATTGAATTATAAATACAATAGTTTTCCATTTTTTCCCTATTGAGTTTTCTTTTCCTTGATTCTTAAAAGCACTTTGTACACTATGATCATCAATAATTCCATTTACTGTAGTGTGAATTTTTATTTGAAGAAAGTATACTATAAAATAAGATTTATATTTTTATGTAAGTTAATTTATTAATAATTTTAATGATTTTTTTAACTTACTTATTTTGCCTTTAAATTTTTAAAAAAATTTATGACTGCTTTAAAAACTCCAGATATAGAAATAATAGTCAAATTGACCATAAAAACATTACATATATTTACTTTTCTCTGTGTCATTTTCAAATGCTAATTTAAAAGGAAATTCATTATTAGCATAAAGTGATGCAAGTTTTACTTGTTCCTGTTGTTAAGGGGAAGGGGAAAAATGATTTTTGGATAGTTTTATAAGGTTCAAAATATTTTTAGAACTTTTAAGAAGTGGTACCAATTTTTTAAAATTCTTAGGTACAAAATTGCCTGAGATTGAGGATTGCTTTGTCATGGGAGGGAGAGAGTCAGTGAATATTTAATTCAAATTAATAAAGAATGAGTTTAAGCCAAACTCACAGGCCAAAAAGTACTATTTAAACTGCTCCCTCTAAGAAGAGCCTTTCAAATTTAGTGTGACTCCTCCTGGTTCTACAGCAAAGGAGAAAAACGCTTGGAAATCTGAGTTATTAGTGCATTTTACATGCTGTCCAAACACTTTTTAAAAAAATTTTATTTGAGATTGTCACTAAGCCTACTTAACACCTAGTGCTGAACACACTTTTTTTGTGTGTGTGTGGCTAACAAGTTTATTTTCATGACAGTGCAAAAAAATTTAACTTTTTTAGGTGACATTTTCCTTCTTTTTAAAAATGACAGTTGGTCAGTGGCTAAGGCTCAATGACATTTATCAGCTACCTAATTAAAATGTAGACACTTTTATAATAATTGCAAATGTGACCTTCATTTGTGTATTTTTGCTAGCCAGCATGTTTAGCCAAATGTCACAAAGGACCCTAATCCATTCTTTCCCATAATGTTTAATTATATCACATTGAAAATGTTCATTCTTCAGTTACGATGGTTCATGAAATCAGCTGCTTCCCTGGGGAGTGGGGAGCTGCAGCTCCAGCGCCCTAATGAGCGGTGATTGCAAGGCTGTGTCTACCAGCTGCCAAAAAACTAGATGAAAAGCGAAAATTCATTCAATTAACAAGTTGGTGTGCCTTTATGATGGCAAACAATAGCTCTGATTTGTTTTCCTCTCTACAAATAAGGGATTTGACTGGGGCTCGATTGTTTTGGCTTTTTAAAAAATAGCCCTGACCTCTCCTTCCTCTCGCCTGGCCGCCTTTCTATGTAGCTGCCGGGGGGATCCCCCCGGGTGCTGCACAGTGTCTGCAGCTCTAAGCCACCCAGCTCCGTATTTCCACTCTCCCTTCTCCACGCCCGTAAGCGCCGCTCTGGGTGCCTCTCCCTTCTAACTTCCCCCGGGCCCTTGCAGTCTGCTCCACAACTGCGTGAAAGTACCGTTTCCACAGGGGAACTGACCCTGGCTGCCGACCCTGCGGTGCTTCCTCTCACCCTGACGGCAGAGCAAACCCGCCCTCCGAGAGGCAAGGCCCTCCTGTCGCTCTGTCCAAATTCCTATCTCCTCTTTCCCGTCTTCCCCCCTCGGCGTTAATCGTTCTGTATGAACTCCCTGCGGCTTCTCAAGTGAATCAGGCCACGTTGCCTGCTCAGCCTTTGTACCTGTTTTTTCCCTAATGCTGTCACATGTCGATTAGGAAATAGTAAATATGTCATAAAAATGTAATTTTGGGGATGTTCTATTGATACATCACTAATCACTGTTATTCATAGAACTAATGATTTGTAAACCATTTTATCTTAGTTTATAAAATATAACTACAATTCAAAGATAAAATCAAACACTTAATATATAAATTAACTTTTTATTATATTAAAAAAAATCAGTCCTCCCATACTAAGAGTTTTATTTATATCGAGTAAACATATGGGGTTGGTGCAAAAGAACTTTATTCTCTAGAAAAAGTCTTTGTGTATAGTTTTGAGATTTTAAGCATAAAATTAAATCTATCATAATATCAGAGTGTATACTCTAGTAAGATTTTTTTGGTACCTTAAAAAGCATCTTTTAGGGATGTAATGCACAATATGATGATACAGCTAATACTGCTGTGTAATATATAAGGGAGTAAATCCTAAGAGTCTCCATAACAAGGAGAAAGTTTTTTTTATTGTTTTCTTTCTCTTCTGTTCATTTTATCTATTTGAGAAGCTGGATGTTAGCTGAACCTATTGTAGAAATCATTTCACAATAATATATGTAAATCATCACACTGTATGCTTTAAAATTATACAGTGATGCATGTCAATTATTTCTCAATAAAACTTGGAAAAAATAAGTGTCTCAATCTAATATTACTATTTGGGTGAACCCATAGAAATGGGAGACGACGTTAGGTATAATTTTAGAGTTTGAATGTATTTTTGAAGAATAGTGAAATAGTGCAACAATCTAACGTTTTTTGATAAATTGTGCTATTCTCAAATATCACCCTATTGCTTAGTAAAACAGCTGAGTCAAGATTAAGATTTTTCTCTGTAAATATTTTTATATTAAATCTTTAATATTTTGGCAAATATGAACACATATTTGGTCAAATCATTTTCCTCTGGTCAGTTTATTAAATATATTTTCCTAAATAAATGTATTCATCATATTCTACACAACATTAAAATCTCAGCCATATTTAGTTTTGCTAATTAGCCTTCTGATTCAACAAAGTGTAACAATATAGCAAATACCAGCCTTTTGGTGATACTATAAAAGTAGAAGTTTGGGGACATATTTTACTCAAAGTTTCCTAATGTGTGCTGCTACGAAATTTTTATTAGTGATGGGAAAAGATTTTAAACCCTAGTGAAAAGTTTACTCGGTTTCTCATCTCAGGCATGGAAACGTGATCCCTAGTTGCTGAGGAACTGTCACTTTGGGATCCAATGGGCGGAAGACAATAGATTTCAGAGATGAAAATTTTAAAAATATCTAATATTTCAAACACTAAAAAAAATTTTTTCCTAAAACAACATCAAGTAAAATTATAAAAATTTCATCAGATATGGAAGAAATCTTACACAGTTGTTGGAAACAAAGGCAGGTAAGAGATAATTATCCAATCACCCATTATTTCCACAATAAAGTGTATTTTACCAACAGTTTCTTTATTCAGTGTGCTGCATTCTGTAATATACATTACTGTAGGTAAAAATATTTTTTAAGATATACTTTTCCACTCCTCAAGACTATTTTCCTTGAGTTCAAATTCCAACTCTATCATCCATTACTTGTTAAGTAGGATAATATTAATTACTTCATAATGGCTGTTGTAATGAGTTAGGTAATATGTGTGAATTGTCAAGCACACTGGTACAAAATAAGCCCACAAATTGTATCATAATTATTACTTTTGTTATTGTTATTAAGCCTACTAGTACAACAACAACTTGAAATGAAAATCAATGTGATATACACTTACCAGTTCTTCAAAGTAATGTGGAATTATTTCTTATAATTATTTGTGCTGTCTTAGAAAAATAGAGATTCTCAGGTCAATTTGTTCTGTTTAAGGGAGATGTTAGATTTTATGTAATGATGTTAAAGAAGAGGTTAAGAAAAAAAATAAACCACTGTATTTGGGGCTTCTAATAGAAATTTTTGGTCAGAAAGTGATCTAATATATACTATTCAATGCTCTCTGCTGATGAAATCTGAAATTGAGCTCTTTTAATAAAAGTGTTCCCCACAGCTAAAAGAATGGTTTTTTTGGAACTAAAAGATGAAAAAAATACATGTGACAAAATTGAATAATTTTCTCCCTCTATTCAGGGGAAATTTAATCTGTCCAAGAGGTGGTTGAATAAAAATTTTAATAACTATATTTCCTAGTGATATTATCATATGCATTTCCTCACAGGAGTCTTTAGCGAAATCTGCATAAACGATAGAGTTCTCATCTGCTGCAATAATGTAAAAAGTCGAATTAACCCCCCACAGAGTCTACCGCGGTGCCTTGCATGTGGTCAGTACTGAATAAGTATTGTTGAATAGAAAAGAGACCTAAAAGCTAAAAGAGTAATTGATTTTCAATAATTTCTCATTACAAAACAGATAATATAAAAACGTTAATTTGCTCATGAGCTATGCAACGAATCAAAGAGATATTGTTACATCTGTACCAGAATTTACATATCGAAAAAGTTCTGTCTTTTAAATCATTCACTTCTATTAGTGCTACTGGCTTTTATTGCCCAAAAGAGTTTTTGAACCTCTATTTTGAAATGGCTTCCATAGCATTATGAGTTTATGCCTATACATTATTGAAAAACAGCTCTATTTATGATAATAAAAAGTACTGAAACTTGATGAGTGGACATTATCCATTAAAGGAAAAATTCATAGAGAGAGATATCGAGGTTAGGAGAACTGGGGAAACTGTATAAACTTTCCATATCAGGGAGATATAAAGACAAACAGTAAGAACTGGGAGAGAGGCCTGGGAGGTAAAACAAGGCAGAGTTATGGAAGGTTTTGTATTCTTCTGACCATGGAAGTGAGATGAGCCAAGGGCACAAAGGGAGTTAAACTAAGTTAAGATTTAAGAAAAGGCTGTATCATTTAGACACCATTCTTAATCGTCCAGCACTGGAATGGCATTATAATAAAGTAAACCACATAAAATGAAGTAAATAGTAATTGCAATTAGATCTGCATATGCTCTAGTTACCTCCACATTTGAGAAAAGGTAGGGGAGAAATCCTTTAGGAACTTAAGCCATATAGAATGAGAGATCATAAGTGAGAATTTGACTTTCATATTAAAGGCTTAATTATAGCTCTGATGTATCTCTGATTTGTTTTTCTTCTGGTTCCTGTCAAAGTCCGTGGAGACAAATCATGTATATCTACATAGTCTTGACTCTTACACTTAGTCACATATTTTTCTTCTCTAAAGAAATGGAACTACATATTGTAAAACAAGTCTATTTATTTATTTTTTCTCTTTCAGCTTACTAGCAATTGCAATTCTTTAATTAGAAGGATCAACACTGTGGCACCATGTCATGGTGAAACATCCTTTGGTCATTTTTTTCCTGGTAAAAATTAATTTCTCTTTGGGACTATAGGCTAAAGTCATAACCTTGAATATAATCTCATTTTTAAAAATATAAGTTTTAACATTATTCTTTATGTGTCATTTTTAGAAAAAGTTATCTTACATGGTAAAATTTAAAAAAAAAAATTCACATTAAAATGAATATAGGAACATAATTTATAAAATCTCGAACTGATCCCAATTTCATGATTACTATCTCCTTAAAAGAATAGTCAGGCTCTGGCTTTTATTTAATGTAACACGTTTTCTCTTCTTTTAAAAGTGTATTTAGGAGCATTCTTCACTCTATGCCTTATCTGCTCTTTTTTTCTTCCCTGGTTATGATTATCAAGCTTTTAAAATCAATATTTGTATTGATTTTTTAGAAGCAAATGAAAAGCCGTTATCACTTCTTTACATTTAATATACACGAACAAATGTGATAATCACCACCAAATCAGCACCTCGTATTCTTACATCTAAGTGTTTTTTGAGAAACAAGTTATTTTAAAAAGATTTGTCTATCAGTTAATGTACAAATCATTTCTCAATTTTCCAGCATTGCGAAATAAACTGTATGAAGGTTCTTGACCTGCATCTATTGGTAACTTTTAGGGATTCTGAGAACCCCTAAAATCATCTGTAAAATGTACATGCATGCATTTGAGATGAGACAGGGTTATTAGGGCCCATAGCTTTTTACCAGGTTTTAACAGGATCCAGGGACACACAAAAACATCTGTGCTTAGTATTTTCAAACACATTTATAGATATGTAATATTGTTGGATGTTCCAAGTATGTTGATTCTATTGAAACTCATGAAAGTCTGATCTCCTGGGTGCCAGGAGCTCTAGCCAGTGCTCCAACCCAGTGTGGTTGCCAGAGCATGCAGACGGGGACAGGGCAGGGCGAACCTGTACGTATATTCGCTATAATACAAGGCAGTGCAAAAAATATGATCGAGGACCTGCAAAATGAGAAGGGCTTAAAGAAGATATTCATGAAAAGGGATGCTAATTTCAATATGTCACTTGGTATGGGAAAACGTTTTTCACTTCTCAGTCTTAAGAAGCTTTATTAAGGTACAAATATTATAATTGCACCTTAAAACAGTGGTATATTGAGTCAAATATGACAAGAAACTTATGGAAATAATAATTTTTAAAATATAAATGCCACCTAACCTTTACTCCAGTGTCAAAGTACATCTTTACAGTAAATATTCATTAAAAAAATACTTCTTAAGCACTAAATGTATGTGAGACCCTGTGTTGGGTACCATGAAAAGAGATGGTTCACGTACTCAGGCAATTATGGTCTATTTTACTCTTGAATACTACTTGAGGGTTAAAAAAAATATTATGTACTCTAAAATATCCTCTCAAGAAGACACACTTATGCTAGAATAAGATATTTGAATTTGAAGTAGAGTAAATGCAAAGAAGCTTAAAGTGGTTGATTAGCATCTACTAATATTTTTCATAAAACTTGATGGAGACCTGAAATATTGAGTATTCAAATTTTCTAAAATGCACATGTGTTTCCATCAACTCCCTTCCAAGCCTAACATTCAAGGTCATCTATATATTAAGTCCATCTTATTTACCGAAAATTATCTCATGTTTTCCTACCATGCCCGTAACAAATTCTCCTTCAAGTTGCACTTTTAAACTCAATTATCGACAATGTGTCTCTATATCATAAAAATATAAAGAAAAACAAAACAGAAACCTCACAACTTCAGAAAGCATCAATTTTACTCAAAGATTTATGCACGAAGATTAACTAATTTAAAGTATTATTTTGATATTATAATAAAAGCAGCTATACCATGAAACAGAAATGCAAACTTAGAAAAATATCCTAAGATTGGCCATTAGATTTCATTGCCCTTTAGAGTATTTTGCTGAATAAGTTGAGACCCCGTCTTAAGATTTGACTCAACCACTTTTGTTAGACTCATTCTTTATGAACACATTTTATTTTAAAATTATTTTATAATGTCTTTCCTTTCCACTCAGCTAAATGCAGCGTTCTTCTCTAAATCCAATTCTTATCATTCCCACTTAAAATCTTTTATTACTAGCCATGTCATATTTTACCTTGAACTTCTTTAGCATTGATTAATAATATATTTACCACACACCTGTTCAAATGCGTACTGATATGTAAAGTGCTAACAATAGATATTCTGCCAAGAGAAAAAGGGACTGTATGCATAAGGCATAATTAATACTCTGCCAAAGAAACCAAAACTATAAGAAGAAGGAAGGCTCGAGACAAGAGTAAACAAAAGTAGTTTATCTGCAAGATAAGAAAAGAGGCAATGTTGCCAAACAGTGTTGAGGATATGGCGGTCCCTGTAATAGCCATGTCCTGACTCCACTGTCTTGAACAACCGGCCTCTGAGAGGTCACAGTTCTTCATCATATGATTTTTGGGGCCATGTGCAAGGATTTTGTATTTTTAACCGTGTGCAAAAGTTTAAATCATGGGCAATATGTAAATATGCTACCTAAAGGCTATGATGAACTTCAAAATATATTCTTGCCTTACTGTAACTCTTACTTACTTGAATATAAAACTGTCAGAAAGTATAAACGTTGCAGTAAATGTAATAGTCACTGTGATAAAAATTATGCTCAGTAATCATCAAAATGTGGCTACCTGGGAATCAGAATGGTAGTTGTCCCAATGAAGGAAAATATTCTAAAAGTAAGTTAAGAAAGACAACCCTCAACACGATATTTTGGTTAAAAATGAAAGAGACACATTTGCAAAAGAACACAATTCTTGGAGGAAGCAGAGAATTTGTTTACATCTCATCTTCCTACAGGGGATATGAAACCGAGCTGTGCCTGAGCTCTTCCAGTCACTGCAAGGAGGTCAAAGTAGTATTGTTCTTAAGTATTTAAGTTAAAATAATATGATACTATATTGGGCAGGCACTTTTGTGTGATTTTTTATTGGCCATTGAATTCCTAGGATAGGATGCACATCCTTCCTCATACCCTATGAAGAAGCATCTTCCACATGAACTGATGGGCTCCTGTCCAGCAGAGGGCAACGTTGTATATTCATCCAAGCCCACTTGACCATGAAAACTTGAAATAAAAATTAACAGGACAAATGCTTTGTGGATCATCATAACGAAGAAATTGGGGTCATAGATGGTAGAGGAGTAATAGCAACAATATTAATACTTTATAATAGTATTTATAAATATAAAATTATTATTTTTAAATAATAACTTTAATCTCAGCATGAATTGTATAAAAATCATTTCTAATTTCCTCTCCCCCCCCCCCAAAAAAAAAGAACTGGAAGAATTAAATCACATTTGGCAAAATAGAAAAAAAAATACTTTTAGAGATAGTTTTTTATTCTATAAATGGCTTACAAAAATTACTTAAGTGTCCTAAAGAGCTCCCCTGCTGCAGAGCCTGTCCTGACAGCTCTGCCTTTCACGGGTGAGCAGCTTCCTCCTCTCCCGTGTTCCCAGGGATGCCGCCCCTGTGGCCGGCTGAGCTCACACAGTTACGTCCATGCTCCAGGCTCTCCTAGGCCGTGGTCTTTATGAGCTGAGTGTCTTCTTCTCATTGTGCTTCCAATTCTTGGTACAGTGCTTACTCAAAAAATATGTATTGAATAAATGACCAAGTGGCTAACTAATAAAAATGAAAATTATTTCAAAAGAAAATTTTTACCTAGAATACTAAATTAGCAATTTATAAACATATAAATTCTAAGATGCCATGACGAAGAGGACAATTGAATTTCCAAAGAATTACCTTAAATTGTTCACTCAATGCATATTTTGATATTGTTATTTATCTCATATTTATTTAAGATTTTAAAAGAGTTTTTCAAAAAATTTGATATTTATCCAAGACACTATAGGCTCTCTAAATTTTTTACTAATTCAATACTGAGTCAAGCCCCTTAGAACTAATGCCAAAGAAGAAAACAATTGACAAGTGATAAAAAACACCCCTCCAGGGAAAGTTTCATATAAAGTAAATTCATATTTAGCATTATTAATTACCAGAAAGCAAAACAACTATTCAGATTCTACTTATACAATACACATATATACGATATATACAGGGGTTGGCAAAAAGTAGGTTTACAGTTGTGAGTACACAAAACTGAGTTTTTTCTGGTATTATTATTTATTAATTATTGTATTAATTTCTGTTACAACCGTAAACCTCATTTTGCTCACTCCTATTTGTATGTAGAAGATATAGATCTATGTATCTAGCTTTATCTATTTATCATTCTATCTACCTATCTACCTATCTAATGCGAGAGATATGCCCACAGGAAACTGCCCTTAAAACCTATGGATGCATAAAATATGACAATTTGTAAAATAATTCTTAAAATTATTTTTAAATTATTTTTGCATGTTTTTTTTCTTTCATATGATGTATCTATGTTTTTAAAAGGTTTTTTGTTTGATTATAAACTCTTGGGATGATGAAACATTAGTCACTACATACTTTTATATTCCTTTAGCTAGATTAGATATTGACCTTCATTTCAAAGATGACATGGAGAGTCATTTTGAATACTATGAAGAACCAGCTATTCCCAGGAAATCTGCTTCTCAGAAGTTTTCTGTGATTCTGCATGGCTTCATATTGTGAAAGGACAAATTAAAAAATTCTAAATGAAAATAGCTATGTTAAAAAACAAGATGTTTTACCTCCCAATGCTATTGGAAATGGGAGACTATGCTAATAGAAAATAAAAAATGTTATCATTCAAGAGCAAGTCTTTTTAGAGCCAAGCATCATGCCAGTGGTACAGTAAAACCACGTAGTGTAGTCACAATAACAAGCAGTTTGGATTGACTTAGCTACCGAACATCTGCAGAGATTTAAGGGATTGGCCACAATTCTCTTCTAAGCGCACTGCCAAAGCTTGATCAATTTATTTCAGGTCTATAGGCATGATCCACACTAAAGTGCTATTTTCAAGTGATTGTAAAATATATCCCCAAATAAAGATATTTTAAAATGCAACCAAATCACCAAGAAACAGATACTTGATATTGATATTTTTTAAAGAGTGTTAGTCTGTCTGTTTTAGATTTGATTATAATAGCTTTGATGTAGTAGAAGAGCCTATATCTGGAATGTAGATTTATTATGAGTAGCCAGAACAGACTCATGTTCCTGATGGAACTGAAATCCTGCTCATTTACAGAGAGGAATGCCATTATAAATCAGGCAGAGTTCTAGGAAAGAGTAAAGCAAAGCAGTAAATGCAGGGAGCATGAGGACAGAAAAGATGATCTCCAAGGACTGCCTATCCCAGCTCTTGGGGATGGTTAGGGAGACAATTAGGCTTTACAGCTCCTACGGAGGAATTAAAGGTGCTCTGTTTTAACAAGTTTCTATAACATAGAACATATTTCTTTACTTCTCTTATTATTTTTCAACATAAAATAATATAATTTCATTGAAGGAAAGTTAAAAATAAAATAGAATTATCTATAATCCTTGCAGGTGCACCATACTACTGTTATCATCCTAATGCCATTCACCCCTGCATTTATTTTACTTAAGAAATTATACAACACATAAAATTTAGTATCTTGTGTTTTAGGAGCTATGACGCTGTAAGCATTTTATTCAAAAGGACTACAAATAGGAATAATATTCATTCATTCAAAATATATTTTTTAACATCTTCTCTAGGAACAGTGAAGGACTCTCATATTCTGGAGATAAACGTATTTGTATTCCAGTAAAAGTGAATTTCTTAAAGTATCATGTCGAACTGCCTCTACTTTTTATAATTATTTATTATCTAACATCAAGTTAGGAAGTTAAAATTTTCTACAAACATATTCACCTAATACATAAATTATAATGGAATAATACGTTGTCAGTGGAAAGTACTATACTATTTGAAATATCATTTGATTACCAGGGGGAATATTCATGTTCTCTAATCACAGGTGATACTTAAGATGCTAGTAAAATTATTCAGAGTAATAAAAACCTAGGTACCTAGAGTCTGTTTTTTGACAGATATAATTGTACTTTCACTATTTTATCTTAATATTATGTGGTATTAGATTCTAGGCTACTCTCATTTAGTCTAACCAGAAAGAATACAAGTCCATGTCCTTGACATTTGATTACCGACAGATAAGTAGAGATCAGTCCTTTTCAAATGTCATTCCATGAAGTTTCTCTACGACTCATATGCATTAACAAGGCATAGTCTCTTCTACAGGTATCACTGACATTAAAAAATTTCAGAATTCCGTAGCTCTTCTCTTTGTCACAGTATCTCAAGTAATCAGTCTGTCAGACACCAATGAAATATGATAAAATTCACTAACACAAAGAAATGTAGAAAGATTTAAAATTAAGTATTTAATTTTAAATTAAATTAAAAGATTTAAAAGAATTGAAATGGTGTTATTTAAAAGAATTGAAATGGTGTTTTGAGATTTTAATCCTCTTATCTAAAATAAAATTCTAGTACTTAAATTATAGATTATCCTGAATTAATTATAAAATATAGTTTTGTCCTATGGGCCCTACTAACAAACTAAAGAATGTTCCCAATGATTAAATCTCATTGTGGGACACATGACACTGAGGGCATCAGATGACTTCAGGGGGTACAGAGACTTTGGAGTAAATGCTGTAGTGAGAAATTTGTGCTTTCTCTCTTTAATCCTGATTATTTTAAAGAATATATTTTATGTCCTTTAAATAACTGTTCCTCAGTCTTCCTAACAGAGAATTGGCCTCAGGCAAAAATATCTATCTGAAATGCAATAACATTTTAAACTGTATTTGTTTTTATGGCTGTCTTCTATATATGGTAAGTGAAAACAATGATACACCTTTTAAAATTACTGTTGATTAATATATGTAAAATAATAAGGCAGTTAAAAAATAAAAAGTCAATATAGGAAATTCATATGTGAAAATGGCAAAAATTAGAAAGTGTGTTATAATGTGGTAAAGAGATATAGGAAAGTATAGCAGTGGTACATGCATGAATACAGTTTAGGAAATGAACTATCCAGAAAGTTACCCACTAGCCACATGTAACATACTGGGCACTTGAAATACGGTTTGGTATCTGTTCGGGTTCTTTTGACCACTTTTAATTGAGCTATGTTTTATTATTGAGCTTTAAGAGTTTTTGTGTACTTTGGATAACAACCCTTTATCAGATATATTTTCGCAAATATTTTGCCCTAGTCTGTGACTTGTTTTCTCATTCTGTTTCCAGTTTCTTTCATATTTTTCCTACACTGTTTTGGGTATATTATAATATCTGGTGTGGGAATTAGAGACTTTGAAAGAATTTTACTAGATTATTTTTCGAAGCTGCCTTCCAAGTTAAGCACCTGAAGAAGTGTAAGTTTTCAAATGGCATTTTGACAACACAACTTACCACAAAGTGTGATAACATGAATAAAAGCTGCTCGTGGAAATATGAAAGCAGGCCGTATCCTATTAAGTTGATCACGGTTCTGTTTTATGTTAGGAAAACCAAATGCAAACAAACAGGCTGCCCCATGTATTAATGTGTTAATAGATCCTAGCATGCAATTAACCGTAGGGTACAAAAGTTGAATAAGACAGTCTGGGCTAAAGAAAGTCTACGCTCTGACAGCTTGTTAATTTTTCAGGTTGTCGTTACTAAGCCCTGAAAGACAAGAATACTGTGCGTAGAGTCTGACTGTCTATCTAGTTTCTTGAATGCTTTTCTCAGTGAGGATGCGCTGGCTTTGCTCAGGAACCACAGAATGGGACTTGTCCTGCTAACGTGTAAATAGAGGTTAGTCGAGCGATTATGTTCCATTATTGTTTTTCTTTTCCAAGGAAGAGTTCTACCTACACTTCTTTTTAATAGGTCCCTTGTAAGCATATGATTGAAGGCCACATGTATAAGCACATCAATTTTGTATTATTTGCATAGCTTAGCATAGCCTTTTCACAGGCAATTTTCCATTATTTTCCTGCCAATATAAATACCAAAAACTATTAAGGTAAGAAGCAGCTTAAGGAAAGGAAGATTGCGTTTTGTCGCAAATCGAAGCACAAAGATATTTCTCTCTGCTAAGATCAGAGTTGTCCCATTAAACAAACAGACAAAGAATGGTCTGTTCACCAGACTTGATGTGGTTAAGACTTTGGAACATTTACACAGCAGCTTAGGTAAATTTCATCACTGTCACCCATTCACAAGGTATTTAAACTTTACAGTTTTGCAGATCTTATAGAACTATTTTCATTAACTCCTTCAAGCATATTCTTTTTATATAAGAAAGAAATGATACTCAAATCACCAATTATAAAAGTATGATTATTTCCTGATGACAAATGTTAAGAACTTCATAAGCTATGTATAATATAAAAATAAAAAATGATTACTCTAGTAATTTTAAAATGTAATGTAGCCAAACATTTTTTTTCTGAGATATACATGACTGAAATAATATTTGCTAGTATCAAAATTTCTGGCAATGGCATTTTTCCATTACTTATCACTATGTGTATTAGTTTTGTAGCTGTGGAAACAAGTTGCCACAAACTGGATTGTTTAAATGTCCTAAATTAAGTTGTCAGGAGGGCCATGTTCTCTCTGAAGGCTCTCGGGCAGAATCTGTTCCGTGCTTTTTTCTTAGCTTCTGGTGTTGTTAACAATCATTCATGTTCCTTGGTTTGCAAATGCACCTCTCAAATATTTTCCTCTGTCTTCATATTTAATTCTTCCTGTGTCTCCATGTTCGTGGTGGTGTTTTCTCTTCTTATAAGGACACTAGTCGTATTGGATTTGTGTCCACCCTAACTGAATATGACCTCATTTTAAAATGATAACATCTGTGAAGATCCTGCTTCCCAAAGGGGTCACATTCTCAGATTTCAAAAAGGACATGAGTTTGGGGGTAATTATATTCAATCCAATGCTTATATGAGCTCTGGATACAGATCAATCTGAAGTTGAATCCTGACTCTAATTAGTCGCCTTGTAATAAAAGACTAATTATTTAATCTTTCTGATTATATATCAGTCACTTTATATACAAAAGGGCAATAATACCTACTTTGCCAAGTTATTGTAAAGTTTCAAAATATTTGCAAATTGTCAAATACATATCTGATGCATAGAAAGCTCTAAAAATATCAACTCATCATTTTAATGATTATTAATATTATATAGAATCACATAATCTGCTTCTTATAAATACTCAATTTTAGAGTAGATGTCTAGAAAAAAAATTAATCTTACTAACACCCATGGAGAATTCTGTGAAAGTGTCACACTATGCTTTAATGTTAAAATATTATCACTTTTTCTTTAGCCTTGTTAGCAGCATACTTCTCAGAGTTCAGCCAACTTTGTGGGAGGTAAGTGGGAATGCAGTGTCCTCAGGGTTGACCTTAATGACAATACGTGATACAGTCTTTAAAAGAGCTATTCTAGCTCCTTTTTCTCTATAAATATTATTTTTTAAATTTTCATAATCCACCAATCAAGAGTTGTTTATTATCCACTATATGTAAAGTAATATTCTAGGTAATATGAATAACAGAAATATTATATGATCCTATGCACAAGGAGCTTAGAGTTTACAAGAGAGCAGACTAACATAAAATAACAAGCATACATAGGCAAATTAATTGTAATTTTAATAAGGAATCTATTTAACAAATATATCTCAAACCCTTATATTGGGCGAGGCAGCATATTGGGCACTGGGTACACAAAGGTGACCGTAATGATTTCTTCTTCAAGATGCTCGCAGAGCAGTGAGGGACACAATAGAACAAGTAGATTGTGTCTATACAATGTTGTTAACCTTAACGATACACCAGTGGAGAATGCTGTGTAACAGATAAACAGGAGCATGCCAAGGCTTCTGGGAGAAGGTGACATTGAGTTGATTATTAAATCACTAGCAATAGATACTCTTTTAGAGAAAGAACAGAGGACAGACTGAAAAAAAAAAAAACTGAGGAAGAAAAACTGTTTCTGAGAAAACACATAGGACAAAAAATTTCATGAGCATTTTGAAGTTATTCATAGTTCCAATCGGTAGCATTTAAAGGCACTGTTGAGAAAGGTCATGCAGGGAGTCTAGGGCAAACAGCAGGACCAGGGTTTGAAGTGTTTTCAGTATATTAGGATTTGATTCTATATTATCTATGTAGACAAACAGGATTGCAATAGAGCTCCAAGAGAATTTCTGAGAGCTGGAAAACTAAAGAAATGAACGTTTATTGGCTTCATACCTCATGTAGATACACGGAAACCTTATATACACTCCCTAGCCAATCCCCACAGCAAACCTGCCAAGTGGGTGTTAACTCCATTCTGCAGAGAAGAAAACTGGGTCAAAAATGGTAACACTTACCCAAGGTCACAGCACAACTAAATGACATTGTTTGATTTGTTCAAATAAAGACACAGTGTGTGTGATGATTGAACATAAGCACTATGACAAAAGGCTTGGAAGAAATTCTTTGAGTGAAATTTATATATTTCTGGGGTCAGTGACATAACTGACAAACCTAGTTAATTCTGGATATATAGAGTGTAGTCAGGTTATGAAAGCATATAAGCATAAACCCAAGCACAGATTTGAAGAGGGTAAAAATCGAGAATGAGGAATGCCTAGGAAGGTAGCAAAGTTATTAAAACAAATTTTAGGTCAGTTCTATTTCACTGAGATAAGTGAACGTGGGGATTTAGCAAGAGAGCCGTTAAAATCCGAATTCATGATGTGATGACCCCAGATCTGGGGTCAGATAAGCAGTGGTTACAGGCAGGAAGTTTGTTGTCAATGGGACTAAAACAGATAGGATTTTTTTAAGAAAGGAAGAAACCTTAAAGGTTAAAAAGTACCTAATTTTAAAATTGGTTGGCTATTAGAACGTAAAGATTAAAATATTTCAAGCCATGTAAGACTAAGAATAGGGATGTAGGTGACAGAGGTAGAAAGTTTGCTAAAGGAATCTGAATCAGTGAGGCTTACAGAGGGTACAGTGAGATATTACCTTCAATTTAAGAAACACTGAGTTTGAGATGACAGGGAAATATCCAAACAGCACACCCAGTAGTCTCCAGATATTGCAGATCAATCAACATACATTATTAATGTGAATGTGCAGTACTGAGAGAAAACTGCACTTGTGATCATGTCTCCTGTTTTTCCTCAGATCATTTTTCCAAGGTTGGAAGTGTTAACATATAAGATCAGTTCTAAATAAATGGGTGGTTTCAAGTTGTCAGAAGAAGTCTGATTTATTTTTTCTTGAGGATTTGTTAAAATAAAAAAAAGTATTTGAAATAAAGATTTCTGCCTATGCTGCAGAAATGTCCCAGTGATGCTGATTCTGAAGTCTTGTTTTGCGGTCCATAAGAGAGTAGCTGGGGGATATGGGCTATAAGCAGATTACCTACTTGGTGATGTCACAGGATGATTTCAAAATAACTGATACACGTACAAATACTGACTCTCTTAAAGTCACACAGTAACAGCCTTGGTTACTCTATATTATACCGTGTTTTTGTTTTCATATTTCTAATTATGACTTGTTCCTATCAAAATCCAGAGAGTGATTTGTGCGAGAGGGGGAGGTGCAGGGAGTAGGTGCAAGCTTATCCCTTTAGGTCAATGTCACTGTGAACATAAAACTGCTCTAAAAATTAAGTCTGTTTAAACAAATAAAGTATGATTCTTATAATCGGTACCACAATTACGCTTAAGGAGGCAATTGCCTCTGCCCAGAAAAAAAAAATCATGAACCGTTTGGTAGTAGAATTTGTGAATCTGAGACATGGGTTAAGGAAAATCAGTAAATGAAAGAGCTAAGCCGCTCAACATTATAAATGAACAGGATTTAGGGGTGAGGGAGAGGAGAGTCAGAAAGAGGTGAGGAAGAAGGGACTAGGCAGGTGAGCTACATGGTGGAGTGGCTAAAGAGCTTTGAAAACTAGACATGTATATTCTTTGTTGAAATTGTATTCCTGAAGTTTTCAACATCTCGATCTTTCCTACCACCCTACCACATTCAAGGGTGATATCTAAACTCTGTGACAACTTGTATGGAATGGGTGCCGCAGGTGAAGGTGGACTCGCCGATCGATCAGAATAGTCAACAGCTACAATCTGTAAAGCCCGTTTGATCTTACCAGTGCATATCCCCTCAATAATGGCTCTGAACTTACCTCTGCAAATGTATCAGGAGGGTTCTGTTTTTTGTTTGTTTGTTTGCTTAAGTGAAAAATTGGGCTGAGACTCTTGTCTTCTTGAAACTGGTTGCTGCTGAGGTGGCACATGCGGAACCACAAGGTGACAAATGAACTGAAGTCATTCAAGCAGAAGCCAAAGGAGAGCCTGAGGATCTGAGTCCTCATGCATCTGCTGAATCTTGGAGAGGACAGGATTCTACACAGCATAGGAACTGGAGGCGAATCTAGCTTTCTGAGATCGTAAGAGGTAAGAAAAAGTAGCTGACATCTGGATCATTTTCTATGTCCATATGCAGGATAGTTCAGCACCTTCTTTCTCAAGGTTTGCAAAAGGAGCATTATGACAAAAAGCAAACACCAAGAGAAATACTGCCTAAAATGTTATAAATCCATCAGAGGACTCAGAATCTCTACACCCATTAGTTGTTACACTTTGTTGAGTCTCTACAATAGACAATATATAGAACATTTTGCATAATTCTGCCTTCCTCCACATTAGAGTCAAAAAAAGCAAATTTAAAGATGACTTTCTGTCAGTCAGATAACTACAGACTCTCTTCCTTCATTTCCTGGAGATGATCTTCTATATATTCTTCTGTCCTTTATATTGCCCCCATACATTTTAAATTCTCCTCTCTTGAAAGAAACTGTGGCTATAACATGGCTAAGATTTGATTCCAATATTCTTAAATTAGTTCAAATATGGGAGTTACATTTGTTGTTAGATGATTCTTTTTAAAAATTCTGAAGGGGCAACTGTTTTACAATACCATGGGAATTGTGTTTGTAGGGATAATTAATTACAAGAAATTCAATGGAGTTACTTATTCTTTAGAAAAAATATAAGTAGAAAACCAAAAACGTAAATAATCATAATTTTTAAAAAATAACATTAATAAGAATATTGACTATATTTAGTGTGTTGGGTAAAGAGCAGGCATTGTAAAATATCAAATTGTGATGCTTAGCTCATTTATGGTTTCTATGTTAGATCATTTATTTTAATTCTAATATTTAAAGAAGGTTACAGTCCAAGAACCCAACATTCCAAGAATATCTGATGTTATGTGAATAACTTAATCTATACTTTGTTATATATTGATCTATTTATAAACTTATCTGTTAGTTCATTTAGCTGTTTCTCCAGATAATCAGACAGGTTGCTAATGACACTGACCTTGCAATTTAAATCTCTCTTAGAAGATGACAAAAGAAAAGCTCAGTTCAATGGTGTCCTAGGGTCTGCACAAAGGAGTGGCTTAGGCACTTTGAATGAAACAGGCTCACACAAGGCAGAGAAGTAACTTAAAACAATCCCCCAATAAAGATGGTCATCTTGGTCACCTTTAAATATGTAAACAAGAAAATTTTAATTTATTCCTATGGGCAATTACATGTATATGGAAAAATTAAAAATATTTATGCCAGTAATTGAAATGCAACCAGTATTACTATATAGAGCAAAACGTGTTTAGATAACAGTAACTCAATATGCAGCTGGAAGCATGTGAGGGTGCAGAGCCTTTAAACAATGTTGTAAAAGAAATGTTTTATTATCTGATATAAAAAGTAGGGGGAAAATAGAAATTTTTGAAAAGTCCAAGAGAAGTTGTTATGCTAAATTTGATACATCCCGTATTTCCCATTTAAGTGCACATTTCTCTTTGGGGGAAAGGACATTAAGTTGATGTAGAAAAACTATCTTCTTGTCCCATGCAACCTTTAAATTTTAATTGTGAGAGACAAACATCTCACTTCTTTAACACTGTAAGAGGTGAGGTTAATAGTTAAGTTAGATAACTAATTGAAAGGCCGAAGTAAATTTTGTCTGGACCAGCTTTAATGCAAACTTTGATAGCCCAAATAGTTCAATTTTGCTTTCCAACTGCATTTCTAAAAGCAGAAACAGATGCTTCAGGCTAAAGATTGCTCACAAAAGATTCTAACGAGATGAAAAAGTATGAATACAAATTGCACCTTACCTCTGATGCTTTAAGAGGGAATTTTCTGAGATGATGTTTAGAAAGATATTATTCCTGTGATGAACATAAATGCTCACACTTAATTTCACTTATTCCAAGTGATATTTCTATTTCTTCTATCTCTTAAGGAATAGCTATATATAGCATATTTAGTTAGATTTTGACAATATATAGTCTTTCTTTTGGGGAAAACATAATTCGATATATTATCTCCTTTTTTTTTTTTTTTTCTTTTCACTGATAGAAGAGGTAAGAGTGGCTCTTAGCTACTAGGTAGAATAGAATTCCTAGCTTTTCAAACTTCAATCTCATGAATCCTGGAGCCCATAGAAGATTGTGTAGAGATATATCAATCTGATAGAGTTATGATATTGCTACAATGGCTGCATATGGGTTTGTGCCCTACAACTAAACTGAAATAGTAGTTAGGATAAAAAGTAGATAAGGTAAAGAGACTATAACCACTGAAACTTTCCTCTCCCACTTTCAGAGAAACATTTCTTGTTTAGAAGTAGGATAAATGTTAAATATTATATTAAATGCTTCAAATATTTTGTAGTGAAGAGACTCAGAATATTAGTATAGAGAGGAAATACCTCAAAGTATATCAATTCAATGTAGACTTACACTTACTATGGAGATAAAGTTACTTCCCTGCAAATTAAAACCGATTTGCATTTCTCAGGTACAGAATGACCTACTCTAATTGACAAGCCAACATTGACATCTGTTTGCTTGCTTTCTTCTTGTGTATCCATTCAAAGGTGAGCAGGCTTTTTGAGGCTACTTGTGCATGCTGTCTTTGATTTTTGACTTTCATTTGTGCATTCATGGAAGGTGGTCCAATTTCCACCATATCCCAGCCAGTAGGAAGAAGAGAGAGAGCAGGGAATTCAATATCCTATGATTTTTAAGGTCAAGGGCTAGTAATGATATCCATGTGCCATGGGCCAGAGCATAGTTATGTGGCTACACTTAGCTATGAGGGAGGCTGGGTGTGGTTGCAGCCTCTAAACTGACCCCTAATGATCCCCCACAGGGAGTTATCATAACATAATCTATAACTAAAATATACTTGCTTTAAATGAAAAAAGGTGCATGTTAGATAAAAAGATAGAAGTATAAGTCGAGTGTCCTTTTTACCCACAGTGGAGAAAGTTCTGTTGGATTTAGAAAAGTGGTGTCTGGCCAAAATAGTCTTCTACGTTCTTTCAAATATTTACTAAATTTTGAAAGATCTAGTTTCAAACTGGGAGTATTCTAGGGGGATAAACAAGTGATGTATCTGAAAAGGTAAGATTAGGCTCCTGGGTGTCTCCTTGAATATTTCAATACCAGATAATATTTGTTGAATATGTACAACAGTGCCTTGCATTGTTCTAAGCATTTTTTCACACAGTAACTAACTGAATCCTCAGAAGGACCCTTTGAAGGAGGTACTGTTGCTATCATATTAGAGATGAAGAAATTGAAACAGTGAAGTGAAACCATTTCATATGAAAAGCTTAATAAGCAAAGTTGATGAGGCATATAAGAATAAAATCTGCAAATTCTGAGGTAGCAGTAAAGAAAGAAAGAAATGAGAAAGGGGCAATAAGGAAAGATTCCAGTTTAGTACAAGTGCTATAGCAAAAACATAGACAGATTGTAGTAATTAGCAGAGTTGGCTGTCACACTGAGCAGAGAAAGTGTGATTCATAAAAATACTGAGACATAAAAATATGTAGCTAGACAAAGAGCAGAAAGAGGTCAAGAGGTGCTTCTTTTCCAAGAGAGGAAGTTTCCAAGATTAGACTGTCGTTGCTTTTTTTCAAATTAAAAGTTAAATGTTTTCAGGAAATCTTAACCATGTATTTGTCACATTGGATCTTAAAAAAGGCAAAACCTCATCATCTTTTAAAATTCAGCTCAGGTTGCCTTCCTGAGGATGCTTTCCTGGTCATGTTTCTCACCTCCGCCAGTGGAAGAGTTCATCATTGCTTCTCCCTTACCTCTGTAACTTCAGTGTAGGCCGACCTGTTCGCTTATCACACCTGATTATATTTGTTTACATGACTGTCTTCCTTAACAGTTTATAAGCTCCTTAAAAGCAGTGCTCATGTCTTTTTAATGTGTGCTTCCTGTGACATTCAGTACATTCTAACAAAGTACTGAACACTCTTCTTAAACGTTTGCTGAATTGAATTAAATGTCTCCAGCGCATATAGGAAGGAGGCTTGACTGAAGGCGCACAGAGGCAAAGCCAATGTTTGAACTGTGTGGTACCCACAGCAGTAGACATAAAGTAGCTATCATTGCCCAGCCAACGTGGCTCAGTGGTTGACCATCGACCTAGGATCCAGATCTCGGTTCGATTCCCGGTCAGGGCACATGCCCGGGTTGCAGGTTTGATCCCTAGTAGGGGGCATGCAAGAGGCAGCCGATCAGTGACTCTCTCATCATTGATGTTTCTGTCTCTCTCTCTCTCTCCCTTCCTCTCTCTGAAATCAATAAAGACATATTTAAAAAACAACAACATAGCTATCGTTGTATACTTTTTGATCTAGGCCTAGCGAATCCTTTCTATCACTAGTAGGTGCTGTGCTGTCTAGCAATAAAGGTTGACATAAGATGAAACCTATTTCACAGGGCAGCCAGGTAGGTTTGCCCTGCAAAAGCTGCTTAGCCAAGCATCATAGTACTATTTTCCATTCTTAGCCAAAGGGGATTCAATTCCAGCTAAGGATACCAATATACTCTTGTAAGAAAGTCTGCAGAAAAGAGAATATTGAGGCTTTAGAAAAGGAGAGAAAATAAATTAGGGATAAAAATATTTTCTGATATTTCTGGAAGGGTTTTAGGAGTTTAGAGTAGGTTTACACTGACCCTAGTCAAGTTTTATTTTGGTTTCTTCCTCTAGCATTTAGAAAGTGGCACTTCTTTTCTTTGATTCTGTTTTATCATTGTCCTAATTAAAAAATTTATAAGGATGAGCAGGGGGATGACCAGCAATTTATGCTCATTGGGGAGCTATTTCCAAGCCAAGAACATACATTTCAGATTTGCCAATACAAACACTTAATGAAGGAAATTTGCTGAAATGTCGAGCAAGACTTATGTGTGTTTTTCCCCACCTTCTGTGTACAAGATCAATGATGGCAATCAATCAACTACTTGGAAATATTGATCTTTGTAATTGTGAAATTGAATAGTACAGAAAATGAAGCAATAGAAAGTAAAAATAAGGCCTCCCTTAAAGTTTTGGAATTTAGGTCTTAAAGCACAGCTTTTGCTTTGGCAGATAAGTCAACTGTTCTTCCCTTTCCCCACACTGAGGGACAGAATTTCCTTACTCTGTGTGTGTGTGTGTGTGTGTGTGTGTGTGCACTGAAAGAGTCTCAGCCGTTTTTGAGTGCAGTGCTGGTAGCTCCATATCCCAGTTATAGCTGTTTTAAGCTTCTCCAACATTGTTTAAGGGAAACACTATCCTCTATGTGTCCTGCTTCCATAGGGAATTTGTAACACTCTCTGTTGGTTTCTTTTGTCACCGGTTGATAAATCTTTCTAAATCAGAGCAGCTTTGTTTTGAAGAGTGGTTAATGTTGGTCTCTCCTCTGTGAAAATGAGGTCAGTTGGACATAAGCAGCAGAACTGACAGTTGTCACTTGGGTTTCAAATGGTAATTAATGAGCCTGAATGCTCTGGTCTGTAGGCATTATCCTGGTGATCAGATATTGTTTTATATTGACTCAGACGTTTTACAAGTACTATGTTTTTCTTCCCTAAAGTGCAACACATGGATTTTTCTTTTTTAGGTGTGAAAGCTTTCGTATTACCCATTCGATTTGACCAAGGTATAAAAGTCAAGATAAACAAAGGTTCTCCTGCGTGTGTTTCGGTTTCAGCTCTATTCAGCATTCACAGTTTCTGTCTCACTATGCTGTAGTGTTTGAGTAAGAGAAGACGAAGAATTATATTACAAGAAGATATATGTCGGAGTGAAAGGCTTTAATACTTACCTGGATTTAGGCAAGAATCTCTTAAGCTTTCACTGAGTTATTAAAAAGGCATGCCCTGTCATTTGCAAGTTACTTATGATTTTACAAATAACTAATAAATGAATTTCACTCTTTTAGAGCTGTTAAGCAGCCAGTTGTATAAGAAGCTTCCATGAAGATATTATTGGACGGCATCCCTCCCACACAATTACTAAGATCTATTCATGGCCTCTCCACCATGTAGAATAGTGTCCTGCATGTAGGAAGCATGCATTGCATAACTAATGTGTCAGGCCCTGCTAAGGCTTTATATTCTGTTCACATAATTCTGCTTTATAGGCAAGGAAACCAATATTCAGAGAGGTTAAGTAAGTTGCTCAGCTACACACAGCTTTCATGGGACATATAATTCAGGATAAGCAAGTTGTTTCCACCATTACATGCTATTTCCCAAGAACTTACAACTTACTGAGGAGGGCGATAGCTAAATTATACATCCTGATATCTGAACTTTAGATTCCTCTTTTGTAATAGTAGGATAAATCTATCCCACAGGTTTGTTGTGAAGATAAGTAAAAGAGGTGTATGAAGAGGATGATTTGTATTTGTTACATGAGCACACATAATCAGGTGCAGGATTTTACACCGCCATCCATGCCCAATGTACAAATCCCTGATATGACCAGGATTCCTCATGTTCTTTCAAAATGACGTCGCTCATTCTTCACCACACTGTTAATGAGCACAGCGAAGAATTTTTTCTGTTCTTCCTTTTGAAATGCCTCGTGGCAAATGTTGAAGGTAGCCGTCTAATCGAAGTACCCAAAGCGCACTGTACATTATTGAGTTTAGCCCCACAACCTGATAACGAAAGTGGCACCGTGGAAGATCTTCTGTGAGACTGGGGGCTTCCTGGGGCAGAAGCTATTGCCTTATGCTTTGTTTGTTCTAATCCGTTAATTAGCACAGGGTCTGAAACACTGAATGAAAGTGTGCCTAGTACATCAATATTTCCCATAATGATTTACAAAAACAGAATCAATTCAATTAGAGTAACTAAAAATATTATCAAGGTAGAGAGTTTCAGCATAATAGCACTAGCCAGTAGTGACAGATTCTGGGCTCTGGTCTAAATCCCTTATCTCCACACAGCTGCTGACTTCCTATGGGGTTTTGCATAAGTCACCAATACTTTTTTTTTTTTTTCTTCTTTTTTTTAAAAATATATCTTTATTGATTTCAGAGAGAGGAAAGGAGAGGGAGAGAGGGAGATAGAAACATCAATGATGAGAGTCATTGATCCGCTGCAGCCCACAACCTGGGCATGTGCCCTGACCGGGGATCGAACCCTGATCGCCTGGATTCTGGGTCAACGCTTAACCACTGAGCCACGCCTGGCCGGGCAACCAATACTTTCTTGAAATTATAATTTATTGATCTAATTTAAATAGGAAAACTATCTACATAGCTATTTAAAATAAAACTATACATAATATCAAGAGTTTTAGAGCTATAAAAACCCAGAAGATAGCTTTCTTTCCACAAAAACCCCATTTAAAAATTACCGTCATCCAAAAATACTGAGTTCACAGATTATGAGTTTTTGAACCAAGATGTCTGGCTTCTCATTCCAGTCTTATATTTACTGCATTATCCTATCAGAAAAAGAAACCTTAAATCTTAAGAGCTATCTGGCATACCTCATATTTGGAATATACTTTCGAATTTACAAAACAATTACATAATTGCCAACCACCCATTTTAAAAGAGAGAACATAGTCTCAGTAAATATAGAATAACTTAGCCAAAGTCACAGGGCTCGCAAAGGCCAACCTAGGACTCCAACTCACCACCCTGTATTCCACACTTTGTTCTACCTTGAAGAGCTATTCAAGTACTTGCTGAATACCATGGTTGTGTTATGTTCTAATTAAATGAACTAATCTTTATATTGCTTCCCATAACATTTAGCAGTTACATTTCCTTTCCTAGGTTATTAGGATCCAGTCTTTTATAGATCCTAAAGTCCATTATTGAAAGTATTATTTTCCTTACTTGTAAACCATGAAATTAAGCTATTTTTCTCCTGGTTAGTAGAATTCTGCACCCTCAGAGGAGGAGACCATGGGGGATTCATTAACAGATGAATCAGTTCAGGCTTACCAGGCATATGGCATATTTTTACAAAATTCATTCAATGGAATATATAACAGTTCCTGATACCAGACAGTCATATAGCAGCAAGACACAATGTGTAAGTGTAATAGAGAGAAAATACTTATTCTGCCTTAGGGTAGATAAGATTTTGTTGAATTCTCTTTTAATAAAACTTCAATTTGAGTAGGATAAGAAGTAGAAAGCTTCCAAGTGGCTTAATTTCTTAATTGATTTTAGAGAGAGGAAGGGAGGGAGAGAGAGAGAGAAACATCCATGTGAGAGAGCAATATTGAACGGTTGCCTTCTGCACGCATCCTGAATGGGGATTGAACTTGCAGCCTGGGCATGTGCCCTGATCTGGAATTGAACCTGCCACCTTTTGGTGTCCAGGACAACGCTCCAATCAACTGAGCCACACTGGCCAGGGCTAAAGGGCTTATTTTTAAGCTATAAATTAAGTTTAAGAGGTGAAATCTGGCATCTTAGATTTAGAAAACAGAGGGGGTTTTCATAATATACTCTATTTAGCAACACAAAAAATTAGCACTGACTTGAACAAAATATAATACTGTAGTTACCCAGAAAAAGAAAAGTTACTCTGATCACTTCATGTTAACTACCAAGGTATTGAAATTAGTGATTTACATTCGTTTTCCTGATAGATATGAAACTACTGTAATTATTGCTGGTCTAATTGGAACTTCAATGGTAATTTAAACTGATACTGCTTGATTATTGTATCTGAGTGAGGGTTACCCTACATAAGGCCTCATCCAATCAGTTGAAGGCTTTAAGAACAAAGACTGAGGCTTCCTGAAAAAGAAAGAATTCTCCTCAAGACTGAAATCTAGAGACTCTGCCTATATTTTCAACCAGCTGCCCTGTGGAATTCGGACTCTAGACGGCAATATCCACTCTCATCTGTATTTCCAGCCTCCTGGCCTCACCTACAAATTTTGAACTTGCCAGTCTACAATCATACAATCACTTGAGATAATTTCTTAAAATAAGTTTCTCTAATATATAATGTATATATCTAAATACCATATATATAATGCTTATATATAAATACTATATTATATATACAAAATTTCTATATATCTAAGTACATACACCCTCACACAAACACAAACTTATTAGTTCTGTTTCTCTGGAGAACCCTGACTAATATACTCTTCTACCTTATTTCCCCAAACCTATGAATTTTAAATCTATTAAACTGTAAACTGCTTCAAAGCCTTATAGAAGAAGGTGGATACTACATTAATAAGAAAAATAAATAGTAATCAAACACACATAAATATTCCAGGCAATAATACTCTACCAGAATTCCAAAGACAAAAATCTTATCTGGACTAAAATGTTTTTAGCAAATGTGGAACTCAAGATGGAAAACAAAAAAAAAAAGGATAGAGTTTGAATAGGTAAAAATAAAATAATGTCAAATAAAGAGATTTGCAGGTGAGCAGAAAACTTAACATGGAATTGGTTTTGACAATATAGTTACCATATACAGCAAGGCACCAGAGGCCACTCCGTGTGTGTTGATGGTTTCTTTGGAGGGGAAGTGAGGGGAAATTGAGTATTATTAATACTATATTAATAATATATTTGTATTTCTTCAGTTAAAAAACTTTAAATTCACTACAGTGTTTGGTACACATTCACTGCCCCTTCTGTGGGTGCACTACAACAGGTGCCTGCTGAGGGCACAGCCAGGGGCTGAAACTCAGCCTGTTTCTGTTCACTAGGCCTGAGTTGCCTCCTAATTCACACAAAACTTCCAGTGCACCGGGGGCAGCCCTGACACAAATATAATCTCAAACTTCTTTCTTCTCTTTTACTTCAAAATTGGATACATAGGCCTATTTCTATTCTATTCACTTGACTTTCTCAAAATACTGAATAGATATTATTTGCATGATACACTGGCAATGCTATTATACTGCATAATCCTTAACAAGCAAGTTCACATTTTGTTGAATATGCACCCATTGCAATTAGTAATACAGGTGTCTTAATGCATTCGTGCTGCTATAACAAAATACCACAGGCTGAATGCCTTGTTTATAGAGTAGGCAGTTAAAGAGGCATGAACAGAGCAGGACCGATAGGCCAGGGTGGAAAGTCCTAGGTGCTTAGCAGTGGACAAAACTAGAGAGAAAAAAACCTATTATAGACTAGGACCTCGCCCCCAGGGTGACTTTTCCTCCCCTAGCATGTCATTAGTCATGTGGTTTAGACTCTCTTAGAGAAGGAACTAGAGGGGCACAGAATAGCCTTCTATGACTCCCATGCGAGCCCTGAATGACCATTCCCGTAAGCATAAGACCCCAGGATAATGTGGCTTTGATAAGCATCAAATAATTTTAGGAATAAGACCTCAGATCTGTTGACTAGAGAGAGAGTCTTGGTCAAATTAGAGATGACATCTAGGCCTCAGTTGTGTTTTAGCTCCAGGCCCAGAGAGCATCAAAACCAGATGAAGTAACACCATGGCTGACATCATGACCAGTTGCAATAATCAATGACCCCCTACCTGAGTCCTGACCAATCTCTTGAGACCATGACCCTGAAAGGACCCTTGGGGGATCTCAATATTCCTAGTCTCTCTATAGTATGTCCAGGACTTTCCCCTACTTCTTTCCTTAGATATGTATACTTTGCTTGCTTTCTACTAAGCTCCAAAGGCCTTTCCTTTGCCTCTGTATCTTGTTTCCTGAGTCTACACAGCCCAGCTGGCTCATTTCTTCTGCCTCTGAGACTTTTTTCTAAGAGGCTAAATAAACTTCATGCACTAAGGTTCTTGGCTCTGAATTCTTTCTTTGCTGAATTCGATAACTGAGATCTAACATCACCACCAACACTATAAACAACAGAAATTTATCTCACATTTCTGGAGGCTGAAAGTCCAAGATCAGGATGCCGGCACAGTCAGGTTACAGCCCTCTTCCCAATCGCAAATATCTCTTTGTATCCTCATATGGCTGAAGAGGCCAGAGATCTTTCTATTTTCTCTTTTATAAGGCACTAGTCACATTCATGAGGACTCTGCCTCATGACCTAATCCTCTCAGAAAGCCTCACCTACTAATACCATCACATTAGGCACTAGGATTTCAACATATGAATTTTGGTGAGATACAAACATTTAAATCATAGAATTGGGTAAATCCTTTCCATGTAACCCCTCTGGAGTTCAGATTATACTGTTTCTTACATTTTCAGTACCCCTTTTCACTCATTGCTATGTCCCTTTAGAGAAGGAAAAACTTCAGTTCTTGTTTTCATATTTATAAGCCTAGCCAAGAATAGAAAACTAAACAACCCCCCCCTTTTTTTTTTAGTTCTTTTAAAAACACTCTTGCTTTATGATGGGACTTATTCTTTCTCAAAGTTGTTAACTACAACTAAACTATTTTATCTTGAAGTTTTTGAAATAATCTTATAGTATTTCATAATATTTGGGGGTTGCAGGTGTATTTATCACCAAATGTGGGTAAATTAGTAAGGGAAACAGCATTTGCAAAATGCCTAAAATATAAAGATCAAGATATTTTAACCTATAGACAACACAAGGTTATGGTCACATTTAACACACCCAGTCATTTATGCCAACTGAAGTTTTTAGAAGCTCCCTGCCTAGGCTTAATACTTCCATTCAGTTTACCTACATACTCTAAGTGCTTACTGTGTGCCAGGCTGTGTAGTAAAACTGGCCATGCACCCTCACAGAAACGTCTTTGAACAGAAGCAGCAATGAAGACAAAGTCGTGCAATCTGACTTGGAAAGCATATGCAGGCTGACTTTAGATGCCATTGTCTCTGTCAAGGGACACTGCTGAACAGACCCACCCCTTTCCATTCTTCCTAGTAAAGTGATGCCTACTCTAGTCAAATGGGAATCCCAGCATCTTTCAGCATCTTTGTTTATTCATTCATTTGGAATGAATATTTTAATATTTATATCTGCCACCCTATATTTTCTTGATCTCTAAGATGATATAAATGTCAATCTGAGGTGTAAAAGATTCCCCCAAAATGCAATCTGCTTTAAAATGAAATTTTATATTACTATCCATGCTTTTCTTATTGTTTATTTCTTCAAAGTAAAAACCATAGTCTTTGTAGTATATATAAATATAATATAATTGACATATTAAACATATATATGCATTTTATAATGGATTGCATCACTATAGTTTTC